>NC_090023.1:192847505-193185005 GCF_037176765.1 Anolis sagrei
TGTGTGTTTTCACCAGAAAAGATCACAGTAGCCCAGTGTTTGCTGAGGACTTTTTGAACTGTAGGTTTTTTAAAACCAGTTCCCTCACTCAGTAAACCTCTTGCTTAATAATTACTGGTCAACCCTCCTGTCTTCAGTGCAGAGAGAGCTTTAGCAGTTTCTTCTGGGCCATGTAGGAATTTTCTACCTTTTGCATGAGGTTTTCTTCCCTACTCCATACTGTATCGGATGGACTTTGACAATTGGTCATGCCAATTAATAGGTTTTAATAGACAGGTATTGGGGGTGTTGGTTGTGTTTTTAGCTCATGCCACACCTCCCCAAAGTTTTCTGAACATTAAAGAGACTTCAAGTAAGATATATGTTTTTTCTTTATTTTTTAAATATGTTTGACAAAAAATTAAAATTCCTGAAAGATCAGGAGATGTTCTAATCTTTCTGAAACTTGTCCAGAATTGTGCACTGGTTATGTAATGTAATTGTAGAGAAATTTAAGGACATAGCTCTTGAAGTTTGTTTTTTAAGGGTTTTTTAAATTAAAAAGGGTTTTTTAAAAAAATATTTTAAAATTCCCCAAAATCAATAAATGAGTGAAATGTTCTGAAACCTTGCGGGGGGGGGGGGGAGGGTAACAGTGGTAAATATGTTGTACCATTGTAGCACATATCATCACAATAGCTCTAAAAATGAATGAGAAAGTAACCCCGAAAGCCCCCCATGCACAATTATTTAACGAAATAGTAAGGAATAATTTGCTACTCTCACTATAGTAACAAAGCAGACACTTACACTATTTTAGAAACACTTTAGAAACATTGTGCTGGCGCCCCCTAATTTTGTAATGAGTATTGAAAAAAAATTCATTGATTGTACAGGCATATTAGTCATCAAATGCACTTACTGCAGCAGGTCAGTGCATACACATTAGAGAAAACATAGGTAATAACAAAAGGCAGTGGAGAAGAGAACGTGCTTTTAACTATGATACTAGCAATCTTCAGCTTGCCCTGGCATTTACTAATTTTATATCACATGAAATGAGAGCCTGGAGCTCCTTCCTTTGGAACATTTTATTTGATTCACTGCTTTTTTTAATGAAAGTAAATACAGGCAGTCCCCAAGTTACAAACAAGATAAGTGTACAGATCTTTTTCTTCATTGGCTAGAAACCATGTGGGTTGGAGTCTTTCCCTCGACTCTGAATATTCCTGCAATTACACATGGTAATAATAATAATAATAATAATAATAATAATAATAATACTTCATTTGTACCCTGCTACCATCTCCCCAAGGGACTCAATGCGGCTTACAAGAGGCCGAGCTGACAATACATCAATACAACCAATAACAACAACAATAAACAATTAAAATAAAACTCATAAACAAAGAAAATAGCAATAACAGCAATACAACACACATTTTAAAAGTATGGCTGGGCCAAATGCAATTAAAGTTTTAAAATAATGCTAGGCATGAACAAGGTAGGAGAGATGAGGCGTTTGTGAAAGCGTACAAGCAATTCTAAATCAGTGTAAAGTGCATTTAGAGGACATAATACTGAAGGTTCATTATTCTGGGAAGGCGCAGTGGAACAACCATTTTTTAAAGTTCCTCCTAAAGACTGCCAAAGTTGGGGCATGCCTGATGTCCTAGGGGAGTGAGTTCCAGAGTCGAGGGGCCACCACTGAGATGGCCCTCTCCCTCATCCTCACTAATCGCGCCTGCGATGGGGGTGGGAGCGCAAGCAGGGTCTCTCCAGATGATAGAATCATAGAATCATAGAATCAAAGAATTGGAAGAGACCTCATGGGCCATCCAGTCCAACCCCCTGCCAAGAAGCAGGAATATTGCATTCAAATCATCCCTGACAGATGGCCATCCAGCCTCTGTTTAAAAGCTTCCAAAGAAGGAGCCTCCACCACACTCTGGGGCAGAGAGTTCCACTGCTGAAATCTGATCGAAGAGTTCGTGTGGGTTCGTACACAGAAATACAGTCACGCAGGTAGGCAGGTCCCAAACCATTCAGCGCTTTGTAGGTAAGAACCTGCACCTTGAATTGGGACCGGAAAATGAACGGCAGCCAATGGAGCTCCTTAAACAGGAGGGTTGACCACTCTCTGCAAGGAGCACCAGTTAACAACCTGGCTGCCGCCCGTTGGACCAACTGAAATTTCTAAGCCGTTTTCAAGGGCAGCCCCACATAGAGCGCATTACAGTAGTCCAATCTGGAGGTGACTAAGGCATGGACCACCCTGGCCAGATCCGCCTTCATGAGGTACAGTTGCACCTGGCGCACAAGTCTTAAATGTGCAAATGTGCATAGAGGTCGTGGTGGGAAGGAGGAGATGCGGGAAAAGGAGACCTCGAATTCGGCCTAATTCGGACCGCTTATCCATATTAACAATCCCCAACCGGTCTCCTAAGGTAAATTGGTGTAACCAGGTGAGCGGGCCCTCTGGTTTGAAGGTGGTGTTGTTGAACGCCAGATCTGTCAACGGAAAAACGACCTGGATTCAGGATTTAATCCTGGAGGAGCGGGCAGATCTGGCGTGCATCACGGAGACCTGGCTGGATGAAGCGGGGGGCGTAAACCTCTCCCAGCTTTGTCCTCCAGGCTTCTCCGTGCAACACCAACCAAGAGCCGGAGGACGGGGAGGCGGGGTCGCAGTGGTCTATAGAGATTCCATCCATCTGACCAGGAGTCCCATCCCGCAGACCACAAATTTCGAATGCGTCCACCTGAGGGTGGGTGACCGGGACAGAATAGGGATTCTTGTAGTGTACCGTCCACCTCGCTGCACTACAGTCTCCCTGCCTGAGCTAGCGGGGGTGGTCTCGAGCCTGGTGGTGGAGTCCCAACGGCTTCTTGTCCTGGGGGACTTCAACATCCATGCCGAGGCAACCCTCACAGGAGCGGCTCAGGACTTCATGTCTGCCATGGCAACCATGGGGCTGTCCCAACAAACAACTGGCCCCACCCACTGTGCTGGACACACATTGGACTTGGTTTTCTGCCAGGGATGGGAGCAGGGTGGCGGTGTGGAGGAGTTGTCTATCTCTCCGTTGCCATGGACCGACCACTTCCTGATCAGATTTAGGCTCACTGCACCCCCTAACCTCTGCAAAGGTGGAGGACCTATTAAGATGGTCCGCCCCAGGAGGCTTATGGATCCGGACGGATTCCTGACGGCTCTTGGGGATTTCCCCGCTACCTCGGTAGGTGACCATGTCGAGGCCTTGGTCGCTCTCTGGAATGGGGAGATGACCAGGGCAATCGACAGGATCGCTCCGGAACGTCCCCTCTCAAGTAACCGAGCTAAACCAGCTCCTTGGTTCACTGAGGAGCTGGCAGCGATGAAGCGAAGGAAGAGGGAACTAGAGAGCGTGTGGCGCTCGGACCCAAGCGAGCCAAATCGAGCACGGTTTGTGTCCTTTCTAAGGGCATATGCCGCGGCAATAAAAGCCGCAAAGAAAACTTTCTTTGCGGCCACTATTGCGTCTGCAAAAAACCGTCCGGCGGAGTTGTTTCGGATTGTCAGAGGTCTTTTAACTCCCCCTACCTCAGGCGGGAGCCCTGACAACTCGGCCACGCGCTGTGAAGCATTTGCTCGGTTCTTCGCAGACAAAGTCGCTTTGATCCGTTCTGGGCTGGACGCCACATTAAATGCAGTCTCCGTGGATGTGACACAAGCACCTGTTTGTCCTATTTTGATGGATTCTTTTCAGTTTGTGAAGCCCGAGGATGTGGACAAGATACTTGGAGGAATGAGGCCTACCACGTCCATCCTAGACCCCTGCCCATCCTGGCTTCTGAAAGAGGCCAGAGGGGGATTGGCTGAGTGGGTAACGGTGGTGGTTAATGCCTCCCTTCGGGAAGGCAAGATTCCAGCGAGCCTAAAACAGGCTATTATAAAGCCGCTGTTGAAGAAACCATCATTGGACCCCACCAAATTTGACAACTTTCGGCCTGTTTCCAATCTTCCCTTCTTGGGCAAAGTCATGGAAAGCGTGGTGGCCTCACAACTCCAGGTATTCTTGAGAGACACGGATTATCTGGACCCGGCACAGTCTGGTTTCAGACCGGGACATGGTACCGAGACGGTCTTGGTCGCCTTAGTGGATGATCTCCGCCGGGAGCTAGACAGGGGGAGTGTGTCCCTGTTGGTGCTCCTGGACCTCTCAGCGGCCTTCGATACCGTCGACCACGGTATTCTTCTGGGACTCCTTGCAGAGATGGGCCTTGGGGGCACCGCTTTGCGGTGGCTCCAGTCATTTCTGGAGGGTCGTACCCAGAAGGTGTTATTGGGGGACTCCTGTTCAACACCACAGCCTTTGACCTGTGGTGTTCCTCAGGGCTCCATACTGTCCCCCATGCTGTTTAACATCTACATGAAGCCGCTGGGTGAGATCATCTGGAGTTTCGGGGTGCGGTGTCACCTGTACGCAGATGACGTCCAACTCTGTCACTCCTTCCCACCTGCTACTAAGGAGGCTGTCGAAGTCCTGAACCGGTGCCTGGCCGCTGTAACGGTCTGGATGAGGGCGAACAAACTGAAATTAAATCCAGACAAGACAGAGGTACTCCTGGTCAGTCGCAAGGCCGAGCAGGGTATAGGGTTACAGCCTGTGCTGGACAGGGTCGCACTCCCCTTGAAGGCGCAGGTTCGCAGCTTGGGTGTGACCCTGGATTCATCGCTGAGCCTGGATCCCCAGGTTTCAGCGGTGACCAGGGGAGCATTTGCACAGCTTCGGCTCGTGCGCCAGCTGCGCCTGTATCTTGGGAAGTCTGACTTGGCCACGGTGGTACACGCTTTGGTCACATCCCGCCTCGACTACTGCAACGCTCTCTACGTGGGGCTGCCCTTGAAGATGGCCCGGAAGCTCCAGCTAGTCCAGCGCGCGGCAGCCATGTTGTTAACCGGAGCGGGATGCAGGGAGCACACAACGCCCTTGCTGTCCCAGCTCCACTGGCTGCCGATTAGCTACCGGGCCCAATTTAAGGTGCTGGTGTTATCCTACAAAGCCCTAAACGGTTCCGGCCCAAAATACCTTGCGAACCGCATCTCGGCCTACGAGCCCACCAGGACCTTGAGATCATCTGGGGAGGCCCTTCTCTCGGTCCCGCCTGCCTCACAGGCACGCCTGGCGGGGACAAGAGAGCGGGCCTTCTCGGTGGTGGCCCCCCGGCTATGGAACTCCCTCCCTGCTGAAATCAGACAGGCGCCTTCCCTCATGGCCTTCCGCAAGGGCCTGAAAACCTGGCTCTTCGAGAAGGCCTTCAACTAAGTGCTATGTTTTTGGAATGACCACCGGAATGGACTACGACTATGAGATTGATTATGACCCCAAACAAGACGAAGCGGATTTTTAGTTTAATTAGTTGTTGTATTAGTAAGATGTTGTGTTATGGTCTTGATCTATTGTAAACTGTTGTCTTTTCTATGTTCTGTACACCTCCACGAGTCGCCCTTGGGCTGAGAGTGGCGGTTAACAAGTGCAAATAATAAATAATAAATAAATAAATAAATAATAAAGGCCCTCCCGGCCACCACTGACACCTGAGCTTCAAGCATAAGTGATGAGTCCAGGAGGACACCCTGGTTGAAATAGTTGTGTATTTCTAAAATGCTCAAAGTTGGTGTATGTGAAATTTATACTTCTGGAAAAGTGTGCACCAAAATGTGCACCAATTTCCATTACCACCAAGATGGAGAGATACAGCAAGCTGATGCAGAACCTGAGACAAAAAATGGTAATGAGATTCTTTAAAAGGCAAAAAAGTGAAGCAGTTTCTTAACAGTCCTAATAAGGAGGGGGGAAATATGCCCACTCTGATCTTATAGGCCTGTGATATATTGATGCGGTGAAGTACAAGCTATTGATTCATCCCTGTGTAGTCATTGTCATCGTCTTATCTTCAAAGCTAGCAAAGATCAAATAAGGGTTAACTAGCAAAACATGCAATTGAAGTTAAATGACCTACCTCACAAGTATCTCAATACGTGTATCCCTTCATGATACACTGACTGAAAATGAGGTTGAGGGGGATTTAGAAAAGGAAGCTTCTGGTTACAGAACAAAAGCGTGGGTGTAAAGTCAGTTGTTTTGGAATCTAGTCCTGCAATTAAAATGCAGATGTATGAGTGTATGTGTAGGCTTCACTCAGCTTTTCTGCATTTCATCTAATTTGAAAAAGAAAGGACCTCTTGACCCTTATAGGACATCAAACTATCCTCTGAATCCTTAACTCTTTTCCCTGAGGCAACATCTCCTGATTTTCTATTCAAAGTAAAAAATAGCTTATCTTAATTCAGTTTCTTCCCACAGAATAGCATGCGCACACATAAAATACTCCTACACTACATGTATGAGAAATTTGGAGAGTGAATATCAGGATTCAGAAGCCAATATATTTCCCAAGAAAACTGCAGTAGGTTCACAACCGAAATGAATTGATGTTCCACACCAAAACACTATTACACACCATTTATTGTCCATAAATTTGTTTTCAATTCATTTCAAATGAGCCTACAGCTATCAGTGTATAATTAGAACTATAAAGGCATGGATGCACAAAACTGTTCCTAAATACAAAAACCATATCAAGGTTTTTGTTTTCATTTCAGTTCACATACACTAAACATTATAACCCCCCCCCCCCCCACACACACACACACACACACTAATTGATAGTTGCATGTTCTAAAAAATAGCAGCAGTTTTTAAGAGGTAGTAATTTAACCACCAGTTTTCAGGAGGCCTCAATTTAACCACCTGGTGGAAATGACATCAATTGTCTTGTGACAACAATTTCTCTTTAACTATAATTATCTAAATCCCACCTGAGAGAAACTTCAAACAGCCTGGCACTTTCCAAATGTGCTGGATGACAATATCCATAATGCCATCCAATGCAGAGATCTTGTTTGAGGATGACAGTGGTTGTACTTCTGCACATCTGGACATCAGGAAAGGTTTCCTTGGAGGCTACCTTCTATTACAGTATTACAGAAGAAGTCAACAAAGCCCAAACTGAAAAATACTTCACACCCACCCACGTGTGGGCAAGAATTTTCTAATATATGGGGAAAAAATAAATTCATTTGCTAAACTGCTGTTGAGTGGAATATTTTAAATGGCACATTTTTGGAGTGGACAAAACCAAAGCCTGTGTGCTATTCTGGTCGTAACCAATCTTAGGATGAGAGGTAACATGATAAAATTAAAGGTAACTTCTTCCAGAAAATATCAGTTGATTTTTTCCATTAGATTTCAGAATATAACAACTATAATAAATCTTAGTAAGTAGGGGTGCCCATATGCTGAAGAGCAAATTTCCATTACCTTGCACCAAATATATTTGGTTTTATCAGGTCAACATTTTTGTCATAAAATTCACTATAATACAGATTCATAAAGAGGAATTGTTGTTGTTATTGTTGTTGTTGTATCACCTCTTGGCCCTGAAACTCTTGGAGTGACAGACAGAAAAAAGCAATTAAGACAATATAAAGATAATATTTGAAAGCACTTCCATTCTTTTTAAATGCAATTTAAAAGTCATTGAAAATATAGTTTTGAAATAGCTAAACCAAAGCAATTTCAAGTATTGAAAGCTATGTAGAATAGGGATGTTGATAAAAGCAATGGGATTTGCACTTTGGTGAGGCCCCAGAATGCTAAAGACGTTGTAAGACTACAATACCCATCAGGCATGTAGCCGCGGGGGGGGGGGGGGGGCTTGAGGGGCTTCAGCCCCCCCTCCCCCGAAATTCTCATGGTGGTTCACGAAAAGGCCTTACTGGTGCATTATTTAAACTGTTATGTTTATTCATATCATGATCTGATCACCATACTCCAATATATCCCATATGCATGGGGGTATTGGGGTAACAACACAAAAGGTTTGCTAGGGTAGACCCTCTTTCACTCAGACTCAGCCTCCCCAACCCCCCCTGAAAAAAACTCAGCCCCCCCCCCCCCCCCCGAATCAAAATCCTGGCTACGGGCCTGATACCCATGATTCTATAGCATTGCATCAGGGCAAATAAAGTGGTGTTAAACTTCATTAATTCTACAGTATAGAGGCAACTTTAATAACCAAGGGGTTGTGCATTTCTAAATCAGAGGGTGATGGTAAGAACTGAGATGTGGGTTGAATTTTCCTAAAAAAAAAAAACATTTGTGCCATTACATGACAAGATTAAGGAACAAGCATTTATATAAATGTCTAATATTTCAGCTTCATCTTTAGTTATGACACTGACTATTCCTTTTCTTTTTGTCAGGTCAGGCAATTCAAGGAGATTTTGTCACAGGGAACATTTCCTAAACAGCTATGGCCAAGCATGCTAAGGAACTTGGCTTTGGGAAGTTATTTCCAACTTTAGCAGCACCATGTGCAGAAAGAAAAACTCGCCAGACTATAAGAAACAATTATTCCAAAACGTCAAGCAAAGTTCAAATCTCTTACACTAAAGGGCTATCCCCAGGCTGTTCCTTCATGTCAGTAGGCATCCATTTCATTCAATTCCTTTCTTTTTAAGCTTTGTATTCCACCCTTTTACTGTACCTTTTGAATGTTACCCTCTTTTCCTCCTAGCTCTATTCAGTGCATATTTTTTGACATAAACACTTCCCTTAGTCTGGAGTTAAATGCTGCATGTCAAAACCAATTGTGAAAGCAGTGCCAAAAAGCACAAAATTACTTCTGTATCTGTTATAGACTTGCAGGCCACTGCTCTCTGCATCTCAAAAAGGATGGTGTGAAGTTGGAAAAGGTGTACAAAGCGATCAAATGATAAATGACCTCATCACATGGGGCTTTAGTAGTGCCTTAGGATGCTTCCTCATCAGTCCAGCAGTTAATGGGTATGCTGCCCATCACATGATGTTGCTAGACTCCTGGCGAAAGCTCCACCCACAACTGGAGTAGAAGCATTGTACAACACTTCCCTCACAACACGGGAGTCTTCTGTGTTGTGCTGGTTCCAATGAAGCCAGCATGAATCCATGCAGCTTTGGCAACACTTCTGCCATGTGATGTGTAAGTGTCACCATGAGATTCACCCTGCTGTCCCTCAGTTCGCTGGTGAAGTCAGGCGAAGTGGGATGCTTTGGCTAATATGATAAGTTCCTAAGTATCCAAAATGATGGAGTGGCTTGCTATTCAGGCACAGTCACAACACTTGATTTTTTCCCCCCATTTTAAGTAGTATTTTTAAAGCCATGGAAAGGGGTCATGATATAAGTGTGTATAACAGAACACATAGACAAATTCTTTAATCAATCTGTAGTACAACAACTTGGAATCATTCAGTAAAAGTTAACAGTGCAAACAAAGAAACAAAAATAATGTTTATTATTATTATTATTATTATTATTATGTTTAGGTTTATTTTTATCCCACTTTTTCTCTCCATAAGGAGAATCAAAGCAGCTAATAATAATAATAATAAACTTTATTTGTACCCCGCACCATCTCCCCGATGGGGACTCAGTGCGGCTTACATGAGGCCAAGCCCAAAACAACAATTACATAAAATAAAACAAAACCGGCTAACCGTAAAGTATTACAATACTATTTAAAATATACAAATATTAAAAGAGTATTAAATATCATTAGTATTAAAAACAATTCAGATTAAATCTATAAAAACATATAAAGCCACAGCTACTGACATGATCTTTAAAAACCTTCTTCTTTAAAAGCCTGACGAAATAAAAAGGTTTTAGCCTGCTGCCAAAAGGACAGCAGGAAGGGGGCCATTCAGGCTTCCCTGGGAAGAAGGGAGTTTTAGAGTCGAGGAGCAGCCACTGAGAAGACCCTCTGACTCACTCTTATCAATGAGAGCTTGTGGTGAAGGTGGGTCCAAGAGATGGGTTTTTCCTGAAGATTTGAGGGCCAAGGCAGATTTGTACAAGGTGATGAGGTCAGTCAAATAGCCTGGACCTGAACTGGCTAGGGCTTTAGAGGTCATAACCAGTATTTTGAACTGTGCCCAGAAACAGACTGGCAACCTGTGGAGCTCCTGGAAAAATAAAGGGAGGGGGGGTTGTCCAATCTCTGTACCAGCCTCAGTTAGCAACCTGGCTACAGCTCTTTGTACCAACTGGTGTTTCCAAGCACTCTTCAGCGACATGTAGAGCACATTACAGTAATCCAGATGAGATGTAACTAAACCATGTACCACAGTGGCCAGATCTGGCTTCTTAAGGAACGGGTGTAGTTGTTTCACAAGTTTTAATTGCGCAAAGGCCCTCATGGCCACCACCAATACCCAGGCCTCCAGGTTCAGCACTAAGTTCAGGAGGAACACCAAACTACAGACCAGGAGGACTGTGGCTGGATACCTATTCCCTGATCTACCTTCCAACTGACCAGGAGTACCTCTGTCTTGTCTGAATTAAGTTTCAGTTTGTTTGCCCTCATCCAGTCCATTACTGATGACAGGCACTGGTTTAGGGTCAGGACAACTTCCTTGGCATTTGGTTGAAAGGAGTAGTAGACATGAGTGTCATCTGCATATAGGAGGCACAGTACTCCAAAACTCTGGATGACGCCTTCCAGCAGTTTCATGCATATGTTAAACAGCATGGGGGACAAAATAGAACCCTGAGAAACCCCCCAGGTCAATGGCCAGGGGTTCCCATCACCAACTTCTGGGTAAAGCCCTCCTGGATGGGCCAGAGCCACTGTAAGACAGTTGCTCCCAGTCTCATCCCAGCAAGACAACCCAGAAGGATACCATGGTCAATGGTATAGAAAGCCACTGAGAGATCCAGGAGAACCAACAGGGACACACTTCCCCTATCTACCTCTCTTTGTAGGTCATCCACCAAGCTGTCTCTGTTCTACAACCAGGCCTAAAACCAGATTGAAATGGAGATAGATCATCTGTTTCATCCAGAAATCCCTGAAGTTGGGAGGCTTTTCATCACATCGATGAATGCCGAACTATGTTGGATTTCCACAAATTTCTGGTAGGCTGCTATTGGAACTGGGGAGGGGGGAGGGAATAGATATAGTTCCAAGAGTAAGATTTAGTCTTCTTATACACATTATGATACAGGAGATTGTAAAACTACCTAATGCTAAGGAAAATAATTCATAGCAGTACCACAATATATATCCAGTTGTCCCCTAGTTACGAACATGATAGGTTCTGTAGTTTTGTTCTTAAGTTGAATTTTTAAATGTAACTCCAGCCAAAAATACGTTTATTTTAGCTTTAGCTAGCATAGGGAAAGGATAGATTTCTCTCATTTCCTGTTGTCTCATCTTTGTTCTTAACTATGAATCATATGTAAGTAGGATGTTTGCAACTGCCTGTACTGGATGAATGTAAAATACATTTTTTCTGCTAAAAATATTGCATATATTCTATTAGAACACAATGTTTTCTGTGTGAACTGGTGTGGTGTAGCAGTCTGAATGGTGGTATAGTGTGATGTAGGACTTTGGGAGACCAGTGATCAAACCTCACTCAACCATGCAAATCCATTGGTTGATCATAAACAAATCACACTCTCTGTGTCAGAAGAAGACAATAGCAAACTTCCAGTGAATAAATCTCAGCAAGAAGACTTATTCAACTTCTCCATAATTTGAAGTCAACATCACAACAACACATCACAACAGCAGCATTTAAGACCCCTTCTATACTGCCACATATATAACCCATATTATTGTTGGAGTTCAGGCTGTGATTGTGTTTCAGGATCAGGGTGCTTTGGATGTGGGAAGTTATGCTAATGAATTTCAAGATGGCAATAGTTGGTCAATGATACTAATACAGAGAAGGACCAGGAGACCCCTGTGCAAAGTGTAGTTTCCCATGAGAATGTCCCTGAAGTGTATGGGGATGATGGTGTACTCCCTGAATTGTTACCAGAGAGTTTCCAGGATTTGGGGCTTTAGAACAACTGGACACCTGGCCCAGCTGCAAAACTCAATGAGCAAATAGATAGGAGGCAGGTGATTAGTCAAAACAGGCAGACCGAACAGTGGCTTTGACGGTCTGCCAGAATTCGACAGAAAAAGATAAGGGAATCTCAATTAAAGCGAAACCAGTTTCTGAGTGCTTGGGATAGCTTAATGAGGGGATAAAAGTTCCAAGTATGGGAAATATAGTCAGATGAAGCATCGTTTGAAATCAAGTGTAGTTCTCATCCTTATTTTATTGAAGCCTTGCTTGGAAGATTATTTTCTAAGTATTTCTTGTTTCATGGTTTGAATTTTTGGATTGTATGAATGCAAACCCATGCCTTGGATTAATGTTTCCTGGTTTTCTGAATTATATTACGGAAGGGTCGACTTTGTTTTTATGGACTTTGCTGAACTTTACTCTGGACTATTTTTGCTCCTGTTTATCTTCTTACCTAATTGGATTTACCTATTTCTTTTAAGTGCTTTTTACTTGCTGCTTTTTAATTATCTTCAATAAAATGATTGTTTTCCAATCAACAGTGTGATGTTTACAGTCAGCGGGCTTTTCCTGTTCTGGAGTGCAACAATTATCTGATCTGATAATCTGGATTATATGGCAGTATAGAAAGGGCAAAAGAAACAGAAAATAGTTTGTCCTACATATGTTTGGGACAGAACTCTCAGAAGCCAGTGCTGCCAGCAGTAAGGGATTGTTAAAGCTGAAAGCTAAAGCATCTGACATGCCAAAAGTTCTCCAGTCCTAGTTTAGAGCATAAAATTTGTTCTTCATCTCTGACTGTTTTATTTCTGTATTGTTGCCACAGGCTAGATACATTTGACTTTAAGGTCTTGCTTGTTATAATTGATGGAGCTACTGAAAACCAGCTTCCCTTTCTTAAAGAACCATTTACTCTTCTAAACCACAAATGAGTAGGTCAGAGAAAATAAATGTGGAGGCTGCCACCTAACAGATATGAGCCTCAGCTTAGATTTTTGGAAAGCAAAAACAATATATAAACTTGCACTTATTTTTCCTGTCTAGGGCACAGGTATCATGCACAGTTCAAAAGAACATCTTCTCTTTTACTCAGAGGAAGTGATCCATCAAGATGAAGTCACATTTATATCCCCAAAGGGTTTCAAGGACAACATTTCTTCATCAGGACCAAAATTACCTGGGCAAAAAGGATGCCGACTGCGGTTCTTTCACCCTCTAATCCATGGGTTACCAATCCAAATTTAATAAGCAACCTTCTGCATTGATTTTCCTTCTGTATAGACTGACTGCTGTTTTCTACGATCTTGGATGAACTTTTTCAACCTGATTATATTCCACCCATTTCACCCTTGCAATGAATGCCAGCTGAGTAAAAAACTTACTAACATTTCGTCTGAGCACGAAATGTTCCCACTGATGTCAATTCCTTTCTGTGTGGTGAAAAACCCAAAATATGTATGTAATGTATTGAGAGAAAGGGAGAGAAAAAAACATTGAAGTGATTAGATAGATGATAGATAGATAGATAGATAGATAGATAGATAGATTTATAAGGACCCCAATGTTTTCTTTTTCCAGTTTCTCCAATCAATTTACTCTTAAATGGCTTTCATTAAAACTTGCCCACAAAGAAAAACATACAGCGATATGAAGTATGCAAGAGAAGCAGATGATGGAAAGAGATGTTGAATTTAAATCAAATTTATTGCCCAAAAGTGGAGCTAGTCAGAATCAAACTAAAATTGATTAGATAAAACATATAGTATTTGTACACCAATCAAATTCAAAGATATTTTCCCACAATTACATATAATATTCTTATTCTTATTTTTAAGACCTTATCAAAAAAAGTCTTGTGATCAAAGAACAGGAGGAAAAGTCTGTGATCAAAAAGGCTCATTGTCATAGAGGATGGAGCGACATCACCCCCCCACCCCCCACCCCCCACCCCCCACCCCCCGTGGCTGGAATCGAGCATAACCTCCAGGATGCCAAAGTTGGAAAAATGCTGGGACACATACCTCTGTCTGTCTGTCCTGTATGTCTAATGGCATTGAAGATTTGCCATGTATGTGTTCCGTGATCCACCCAAATCCCCTTCGGGGTGAGAAGGGCAGAATATAAATGCTGTAAATAAATAAATAAACATGAAAAATAGTTGAGAAGAGGAAGACAATGGCCAATGACACTGGAGCACAAATTTTATACAAATTTTGCATGCTCAGTTCCTCATTAATTGTGCTATTCAACCCATGCCTTGGATTAATGTTTCCTGGTTTTCTGAATTATATTACAGAAGGGTCGACTTTGTTTTTATGGACTTTATGGTAATATTATGGACTTGGATGAAACACCAAATATATGACCACACACACACATCCATGCACAGTTGCACTGCATTCCCAACTCCAACTCTTCATCTTAAAATTAAAAACCGATTAAGAAAAATGTCCATATTCAGAGGAGATTTTACAAATGTATAAGAATAGACTGGACCCCCTGCATGTAACTGTATGTGTTCAAGCTACAAGCTACAGGAACTTCAAACTACAGGAAAGGAGATTCCACCTGAACATTAGGAAGAACTTCCTGACTATTAGAGCTGTTCAGCAGTGGAACTCTCTGCCACGAACTGTGGTGGAGGTTCCTTCTTGGAAGCCTTTAAGCAGAGGCTGGGTGGCCATCTGTCGGGGGTGCTTTGAATGCAATTTTCCTGCTTCTTGGCAGGGGGTTGGACTGGGTGGCCCATGAGGTCTCTTCCAACTCAATGATTCTATGATACCTATGATTCTATGATTCAAGCATCTGCAAGATCAAGCCTCAGGTGGCAAATATTGAAAGGTGACATCACAGGGTTGATACAATCTACAATTGGAACATTTTAAGCTAGCAAGTTGTGCAATACCAAGTCCAATCAGTGGCCTTGAAGAAACATTTGAGCACCTGTCCATTGGATGGGAAAATATTTAAACATTATTTCAAACACACACAAAATATTCCACTAAGTGTTGTGGTATTTCCTCTCTGTAGTCCACAAATAGTCCATTGCTGTACATGTCTATTCAGAAGTTACCCCTATAGGTTCTCCAGAGCTCACACTCAAGGAACAGATGTAGGATTGCAGCCTTACAATGTGTGTGTGAATATATATCCCCTTGGAACTAATATGAGTTGCATATTTGCAGTGTTCCCCAGGGCAGATTTTCACTATGCCATAAATAGGTTGTATATACTTCAGAATCCCCTATCATGATTTTTCAGGATGAAAGCTGCCTCTTCCCCATGGACGTTTAGATCACAAATCTACTCTTTTCTGCCTTAATAAAGTCAGGTCATGCTAAACAGCATTTTGTGCCACAGAGAGTTAGCAACTGCAGTTCAATGTTTTATTAAAGGATAGCATGCCTCTGAGAAGAAAAATGACTGACACCGTTTCAATATTAACAAATCTAGCCGGTTGACTTTATTTTGACTTTAACCACTGACCCTGCTTGCTTCAAGTCTTTCCCTTTGCCACTTCCCTTTCCTCCATCATTAGAAATGGCTCCAGAAACTGACAAACGGTTGAGCAAGCTTTTGCTCTGTTTCCTTTATCCAAGTAAATATACACATTTCATAAAACATATGAGGGGAAAAGGTCAAAAACTGAGAATATAGACTGCAGTCAAGCCAAGAAGCAAATAAATACTAGCATTTTTGCCATCAGCAATCTGTCAGCTTGGGGAAACTTTTTTCAAAGAGATTTGTTCCTTAAACGGTAGCTGTGTTTGGTTTCTACCCCGTACATATTATGTTCAAATAAGCCTGCCAGTTTCATGAATTATTATTAGTCATTTGATCAGGGCAATTCTATTCAGGTTTGCTCAGAAATAAGCTTCATTTTACCCAATGGGACTTCTCCCAGATAAAAGAGTTGCAACTTTAACTATTTTTGGAACCCCTTTAAATTGTTTAGAATGTTTTCAATTTTTTACCCAATTTATCAGCACACTAATATAGCAGCTTCTAAATTTTTGTTTTTTCACATGAAATCTGAAATCAACAGAGAATAGGCTGAGTTCAGACAGAGAAGAGGTGAGATACTACCAGGTCTTTATCCTGCATGCTATCCACTCCATTGGCTTAAGAAAGCTGCCCTCACTTAAGGAGTTAAGTGTCAATCAGTTTTATATAAGGCAGCTCCATGAGACCATAACAGCACAAAACAATAAAAGCTGTCATGTTATACAGCTTGCTATGGCTTTAGGGATAAAAGATGCCTATTTGCAATGGAAGTTTTCAAAACCTTATGGACAAAAACTAAGGATGTGAACTAACCAATGATAAGGTTCAGACCCTGGCTCAATTCAGCAAACACTCCCATTTCTTTTGAACAGAATCATGGAGGCCACCACATTTGACTTGATTCCAAATCTGACTCAAAGTTCAGAAATCCAGTTACATGCTGTATAAACTATTGCAACAAGCTCTACGTGAGGTTGCCTTTGAAAACTATCCATAAGCTTCAAATGGCCCAATGTGCGGTAGCCAGGTTGCTAACAGGAGCAGTGCTCAAGGAGCACACAACTCCTCTGTTGCACCAACTCCACTGGCTGCCGGTTTGCTTCCGGGCACAATTCAAACTGCTGTTTTTAGCCTATAAAGCCCTAAACGGTTTCGGTCCAACTTACGTATCCGAACATATCTCTCCTTATGAACCATCTAGGATGTTGAGATCTTCTGGGGAGGCCCTGCTCTTGTTCCCGCCTTCCTCGCAGATGCGTTTGTTGGGGACGAGAGACAGGGCCTTCTCAGTGGTGGCCTCTTGACTGTAGAATGCCCTGCCTAAAAATATAAGATCGGTTCCCTCCCTCTTGACTTTTCGAAGAAAGGTGAAAACCTGGCTTTTCGAGCAGGCCTTCCCAAACACGGCATAGCTATACTAAATAATGGAATTACTTGATGATGCAATTGAACAATGACTTGATATGAGATGTTCATGACAATGTTTTAAGGCTTTTACGGTTTTATATTTTTATATTGTATGTTAATGTTTTTAATAGTATTTTATGATTGTTATACTTTTTAATTGCTATGATTGTTGAGGAAACGGATTGTTGCCATTTGTAAACCGCTCTAAGTTGCCTTTCGGGTTGAGAGGTGCGGTATATAAATATAGTAAATAAATAAATCCCTGTCTTTGTGCTTCCATTGATTATACTTAGAAATGCCATTTTATTAGAGATACGGCATTCACAGGCATTGTAGCCACATAGGAGGAAATAACAGTACGCACAGCCTGTAAGCAAATGCACATGCTCACAAATGTGTGTGTATTTGGTTGAGATTTGACTGTGAGTATGTGTATAGGAACTGTCAATTACTTTTCAGAAAATTTATTCACAGATCTGGGAGACATTTTCAGGCTTTCTTGCTTCTTCTAAGGAAAAGAATCTTACTAAGGGCCTGTCCAGACAGCTGCTTAATCTAGAGTAAGGAAGTGGGATTAAAAATCCCAGTACCTCAAGGAGAGTCCATGCAAAAAACAATTAGTCTCGGGAAATGGTCTTGCAGCATCCAGAAAGTTTTGGTTAATGTGGATTGAAGGAAACTGCAAAACGTACCGCAGAACATTTACCAGAATTTTTCTCTTAATTTTTTCTCTCAAATAACTCTCTGACACGTGCTGCACCTCATAAGCATTTCGGCAAAGTTGTGTCACTGACGCAGATATAATAAAGTGTGCACAAGCAGATTTTGCATCATTTCTACTTACCCTCAGTCCTGGTTTGCCCTCTTAAATCCCGTTTCCCTTGCCTGTGACATGTTGCTGCCTACTGTGTAATTTCAGGCTCCATTTGTTTACATCCCTTCATAAACTGTTTTGGGATTTTAAAATGAGGATAAGCACTGGAGCAGTCTACACCAACATACTGCAAGAAAATCTTGCTTTTGGGGGAGTGATGGAATATACAGTGCTCCATAAAGCACATTTTTCACCTTATGTTTGTCCTATACACTGATCGAAAGCATCCGTTTGGATCATTGTGAATAAGTTGAACTGACATTGCAAATGGTATAATAGTAATAGCAATGTTACTACAAGAAATGATTACTGTTTATTAACTAACTTGGTCCCTATTATTTGTAATGATTTATTTATTTATTATTTACTGTATTTGTATACCGCCTTTCTTAGCCTGCAGGTGACTCAAGGCAGTTTACAGGGCAAAATTCAATGCCCACAATACCATAAATACAATTTAAAATATTAACATATAATAAAAACCATTTCAAAATCAATAATCATAAATTATTAGTGTCTCCTTGTTAAAAACATTGCCCGTTCCCATCGTCTAGTCATTCAATTTTCCTATATCAGTTACACAGCATTTGCAAACGCTTTTCCGAAATGTTAAAAGGGAGGGGCTGATCTGATATCCCTAGGGAGGGTGTTCCATAGCCAAGGGGCCACCACTGAGAAGGCCCTGTTTCTCGTCCTCGCCAGACATACTTGTGATGAAGGCAGGATCGAGAGAAGAGTCTCCCCAGATGATCTTAAGGTCCTAGATGGTTCTTAAGGGGAGATGCGTTTAGACAGGTAAGTTGGGCTAGAACCATTGATACTGATGGCTGAAATATCAATGAAAGGAAAACCTTGTTGTTATTGTTGTTGCTGTGTATTTTCAAGGTTTTCCTGATATGTGCAACCCTAAGGCAAACCTATCATGGGGTGTTCTTTCCAAGATATGTTTGGGGGATGGCTTTGTCTCTTTCTCAGGTTGAGAGATCATGACCTGCCTAAACTCACCCAGGGCACATCCAAACAGCCTCTTTAATGCAGAAGTTATTACAATTAAAAGAGGGCTGTCCAGATGACATCCTGGACAAACTCAAATTAATTAATCACAAACCAGGAAAACCCTGGTGAGTTAATTTGTTAGTGAGTTTATTTTGCCTCTTCTTGGAAGGTTCAGGATAAACCCACTACATCCAGTGTCTGGGCTGTAGTCCAGATAGTAGTCCCACGGTTTTCTGGGTAAATTAGCCTGGAAACCCATGAGAATAGCAACCCCCTCACCAAAAGCCCTGTAAAAACAAAATAACTTACCCAGCCTCCATTGGAGGGTTGCCAGAGCTTTCCTGACATGTAGAAATGACGTGCCAGGAGAAGGGGGGCAGGAGCGATTTTCCTTATTCCCCCTTTCTCCTGGAGCGTCATTTTTACATGCCAGGAAAGCTCTGGCAGCCCTCTAATGGAGGCCAAGTAATATCTTTTGTATTTTACAGTGCTTTTGGGGACTTCTGGATAGGGGGTAAGAGTATCCAAGTGTTCTCCCAGAAAGTTCCAGGAGAACATCTGGACACCCACCCCAGAAAGCACGGGTGCTCTGGGAGTGTGTGTGGATGGGCCCCCGGGAACATTCGCATTTTTTAAACTGTTAATCATAGCCCAAATGCTCAAACTACTCTAAAAGAAAACTTATGAAGCACATTCTTCATTAACACATATTTTGTTTTGGTGTGACATGCTTCTCGAAAGCCTTTGAAAAAGATGTGAACACTATATTCCTTTGTATTGCAGTTAAAACAGAAATACTGTAGAATGCCCCTCTGGGAAATAGAAAATATTTCCATAGGCAATATGAAAAGCAAAGGTCTCCTGTCACTCTCACATAAGGTGATGTTTCCATCATGTAGTGCAAAATCTATTTCAGCAGGAAGAGCCCATGAAATGTATCCAAAGCTAATCTAGAAAGTGTTTCTGACAGCAATTTAGTTTCATAGAAGTGGACAAGGAAGAAAAAGCCTTGGGGAGAATTCCAGCCATTTTTACAAACCACTGCCAGATTTTAAAAGCATGCCTTCTGTAATACTTGGTCCAAGGCCAACTGGCCAAATAAGAAGGAATATAAAACACCCAAATATCATCTCCTGTCCTGTCAGACTCTTCAAAGTACTAAGGCGACAGAATACTTATTGTGCCTAGTTCTTTCTCATAAGAATGGGACTATGAGAAAGATACACTAGAGAGTCTTAAGAGCAGACTTGTGAACTCAGTTTATATTTTAACATGTAAAGCTAGTCAATATTCAGTTTCTGGGCATGTGAGATAACAAGAATATTCAGAATGTCTCTATTAAGCTTTTTCAATTTTGAATCATGAGTACAAAATGTAAGATGTGCATAACTATGACAGGCTACTTTTCCTTTTAAAATATACAGAAGTAGTAACAAGGAAAATATTATGGATTTCCACATAACTGAAGTGTGTGGAAATTATTTGGGCTTTTTGTGAATGAGACATAATGCTAGTATTAAATATTATACTTTTTTGGGAAAAGTGGATGTGAGATGACATCTAGGAAAGTGCAATGATGAGAGATTCAGTCCCCATCTACACTGACATATTAAACCCAGATTATCTGCTTTGAACCAGATTATATGGCAGTGTAGACTCATGCAATCCTCTCATGCAAGCAGATGATTTGGATTATATGGCTAGAGGCCGATGTAGCCTCAGAACAGATTAGAATAGACAGCTAAACTATTGAAATTGCAAGCCAACTTGAGTAACTTTGGAGAAGCATTAGAAAAAATCACTAAGGAATTGGCTATCAGCAGGCTCTAGTCATGGTAGTTATATGTTACATCCAATATGTCTCTGAAGACCAATTTCTAGGGAAGTCTAGCTGGAGGCCACATACTATTTGTAGGTTTTCACAGATGTATAGTCCTTCAGAGGTTCTCTTGAGAACTTGTCATCTGAATTACTACATTGCCAAATGGATGCTGGAGAGCGCTTTCTTCTAAACTGAATCCCAGTATGGAAAATGCACACACACACAGGCCCCTTCTACACTGCCATATAATCCAGATTAACAAAGCAAGTAATCCAGATTATCTGCTTTGAATTGGATTATATGAGGGCCCTGCTACACTTAGCTAAAACTCAGGAGGAAGTGGGTTAAAATAACCCACTTCTTCTTGGGTTTCAGTCCCTATCCTCTCCCACTACCCAGGGCTTTCCCTCGGAGGGTAGCTAGATGTGTCCAGATGATGTTTCAGGCTAATTCATTTCAAATTGGAATAAACCAAATTTACTCTGGTTTTAAAAACACCTGTAAAGATCCAGAACTTATATGACAGTGTAAAAGGGGCGTAAGTAAAAAAAAAACCTATGTAAACTTCCTCATTGGTCCTGTTATTTAATACACCTATATATCTACTTCTTATTAATATAAAATAAAATATTAAATTACCAAATCTTGAAAATGTCATCTCCTTACCACACTTTCATGTAAATTGCAAAAAAGACTCCACAAATCCAAACAGTTCCAAAATCCACACTTCAATTACTGGAGTCTTCTTATGTTAGGAATGAAGTACTATGTTGTATGTCATTTTTTCCTTATTTTTCCACTGGAAAAGAAAGCATTTCCAACCAACTGAAATATTTCATTATACCTGAATTCATGACCGAATTGATGACTTCTCCCAGGCTATTATCAAAATCATCAGAGCATTTAAATACTATCATAATATTCCATGGAAGCATTAATTACAAGGTCTACCAAATTACTCTTTAAAACTTCTACAGAAAATGTACACTATCACTACAGATACAGAAGTCTAGAAGAAATATCAGACAGTGGAAATTTCCAAAATAGCAGCATTCCAGTAACCATTAGAAGTTGTTTTAGGGCTATACAAATATACAGGAGGTAAACAAATAGAATGAATCAGAGAAATAGGCAAGGAAAAGAAGTTTCAGTTATGACAATAACTAATATGGCTTCCTATATGCCATAATTTGAGAATGTAAGGGATCCTTGAGTTCCATATGGAGTACAACAGAATATAAATGAAATAAACAAATAACTTTGGCAGTCGACTAGACACCCCAGACTAATGCGGTATCCAAACTGCATATTCTATGTAGATGGGCTCTTAAATAGCCATATAGGAATGGAGGAGTAATAGGTGATGAAGGAGAAACAGGAATCAATTCTTCTTTCACAGCATTCTTTTGTCCTAACTTTGGATGAAATGTGGACTATAAATAAACCAAGAGAGTGTAATTCATAAGACTAACCAACTTGGCTTAGAATATATATATATCTATATATATATATATAGATATAGATATATATATCTTCCCTTTAAAAAAGGGAGACACCCTACAATGCAGCAAGTGCTCCTTTTGCAATAGAGATCATCCTTTCCATGTCATAAAAATTTGCTAGAATTAAGAGAAAAAGCACAGCTTCAATCCAACAAAAAAGAGAGACCACGACTGTATAAAAATAAATTGTTTTCAAGCAGAGAGGTTCTCTCTTGCTTTTACTTCTTTTGCTCTCACTCTCATGCTGTGTGTGTGCGCACGCCTGTGTGCGTGTGACTACCACTGCCCGAAGGCACAACAAAACTAACAGTGGCAAAGCGATTTGTTTCCATTCTAAATAATATTCATGCAGAGGCACTGACGTCCATTGCCAAGAAGTGTTTAGCCCAATGAAAGAAATATGAATACCTTGGGAATGTTGGTATTACAATGTTGTTAAGTGTAATTAGTTAACATTTCATTGGACACACAATTTAAGGATAACCTAAACTGCTGTGTGACTTGTCCAATGCCCCTTTCCAAAACTATTTTTAAAAGAATGTCTCAACTTTCCTGAGATCAACACTACAAACAGATGTTAACCACAGTAGTTTATTTGAAGAATATTGGATCTGACAATGTTTCTATTTTAGAACCAAGCTTTCATGCAGAAATTACCCTGATTGAATGCATAACAATTCATCCATTCCACGTCATTAAAAGGCTGTTTTCTTCATAGTAAAGAAGAGTTGGAATAATATTTCTTTGTGTTTAAAATCTCAACATTTTAATGGTGTTTGTTATCATTCACAGAACTTGAAACATTAAAAAAGTATCCTATTTATTTTATCTACATGCCACTTTTCTTCTGTTAAATTTAAGTGTAAATTTTTCATATTTGCCCAAATTTGATAGGAAAGATGTATGGAGAAGGAAGGGAGGAAGGAAGGAGGAAAAGAAGGAAGAAAAAAGTCTAAACTCAAAGTCTCACATTTTTCATATTAACCAATTGTTAGCTCATTCTATAAAGGCATACTTCCTTCTTTCCTTCCTATTTCCTTCTCCCTTCCTTCCTTCCTTTCTGACAATTGGGAGTGATAATATAAAAAATCTTATTTGTGCCTCACTTTGTGACATCATGAACCATAATCAAGTTTTGTTGTTGTTGTTGTTGTTGCAATAATAATTAAACCAAAATTTTCCCAAGTTCTAAAACATATACTGAGATTTCTTTTGTTTTGTTCACAAGGGTATGCTTATGTTGCAATGCTATTATCTCCAAGAATTTTCTCTCCCTTGCAGATATACAATTTTTGTGTGTGTGTCAGGAGCAATTTGAGAAACTGCTAGTCACTTCTGGTGCGAGAGAATTGGCTGTCTGCAAGGATGTTGCCCAGGGACACCCGAATGTTTTGATGTTTTACCATCCTTTTGGGAGGCTTCTCTCATATTCCCACATTAGGGAGCTGAAGCTGACAGAGGGAGTTCATCCACGTTCTCCCTGGATTTGAACCTCCGACCTGTCAGTCTTCAGTCCTGTTGGTACAAGGATTTAACTCATTGCACCACTGGGGGCTCCTAGATAAACAAAATACAAGCAAGGGATGCATGACTGCTGAAGCCCAAAATAGTTAATATTTTTCTCTATAATAGTGACACTCGAAGTGTTGTGATGTTCCATTGTTAAATCATATGAGTTAGGCCTTTTTTCTCAGTTTGTCAGCATAAAATGGTTTGCTTGTTTACATTTGATTTTAAAAAATGGGTTATAGAGAGAAAATTCTCCAGAGTACTCATTACTGTTAGGGCTAATTCACATGATCTAGTTCCCAAATACCCCTGCTTCACAACTGTATCCACATTTATTATGGAAAAACTCAAAACTTTTGCATATTTTGCCCGTTTTTTGACACTTTAAAGATAAAGAAAAGCCAGAATCCTAAAGGGGGTTGGAGTTTTGTTGGTTTTGCTGCAATAGGCTAATGCAGCTGCACAGCCATTTGACCGTACTGCCTCTGGCATATGCATGAACTGGGATTTTACTCATATTATGTTATTACCCTCCAACGTTTCAGAGATCAAAAGTTGGGTATATATAGCAAAGAACATTTTGACAACATTTTGTTATCAAAATGGCAAAAGCTATTATAATGAAGAACACAAAAGCAAGAAAAGGCTGCATCAGCTTGCTTGAGTCTCTTGCTAAGATAATTGAGTGCAATTTTAGGTTTGACAGTGTAAATAGGGCCTTAGAACTTTAAAAATAGCATGTAGGACTCAGTTCAATATTGCCAGGTGGAAACACAACTATATGCAGATGCTCAATGATTATCATACCCACACAATGGTCTCCTATTGCTGATACCATTGCTACTATGGCTGGTTCTACATAGATACATAATGGAGGGCACAACTGGTATGCAAAACACTGGTTCTGGCATGCATTGTGGCCCTACAGGGGCACCCTGAGCCGTCTCAGTGAAGAGAGTGTGTCTACACTGCCGTGTTATGCTGAAACCAGTTCAAGCCCACTCCAGGCCCTTCCAGACAGGCCAAAAACTGAAGAGGAATTGGGGTTTTAAATCCCACTTCCTCTCAGGATAAAAGTCACACAGCTGGGTTAAACCTTAGGGATGTGCAATTTTTTCATTAGTCATCGTAAGTCATATCAAATTCAATAAATTCGTACTTATGATACAATATTCAACAAGCAGGCATGGCCCAAGCCAAAAACTTTAAAATTGAAACTTAGCCAAATACTTTTTTGTTTTACTTTTGTAAATCTCAGAAACTTCCCAAAGTCAGTTTTATTTTCAGCATAAGGAAGCAAACAAGGCCAAAAAAGCTGCCATTCCTTTTTAAATTCATGGTCTCTCGCCATTAGGAGAGGGAGGCAGCAGGGAGAATGCAGAATTCTCTGGGAAAGAGACCAAGAAAGCCCAGAATTCTGGGAAATGTAGTATGGGAATGTAAGGAGCACTATGCCAGAGAATTCAAAAGGCCCTGCCCTAAACTACATTTTCCAGAATTCTGCCCAGCATCAGAAAGCCCAAATCACAATACTTTACTTTTATTATTTATCCCTCCATAGCAGCAGCCATATTTCTGAAAGTTGGGAGGAATGATCCCCTGTTATCTTGTGTCATTGTATAGGAAATTCAAGTAGATAGCTCTTGTGGTTTTTAAAATGTTGTTTATAAAAAAAATGAAAATTCTCAAAATATCCATGGATAAATGAAACGTTCTGAAACTTGATGTGCTAACAGTAGTAAATGTAGCAAGTGTCACATCAGTAGCTGTAAAAATGAGGGAGAAAGGAGCACCTGAAGTTTCCCCACTTGCACAACTACTATAATGAAAAAGTAACAACATTTCGTTACTCTTGATATAGTAATGAAATTTTCACTAACAATACTTTACAAACACTTTAGCAATGAAACACTGGTGCCTCCTAATTTTGTAATGAGTTTTTAAACATTTCTTTCATTGATTGCATAGCCCTACTGAACCCCATGCTTTTGCAGGGGTGGTATCCAGATACTCACCCCTGCTGATTTTGGATCAGCAAGTATGGGCATTATGGGCACTACCAGCCTCCCCCTCCTTTCCGCCCATTTTCCCTCTCCACTTATCAGGAGAAAACTTGGTAAGGCCTGAAGTCCCCCTCCCTTCCTCCCTCCCTTGGAACAGCTGAAGGAGGGCTTTGGGTAGGGGAGGAGGCATTTCTTCTCCAACTGGCCCCACCCACTGTGCTGGACATACATTGGACTTGGTTTTCTGCCAGGGATGGGAGCAGGGTGGCGGTGTGGAGGAGCTGTCTATCTCTCCGTTGCCATGGACCGACCACTTCCTGATTAGATTTAGGCTCACTGCGCCCCCTAACCTCCGCAAGGGTGGAGGACCCATTAAGATGGTCCGCCCCAGGAGGCTAATGGATCCGAATGGATTCCTGACGGCTCTTGGGGAGTTTCCCGCCACCGCGGTAGGTGACCATGTCGAGGCCTTGGTCGCTCTCTGGAATGGGGAGATGACCAGGGCTATCGACAGGATCGCTCCGGAACGTCCCCTCTCAAGTAACCGAGCTAAACCAGCCCCTTGGTTCACTGAGGAGCTGGCAGCGATGAAGCGAAGGAAGAGGGTTCTAGAGAGCGTGTGGCGCTCGGATCCAAGCGAGCCAAACCGAACACGGTTTGTGTCCTTTTTAAGGGCATATGCCGCGGCAATAAAAGCCGCAAAGAAAACTTTCTTTGCGGCCACTATTGCGTCTGCAAAAAACCGTCCGGCGGAGTTGTTTCGGATTGTCAGAGGTCTTTTAACTCCCCCTATCTCAGGTGGGAGCCCTGACAATTCGGCAACGCGCTGTGAAGCATTTGCTCGGTTCTTTGCAGACAAAGTCGCTTTGATCCGCTCTGGGCTGGACGCCACATTAAATGCAGTCTCCGTGGATGTGACACAAGCACCTGCTTGTCCGATTTTGTTGGATTCTTTTCAGTTTATGAAACCCGAGGATGTGGACAAGATACTTGGAGGAATGAGACCCACCACGTCCATCCTAGACCCCTGCCCATCCTGGCTTCTGAAGGAGGCCAGAGGGGGATTGGCCGAGTGGGTAACGGTGGTGGTTAATGCCTCCCTTCGGGAAGGCAAGATTCCAGCGAGCCTAAAACAGGCTGTTATAAAGCCGCTGTTGAAGAAACCATCACTTGACCCCACTAAATTGGACAACTTTCGGCCTGTTTCCAATCTTCCCTTCTTGGGCAAAGTCATGGAAAGCGTGGTGGCCTCACAACTCCAGGTATTCTTGAGAGACACGGATTATCTGGATCCGGCACAGTCTGGTTTCAGACCGGGACATGGTACCGAGACGGTCTTGGTCGCCTTAGTGGATGATCTGCGCCGGGAGCTAGACAGGGGGAGTGTGTCCCTGTTGGTGCTCCTGGACCTCTCAGCGGCCTTCGATACCGTCGACCACGGTATTCTTCTGGGGCGCCTTGCAGAGATGGGTCTTGGGGGCACTGCTCTGCAGTGGCTCCGGTCATTTCTGGAGGGTCGTACCCAGAGGGTGTTGTTGGGGGACTCCTGTTCAACGCCACAGCCATTGACCTGTGGCGTTCCTCAGGGCTCCATCTTGTCCCCCTTGCTGTTTAACATCTACATGAAGCCGCTGGGTGAGATCATCCGGAGTTTCGGGGTGCGGTGTCACCTGTACGCAGATGACGTCCAACTCTGTCACTCCTTCCCACCTGCTACTAAGGAGGCCGTCGAAGTCCTGAACCGGTGCCTGGCCGCTGTAATGGTCTGGATGAGGGCGAACAAACTGAAACTAAATCCAGACAAGACAGAGGTACTCCTGGTCAGTCGCAAGGCCGAGCAGGGTATAGGGTTACAGCCTGTGCTGGACGGGGTCGCACTCCCCTTGAAGGCGCAGGTTCGCAGCTTGGGTGTGACCCTGGACTCATCGCTGAGCCTGGAGCCCCAGGTTTCAGCGGTGACCAGGGGAGCATTTGCACAGCTTAGGCTCGTGCGCCAGCTGCGCCCGTATCTTGGGAAGTCTGACTTGGCCACGGTGGTACACGCTTTGGTCACATCCCGCCTCGACTACTGCAACGCTCTCTACGTGGGGCTGCCCTTGAAGACGGCCCGGAAGCTTCAGCTAGTCCAACGCGCGGCAGCCATGTTGTTAACAGGAGCAGGGCGCAGAGAGCATACAACGCCCCTGCTGTCCCAGCTCCATTGGCTGCCGATCCGCTACCGGGCCCAATTTAAGGTGCTGGTGTTATCCTACAAAGCCCTAAACGGTTCCGGCCCAAAATACCTTGCAGACCACATCTCGGCCTACGAGCCCACGAGGACCTTGAGATCATCCGGGGAGGCCCTTCTCTCAGTCCCGCCTGCCTCACAGGCACGTCTGGCGGGGACGAGGGAGCGGGCCTTCTCGGTGGTGGCCCCCCGGCTGTGGAACACCCTCCCTGCTGAAGTTAGACAGGCGCCCTCCTTGATGGCCTTTCGTAGGAGTCTGAAAACATGGCTCTTCGAGCAGGCCTTCAACTGAGTGCTATCATTGGAACGACACTGGAATGGACTATGACTATGAAATCGACTATGACCCCAGGATTTGACGAAGTGGATTTTTAGCATAAGTATGTGTTGTGTAGTATTGTCGTGATTTTCTGTACACTGTCTTTTCTATGTTGTTGTTCACCGCCACGAGTCGCCCTAGGGCTGAGAGTGGCGGTCAATAAATGCAAGAAATAAATAAATAAATAAATAAGGCTCCCTGTTGGCTCTTCCAGGGGGAGGTAAGTTGAGAGAAAAATGGAGGAGAGGAGCCTAGATGGGGGAAGGGAAGGAAAACACATGTTTTCATGTCTGTAGGGATATTTATTTATCGTGTCATCAGCAACCATTGTATTACAATTCTAACAAAGCAAAACAAACACACAGATTAAAAAGAAAAAGGGGAAAAAACACACACACACATTTTGCAAATTTGGTATTTGGTTAAATGTCCTTTGACCAGTATCTGGCCACTTGGAGTGCCTCTGGGGTTGCCGCAAGAAGGTCCTCCATTGTGCATGTGGCAGGGCTCAGGGTGCATTGCAGCAGGTGGTCAGTGGTTTGTTCTTCTTCGCACTCGCATGCCGAGGATTCCATTCCAGAAGCAACCAGAGCCTGTAGGGATACACGGGCATGGAAAGGTGCATGTTTCTCAGGAAGAAATGTGTTTATAGGGCAGCTTTTAAACAAGTATTTCCCAGCCTTTAACCCAATTCAGTAAATTTGTACTTATGACGTACCTGATTCCTCTCACATTTTGGCTAAACATTGTTTAGCCCCCCCCTTCCCCCCCCCCCATTTAACCTGATTTAACCCAAGTTATAATGCATGCATAAAAGGGTCCTCCTTCTCCCATGCCGTGACTGCTGGCTACAAGAACAAGTGGATCTATTGCATGGTGGGCAACCTCTCTTCCTGGTTCTGTTCCATGTGATTAACAAAGGCGCCTGGAAGGAGTGACACACCCACCCACCGTGTGATAGCTCCCCTTGTCTTCCTTTTAGCTGGTAGTGCTGGGTGGGAAAGGGCAGGAGGAGAAAGCCATCTATATATCCACAGACTGATCCAACCCCACACTGACCTAAATGGTCAGTATAGATGGGACCTAAATTTACTATAGCAATAGCAGTTTTCTTTAAAGCAGTTTCCCCCTTTAATAAAAGAATTCCTGTAGTTGTGGTGTGCCTTCAGTAGTTTTCACCTTACAGATAAAATAAAGTAAACCAATCACCCTGGGTTTTCTGGGAGTGTGTGACTTGGCTGAGGTCACCCGGTGGGTTTTCATGGCCAAGTAAAGAATTGATCCCTGATTTCCAGAGTCAATAGTCCAACTTTTAAACCATTATCCCATGCTAATAATATTATTTAAACGGCAATTTCCAGTTTCAAATAAAGCTTCCACTTATACTTTTTTTTAAAAAAGGAATTATACATTTGAAAGCATGACTCTGTTGTCTGCTTGCTAGTACATTGTCACTTCCACCCCCATTTCAGTGGTATTTCACTCTTAAAGAGAAGATACTGATTTTTGCTGCCACAGTAAATTCAATGAGGGCAGGGGAGTTGTGATTTCTGGTGGTTCATGGGAAACCAGTATGAGTCTCCTTATCTCAATGGGCCCAATGGTAATACATATGTTGTTCAGAGTGAAAATTCAACAGAAGCTCAGTTAACAGCACTTATTCCAAAATCAGTTAACAGCACTTGTCCAAACTCACAAAATAGTGTTTCTTATTTGATTTCACCATATGATGTACAGTACTACATATTTTAGGGGATAGCCCTGAAAATTACAATCTTCGTCCTCAGACATATACTATTGATACAAACATTATTTTGCATAGTCAGTGCCAAATCCCCCATGTTCAGTTATGCTGGCATTTTGCAAAGCATACCCATCAAAACTTTCTAAAAGGCACTACAAGGAAAATTGTTTGTGTACTTTAAAGATTTTATCCAGTCTGCATTATTTCTGTAAATACAGACAGAACACAAACTGTGATAATGTCTGAAGAACCTACTACAGGATGGTTTTAACACTTACCAGCCTCTCCACAGAAAGTCCATTCAAGCAATGTTTCCCACATGCTGATTTATTCATGTTTTATAGTCTGTTTTCAACAATAACAATAGGCAGGCTAAGCTTCAAGAGCAGACAATAATCTTGAGCTTTTGTGGTTTCAATCTATTTTATCATTGCAGTTGTTCTGAATATATATATATATATATATATATATATATATATATATATAATGATTAGTTGCTCTAAGTACAATTTAAACACATGAAGGCAGGGTAGACATTTAATGAATAAATAGATAAAAAAAAATTCCCTCCCATCTGTAATGGATCAGCCTACAGCTTCTGATAGTTGTTTCAAGAATCTGGGCTCTCATTCATATAGACAAATGATCCACTAAATTCAAATAGTTTACCAGAAACTAACCAGACATATCAGCAGAGAAACTCCAAAGCAAATTATTTTATTCAATTTTCAAATGATTGCATTTTTCTACTTAGGGTGCGTCTCTACTGTAGAACGAATGCAGCTTGTCATCATGTGACTGCCATGGCTCAATACTATGAGATTCTGGGAGTTGTAGTTTGGAGAGGTATCAACAGTATTTGACAAAGAAGGCTAAAAACTCCCATGATTCCATAATATTGAGCCATGGCAGATAATAATAATAATAATAATAATAATAATAATAATAATAATAATTTATACCCTGCCACCATCTCCCCAAGGGTTACTTGGTGCGGCTTACATGAGGCCAAGCCCAGAAGTGCATTACAATACAGTAACATAGAAAGCATAAAACAAGCCTCACAATAAAATAAATCAAGCATAAAATACAATAAACAGTGCAAAATAATACAGTAAAAGATCAAACACAATCACAATGAGCGGGTCACATGTGCAAGATACAATGATAAAACTCAGGATGAGACAGAAATAAAACATATTTTTTTAAGGGAAACTCATGAACGGAGTAGTGGAGACAGTCCTTCATGCGGGCAGGAGGCAGTGCAATATGAGGACAAGGCAGGAGGCCTTAGATTGAGGATTTTCAAACAGCATTAATTATTGGCCAGGGTTGTTCATGCCTTAGTCACCTCCAGATTGGATTACTGTAATGCACTCTACGTGGGGCTGCCCTTGAAAACGGCCCGGAAATTTCAATTGGTACAACGGGCGGCAACCAGGTTACTAACTGGTGCTTCTTACAGGGAGCGGTCAACCCTCCTGTTTAAGGAGCTCCACTGGCTTCCATTCATTTTCCGGTCCCAGTTCAAGGTGCAGGTTCTTACCTACAAAGCCCTGAACGGTTTGGGACCCACCTACCTGTATGACCGCATTTCTGTGTACGACCCCACACGATCTCTTCGATCACCTGGAGAGGCCCTGTTCACACTCCCACCTGCTTCGCAGGCACGATTGGTGGGGACGAGGGAGAGGACCTTTTCGGTGGTGGCCCCTCGACTCTGGAATTCACTCCCTAAGAACATCAGGCAAGCCCCAACACTGGCAGTCTTTAGGAGGAGCTTGAAAATGTGGTTGTTCCAGTGTGCCTTCCCAGAATAAGGAGAAATCTTAGCAATATGTTCTCAAATGCACTTTAATATTGATTTAGGATTGTCTGCTCACCCTCATCTCTCTCTGAAAATCCTATCCTGGTTTAGCCTACCTTGTTCATGCCCAGCATTTTACATTTTAAATTTTAAATTTTAATTATTACATTTGGCCCGGCCATAAGTTTCAAATGCTGTATGTTATTGTTATTGTGTATTGCTTATTGTGTATTTTCTGTTTTTGAGTTTATTTTAACTTTTTTGTATTGATTATTTGTTTATTGGTGTGCTGTGGGCTTGGCCTCATGTAAGCCGCACCGAGTCCCTTGGGGAGATGGTAGTGGGGTACAAATAAAGATGATGATGATGATGATGATGATGATTATTATTATTATTATTATTATTATTCAGCAAGCCTACCCAGTCAATTTTAAGTTACAAATTTTTAAATTACATTTTATTAGTATTGGTGTTTTAGTCTTTGATCTATGTTTTTAATAGATGGATGTTTATGGTTCTTTGTTTTATCTATGCATTTTAAATATCTTGTATCCTGTTTTGAGTTGTGAGAAGAGGCAGATAACAAAATAATTGTTGTTTTCATTATCGTCGTCGTCATCATCATAATCATCATCACAGCGTGAGTCCCTTTGGGGGAGATAAAGCGGAATATAAATAAAATTATTATTATTATTATTATTATTATTATTATTATTATTATTAGATGCACCCTCTTCTTTAGAGAAGAGGTGGGGAAATGTTGGTCTTCTGGATGTTTTGGACATAGGTTTCCAGAAGGCCAAGCCAACATAGCCTTCTGAAGGACTTCAGAGATTGTAATTTAAAGCACTTGGTATTCCAAATATTTACCACCTTTGACTTATTGCTAGCTCCAGTTCTAGTTCGTATACTCTTAGACACAGTAAATGCATTCATTGTTCCCTCATTTCAGGTACAGTGAGCAACTTCTAATTGAACATAGACACAAACTTTACTGCTGCTTTTTAAAGCTTACACTGATACTAGACAGCCAACCTTGATTAGCGAGTCTGAGTTTCACTCCAGGAGGTCATGTATAAAAAGCACACTGCAGAGTTACAAATTAATCCTTTCAGTTATTAACTCAACCATGCTGCACAATTTATGGCCTGTTCTTTATTAAACTGAAGAGTTTAAGGGTTTAATGGCGAGGAAATCAAAGTATTTGTCAAATTACATGATCTCTCCTGCCTCTTTCAAAGCGTTTCTATAGAAATAGTGCATCAGCACACAAAATAGCTATGATGGTGGACCCACCAGATCCATGGACTCTGGTCCTTTGGAGTCAATCACAGATCTAAAATAATGTTTTAAAATTCCTTTAAAATAATAAAATAGTATTTTGAAAAGCAGTAGAGGGCATCTTATCTTTCCTCCTCACAGTGATGTTAACCGACTATCTGCCTAGAAGGTTTGGTGACAGAGGACTTTTACAAGTAAAACAAGCAGTCGAAGAAGAAAACACTCCCTGGCAGAATATGACAAGGAAAGCCAAGAACCTGCTTTGATTGAAGTCAATAATCAGAAACTTCTCAAAGCACAGCAGACAAAGAACCAGTAGAAGAAAACTGCACTACAAACCAGAGCTGAAGCTGGCACAACAAAGCATTGCCTGGGCAGTTCCTTGACAAAATTGAAGGAAAAGTTGATAAGGAGAAGACCTGGTGATGGCTCATGAATGGAACACTGAAGGAGACAGAAGGCCTGATTCTTGCAGCCCAGGAACAAGCCATCAGAACAAATGCAATTAAGGCCAGGATTGAAAAAAACAGCTGTTGACCCAAAATGCAGACTGTGCAAGGAAGCTGATGAAACCATTGATGATATCCTCAGCTGTTGCAAGAAAATCGCACAGATGGACTACAAACAAAGGCACAACTCTGTGGCCCAAATGATTCACTGGAACTTATGTCACAAGTACCACCTGCCAGCAGTAAAGAATTGGTGGGATCATAAACCTGCAAAGGTAGTGGAAAATGAACAAGCAAAAATACTGTGGGACTTTCGAATCCAGACTGATAAAGTTTTGGAACACAATGCACCAGACATTATGATTGTGGAAAAGGAAAAAGTTTAGATTATTGATGTCGCCATGCCAGGTGACAGTCATACTGACAAAAAAACAACAGGAAAAACTCAACCATTATCAGGACCTCAAAGGCTCTGGTATAAACCAGTACAGGTGGTCCCAGTGGCCATCGGCACACTGGGTGCCTTGCCAAAAGATCTCAGCCGGCATTTGAAAACAATAAACATTGACAAAATCACGATCTGTCAGCTGCAAAAGGCCACCTTACTTGGATCTGCATACATCATTCGAAAATACATCACAGAGTCCTAGATGCTTGGGAAGTGTTCAATTTGTGATTTTGTGATACGCAATCCAGCATATAGATCTCTTTTGCTGTGACATACTGTATTTTTGTGTCAGAATAATAATAATAATACTAATAATAATAATTCTCTCTCCCTAAAGGGACTCAGGGTGGTTTACAAAAATAACGAAATGGCAAACATTCAATACCCAAAAACAAATAGACAATCAAAGCAAAACATAAAATAACATAAACTCAATACAATTTATAAGCTAACTTCTAATACTTTGTATACAGCATTGTCAAATATTGTTCTGAAGTATGGTCTGGAATTCTTGCCCACAGGCCCATAGCCAGGATTTCGTTTCGGGGGGGGGGGGGGCTAAAATATTTTCAGGGGGGGTTTCGGGGGGGGCTGAGTTTCGGGGGGGGGCTGAGTCTGAGTGAAAGAGGGTCTAGCCTAGCAAACCTTTTGTATCATTACCCGAATACCCCCATGCATATGGGATATATTGAGTATGGTGATCAGATCATGATATCAATAAACATAACAGTTTAAATAATGCACCAGTAAGGCCTTTTCGCGAACCACCATGAGAATTTCGGGGGGGGGGCTGAAGCCCCCCGAGCCCCCCCCCCCCCCCCCCCCCCCCCCCGTGGCTACATGCCTGCTTGCCCATATTATCACATAAGGGAACTCACCTTCCAATTTCACAGATGGGAAATTCATGTTGACAAAGGCTTGTGTTTAAACTTCAGATAGGAATAAGCCTAGATGAACCCTGGACTCACATGTATCAAGGAAGGACATGCATGCTAAGTGACCTCTGGTCTGGCATGCATCAAGGAAGGAGAGGGAAGGAGGTGCATCTTCCTCTCTCTTCTTTCTCTAAAAATGGTGAATGATTTTGGAAGTAATCACTTCCATTTTTAAAATGAACTTCAACTCATTCCTTTCCATTGGCGTAGTGAAACCAGAGTTCATAGTTTTGAAAGGGATATGACATCACCTGCTCACCCTCTTCAGACCCTTGATTTTTCTGAGTTTAGCTGCAAGCCCACCCTAGCCTGTGCAACAGTGGCTGATGTTTAAGGTTTCATACTTAATTTATTTTCCCAAGGCCTGCTTCATAATATGAACAGGAAGAATACCTAGGTTTCAGGTTTGAGCTTTTTATCTCGGGGTGTAGGATCATCCTGATCTGGTAGCTACCACTTGCATACTCTCCATTATTTCATCGATGAAAAACAGGCTAAATCTTGTGATAAAAATGATAGTTATTAATAAGGAAGAGCACACAAGATAAAACAAAGGTTCTTATGCTACTCAAAACCTAGCCACGCAAATCCACATCAAGATTCCATAACATTTAGTTATAGTACTTGGATTTTCTTTAGTGGACCACACTAGCTAACATAGTATGAAGCTCATCTCAATTTGATTACATGCTTGTTCACGGTAACCATTTTATATTTTAAATCAAATATTTTTCCATTAATAATCCTTTTTAATACATTTTACAATGTCCATGCAATTATCACATCAAGAGTATTTTAAGAGCTGTAAAGAGCTTTTTGACCCATGTATCATATTTTAAAGATCTGCAACAACTCTGTATATGTGTTGATATATAATTATGTAGCCGATATCTTAAATTCTTCATGTATATATTAACAAATGCTTTTCTATAATGAGCCAATTAGCATTCTGAATGTTAGGGAAAAAATATCATATGTATTTAATTTTTAGAGCCATATGATACATTTCGGGGCATATCTGAAATGGTCTGTATTCAGAAACTGATCCAGAAATGTTCAAAATGGATTTTTAGAGAACTACAATTGTTTCCATCACTATGATGACTGCATAATAAGGAATTGGATTAGATAGCACTTGCAGTCCTTTCCAATCCTAAGATTCTGTGATGCTACGATTCTGTGATGCTCTGAAAAATGAATGCCAAAATGCACGAGAAACTAACAGCAAACAAAAAAGAGATACCTGGCTGTGTTTTATAAACTTCCAATAGTTAGATCCACACTTACTTAGACTTACAGTAGCCTTGTAGCTTTCTGAATGTTATCATACTTAGTCCCAATAGTCCCAGCCAGCCAAATAGCTCTAGCCAGCATAGTCAATGGTTAGAAATTCTGGGAGCTATAACCCAACAACATCTTCTTGATTCCCACTACTGGACAAGATTAATTTAAATCCACTGTTCAGGATCTTATCACACACGCTTATACCCCATCCTTGATGCTTTTTGCCTAGTGGAGCTTATGGGTCCTATCACACAACTCAAGATCTGTTTCATTTGACACTCATAAGCATATGTTTCTAAGGCAGAATGTGTTTCTGAGGAGGGAACTCAGAAAAGGCCAAAAAGTGGGGGGAAAGCCTTCAATAGAGGCAGGTGAAAATGCATCATAAGGACAGAGCTGTAATAGGGACACACTAAAAGTGGGATATATATTCATTTGCCAAAGGCACATTGGAAGAGCCAGGTTTTTACATCTTTCTTAAAAGCTGCCAGGGTGAGGGCTTCAACAGGTAGTGAATTCCGGAGCTGGGGGGCCACAGCAGAGAAGGCCCTCTCCCTTGTCCCCACAAGTCATGTTTGTGATAAAGGTGGAGGTGAAAGGAGGGCCTCTCCAGAGGATTGGAGAGCTCGAGCAGGTTTATGGAGGAAGATGCGGTCCCGAAAGTAGGCAGGTCCTACTGGAGTTAACAAAACATAAATACAAACATGAAGCAGACAGGGACAGACACCTACACAAAAAGAACAACACTAATAAACAAACATGCAACTCTATGACATTGTATGCTGGTTTTTATCCCTCTTAAATATATTTCCTTTAAATACTATGTATAACATTAGCATTCCACTTTAGTAACATTCTACTAATTCCTAAAGCCTACAATAAGCCAATGGCCCCTTTCCATTATCATGGCTAGTAAGTTTAAAAGTCCCAATCATGCTTGTACTTAGACAAATATTTCTCCTTCATCAGCCTAGTTAATTTGTCCATCTCAACAGATCTTTGTCATCATTCTTTATCTTCCATTCTCTGAGCCTACGTTCATCCTGATTTTCTCTTTCCCTCTGTATGTCAATCTTGTTACCAAACCTCTTCCTCAGTAAAGTCCATTGATAGAAAATCAAATCACCAATTTGCTGCCTTACAGGGTTCGCCTTCAGATCTTTATAAAGCTTTCTCTGGCTGGGAGAAAAAAACATAAAAACTGGTAGCTGGCAGCCTATTTAGCATTTATTTATTTATTTATTTATTTCGGATGCTTCTACCCCGCCCTTCTCACCCCGGAGGGGACTCAGGGCGGCTTACAAAAGCAAGGCACAATTCGATGCCCGCATCACAGAACAGCAATAAGACAAATAACATCAGTTAACAGAAAACAGCAATTCTAGCAATAACATCAATTAACAGAAAACAATGATTATTGTAAGGGAAAAACAACCATAAAACCAATAAAAGCAATAAAACCAATACAAACCATTTCTCCTCATTGACGGTCAGCGTTTCGCAATCTCATAGTTCAAATTCCAATTCCACAATTGTCAGTCCTTTCAGTCCTATCCATCTGGTTGTCCATATCTAGTTGTCAGATTGCCCAAATGCCTGGTCCCACAACCACGTCTTTACCTTCCTCCTGAAGGAGAGGAGGGAATCTTGATGCCCTAATTTCCCCCGGGAGTGAGTTCCACAGGTGAGGGGCCACCACTGAGACGGCCCTGCTCCTCGTCCCCACCAGCCTCACTTGTGATAGCGGTGGGGTCGAGAGCAGGGCTTCCCCAGATGATCTCAAATTCCGGGGTGGGACATAGAGGGAGATACGTTCGGACAGATACACTGGACCGGAACCATAAAGGGTTTTGTAGGTCAAAACCAGCACCTTGAATTGTGCTCGGAACTGAATCGGCAGCCAGTGGAGCTGACACAACAGGGGGGTGGTGTGCTCCCTGTATGTCGCTCCGGTGAGCAATCTGGCTGCCACCCGCTGGACCAGTTGAAGTTTCCAAACAGTCTTCAAGGGCAACCCCACGTAGAGTGCATTGCAGTAGTCTATTCGGGATATAACAAGAGCGTGGACCACTGTGGCCAGATCACACTTCCCAAGGTACGGGCGCAACTGGTGCACAAGTTTTAGTTGTGCAAAAGCTCTCCCAGCCACCGCTGAGACCTGGGGTTATTAGTATGTTATAAGCCTGCCACAGGAAAGGGTGTGGCATGGGAATTGGACAATGACTGTAGAGACTAGGTTCAAATCCCTACTCAGCCATGAGATATTTACAGAATAAGGGTTGTGGTTGCTGGTTTAATAGTTTGAACAAATCCATGGTGGGTTGGGGGCAATTCATGGCAATTATAATCACAGGGTTGCACTGATGACTTGGGGTGCGTCCAGACAGTAGTTTTATCCCAGGAGCTTCTGCAGCAAACAGGTGGGTGGCCAGATGTTGTTCCCTGTAAACATGGAAGCAAACGCTACAAAAGGCAAAAAATGCGAGATTTCCAGGTGTGGGAATATCGCGGGTTTGAGCTGAATATCCATATCTTTGAATGTCCATATGTTCCTGCAATTGGAAATCATGGGATTTTTTTATCTAGGGTTTTTCCCAGGTTTTAAATGTTTATTCCTGATTGGTTGGTTTCTAAAAAGAAGGTGACTGTTGATTAGAATGCGAAAAAATTGTTTTTGTGCTTATGAAATGTGTGGAGGGCAATTTTTCTCTAGCCCGGCCTCCTAGTCAATGTTGTACATCTTTTCACAAGAAGAGCAATCAGGAACATCTATGTATAACCCAGGAACAGCACCTTGTTGTTTGATGCCACAAGTACACAACCAAATCTGTCTGGACAGATGGCCAGGCAGCCAGACTTTAAAAAGTGTCAATAATGACTAAGTTCTGTTCCTGTCATGAAAGTGTGTGTTCCCGTTAGATTGTGCAGTGCTGACTTGGGCAGAAATGGTCCTATCTTATAAACTTTGTTTATGTGGCAGATATTTCATGAAACATCTGGAGGGCACAGTTTCTCTGGCCAGGACAAAAACCAGAACTTTTGCACTGATTCGCTGCAGTGATTCTCCGCATATCCACATCTTGAAGTCCCACGGCAGCCATTTTGGGACCCTCTATATCTCACAACAAAGCATCAAGTCTAGACAGGGGGGCAGAAATCCTGAGACCAACAGATCTGTATATGGACCTCCTCTAAAGTCCCAGAATATTTTTGCCCCTGTTAAACACTTTATAATCTTTACACTTTATAATCTTAAACAGAGATTGAATTAACAATTGGGAGAAGAGAGAGATCCAACTGAAGATTTAAAAAAAATTCCTTCCATTATGCAAACATGCAAATCTGTTTATATTTATACTAAGACTAGCTGTACTTATCATGCGTTGCTGTGGCCAACCTACCCTCCCTCTTTCTCTCCTTCCTTCCCTTTCTTTCCTTCCTTCCTTCCCTTTTTTCTATCATTCTCTCCTTCCTTCCTTCCTTCCTTCCTTCTCTTCTTCTTCCCTTCCTCCCCTTTTCTTTCCCTTCCTCTTTCTTCCTTTATCTATTCTTGGACTGTAACTCCCAGCAGTCCTCCTGATCAATCTATGTACTTACCTATCTATCTCTATCTAATCTATCTATCTTATATATCTGGAGGATTGCTGGGAGTTGAAGCCCAGGAATAGGAAACTGGAAATATACAGGGATTTGGATGCTCCCAAAGAAATCAAAGGAGAAGAAAGCTTGCAACTTGGAAGCAGTGCATTTGGATCATCCTCCTTTCCTAAAGGGCCTGGTCTAGGGGATGCTGGGAGAGTGTGGATATACTATTGTGTGTTTTGTTTGCCGGGGGGTTGTTTTTGTGCATGCACTGTAGCTTATTTTGCTTTTTTGGCTTTTTAGGTCTCTTCTGCTGTGTTTTTCAGTGTATTTATGAGTTATGGCCACTTGTTGTCATGATAGGTGTATTGTGTCCAAATTTGGTGTCAATTCATCCAGTGGTTTTTGAGTTATGTTAATCCCACAAACGAACATTATATTTTTATTTAAATAGATGTGTGCGTGTGCACATATATGATCCCGCACATAACAGAGTGATTTTTTTATTAAAAAAAAACTTCCACTGGGTGTCCCCCATCTTGATTCATTTCAAAAGAAGACTGTGAGGACAGGGGGAGACCATATCCCAGGACCAACAGGTCCCACTTTTAAAATGTGGCTTTTGGCACTGTCTGCAAAGCCTCATCTCCATTGCTATATAATACAGTTTCAAGCTGTATTACATAGCAATGTCAATGAGGCCTAATGTAATAAATTTTGGAGCAAACGTTTCTCTTCAAGACATTGTTCCTCCTGATAGGTTTGTCGAGTTGTAATCTGTAGAAACCCTCAGAAAATAAATACACACTGGCTTCTTTCATGCTTCAAGCTAATTGTTTGCTATAGTAAGAGAAAACAAAAACATTGCAGCATGGAAAATTATTAATCCAACTATATTCTTGTAATCAGAGCTCATTGCTTCATCATCCCAAGGCCTCATAACACATTCGAAAACCTTATCTTACTTTTTTTGTTTGGCAGCCGGGGGGAAAGCCAATGCAACAGGTATTCTTTCTGTTTAAAACCCAATTGTGGAAGTTTTATTCTATTATTATTATTATTATTATTATTATTATTATTAAACTTTATTTGTACCCCGCTAGCATCTCCCGAAGGACTCAATGTGGCTTACAAAGGCCAAGGCCCCAATACACAACATAACAATACACTTAAAGCAAATTAAAACAGTTAAAGCAGTATTAAAACAACAAAACCACAAGCAATAAACAATACATCAAACAGGATAAAACTAGGCCGGGCCAGAGTAAAGGGTACAGGATTAAAAAGTACTGATGTGACAGGTGATATGTAGGGATTATAGGGCAAGTGCAGTGCGCAGTGTGCCGCAATCTTAATTCTAATAAAGTGCTTCTGGGACTTGGTATTGGAGACTTCCTAATCGGGAAAGGCACATCGGAACAGCCAGGTCTTCAAATTCTTTCTGAAGACTGCCAATGTAGGGGCCTGTCTAAGATCTTAGGGGGGAGAGTTCCAGAGACGGGGGGCCACCACGGAAAAGGCCCTGTCTCGTGTCCCCACCAAATGTGCTTGCGACACAGGCGGGATCACGAGTAGGGCCTCTCCAGATGAGCATAGTGAACACGTGAGTTCGTAGAAGGAGATGCGGTCACGCAGGTAGACTGGTCCCAAACTGTTCAGGGCTTTGTAGGTAAGCATCTGCACCTTAAATTGGGCTCGGAAGATAAACGGCAGCCAGTGGAGCTCCTTGAACAGGAGGGTTGACCTCTCTCTGTAGGGAGCACCAGTTAACATCCTGGCCGCTGCTCGTTGGACAAGTTGGAATTTCCAAGCCGTTCTCAAGGGCAGCCCCATGTAGAGCGCATTACAGTAATCCAACCTAGAGGTGACCAAGGCATGGACCACCCCGGCCAGATCAGCCTTCGCGAGGTATGGTTGCAGTTGGCGCACGAGTCTTAATTGTGCGAAAGCCCTCCCAGACACCGCCGACACCTGAGCCTCAAGCGTAAGCGATGAGTCCAGGAGGACTCCCAAACTGCGGACCTGTGGTTTCAGGGGGAGTGTAACCCCATCCAACACAGGTTGCCATCCTATATCCCGGTCAGGTTTACGATCGACCAGGAGGACCTCTGTCTTGTCGGGATTGATCTTCAGCTTGTTCCTCCTGATCCAGATAGACACAGCGGCCAGGCACTTGTCCAGCACCCGAGAGGCCTCCTTGGAATTGGGTGGAAATGAGTAGTAGAGTTGTGTGTCATCTGCATAGAGCTGGCACCTAACTCCAAAACTCCGGATGACCTCTCCCAGCGGTTTCATGTAGATGTTAAAAAGCATGGGAGACAGAATGGAGCCTTGCGGGACCCCACAGGTCAAGGGCCAGGGGTCTGAGCAGGCATCTCCCAGCTTCACCAACTGGGATTGGCCCTCCAGGAAGGATCAGAGCCACAACAAAACCGTGCCCCCGAGACCCATCCCAGAGAGACGACCCAGAAGGATACCATGATCGATGGTAATGAAAGCCACTGAGATGTCCAAGAGAACCAACAGAGTCACACTCCCCCTGTCCAGCTCTCTACGGAGGTCATCCACCAAGGCGACCAAGGCTGTCTCGGTGCCGTGAAAGAGAAGGTGAGAAACTCTCATGTTCAGTTGCAATCCTATCCATAGGTTGGGAGGATGTTTCAGTGAAAACAGTGGTGGTTGTTTCCAAATAAAGAGAGATAGTACCAAGCAGCAGAACCAAAAGTCTGTCAATGCCGGAGTCAGGCTGGTTAATAATATGTGTTCATTCAGGTGGTGCAGAGCAGTGTTCAATTTCTCTCAGTCCTGCTGTTCTGCTTGTCTTGTGTAGTGTCACATCTCCTTGCAATTAAATGTAACAGCTGAGGTGCTAGTTTTCCAGAACCTTTAAATAAATAAAGCATATATTTCTTTTTGTTGAAGAAGAAAACAATGCATTTCAGATTCAACTTGCTGCTCTTTCTTCAATTTCTGAACCTAACACCACACAACAACATTTCCATAAAACATTCGACGTGTGGAGTACATACGCATCTATGATTTTTGCACGAAGAGCTTTTGATGAAGTTCAAGAAGTTGTAACTTTGGTGTGCAGATTTTTTTTTTAAGGAGTAAGCTTATTACTCCAGAAAGCTGTCAGGAAATGGACATGCTGTAGAGATAAAAGCAATTTTAAGGTTGTCAGGAATGTTTTGCTTTTGCCAGGTTGCTTAAATTCTCCCTCAGGCCTAGAAATATAGAGTGCTGAAAAAGTAAGACGAGAGTTTGCTAAATCTCATTTATTGACAAAGTACCACAACATATACAAATTCATACATCTAGGAGGCTGTTCCAAAATCCCAAGAGTCAGCTTATATCTTACATTTTCAGTTTCAGCTATCTTTCTCATTATTCATATCGTTTATGTAAATTTGTACACAGCTTTACTTTTACATCACTGTGAAGTTAATAAATGTTAAAACATGTATAAATCATATATGCAGGTTGAGTATCCCTTATCTGAAATGCTTGGGACCAGAAGTGTTTTGGATTTTGGATTTCTCAGATTTTAAAATACCTATTAGGCCTGTGTGTTCAATGAAAATAAAAATGTTTCAGTACTCATTATTACGTTAGGGGGAGAGATGAATCATTTTAAAAGTTTTTCTAAAATATTGTTAGGAATATAGTTATGTTATCATAGATATAATGACACAACGAAATTTTCATTACTTTTTCTTTAAGTAACTGCACAAGGGGGGAGCTTCCGGGGCTCCTTTCTCCCTTCTTTTTAGAACTATTGGGATGAAACTTGCTACAGTGATAGAACATATTTTCCACTATTCCTAATCCCCCAAGTTTCAAGATGTTTCACTCACCCACTGATTTTTGGAAATTTAATAAATGAACTATATATACACACACACACACATACACCTACAAAAGCTATATCCTTGAATTTCTATTTTTAATGATGCAACATAACCAGGGCATCATTCCCTCCAAGTTTCAGAAAGATTTGCACATCCACTGATTTTTAGGGAATTTTAACCAACATAAACTTAACAGTACTATTTCACCGGCAGACCCCAGGGGCCATCCAGTCTAACCCCCTTATGCCAGGCAGGAAACAACCAGTCAAAACACCCCCAACAGATGCCCATCTAGCCTTTGAAATAATAATAAGAAGAAGACATAGAAACCTACTAGGTAAACTTTGGAGTTATTACCTTTGCCTACCTCACAGGTTGATTTAACTCCCAACAATCCCCTTTTATCTTGAAATCTCTTTAGAGAATGAACATGGGTTTTTCCCCACCAAAACTTTTGAGGAGGAGGAGGCACAAGGCAGTTAGCAGAATTCTGGGAAATGTAGTTTAGGAGGTGAGGACCCCTGTGACAGATAATTCAAATGGTCCCACTCTAGACTGCATGTCTCAGAATTCAGTTCACTTCCCACGTTAAAGTCTCAATGTGAGTGTGGTCTCTGTCTGCCTCTCTCTGGGCTGGCCATTTGTCAGTGGGGCTTCTTCCTTGCCCAACAATCTAACCAGGCATCCCTCTCTCCCACCCACCTGGCCCCCCCTTGCTGCCCCCTTTGGGAAAAAGTGGGGCTTCTCCTTCCACTCTGGCCTCACCATCCTCCTCAAATACAGAATCAAATCCAGAAATGCTGGAAATAAATAAATAATAAATATATTGCTATTTCAGAGGGTGAAATCAAATGAAACCTACTCGGAGAGCCAGCATAATGTAGTGGTTTGGGTATCAGACTACTACTCTTTAGTCCAGTTCACTCATGGAAATCCCCTGAATTCCTTGGGTGAGTCACATACTCTCAGCCTCAAAGGAAGGCAAAGACCAAAAAAATCCTGATCATGGCTTGTCAAGAAAGCCCCTGATGGGTTTGTCTTAGGACAGCCATAAGTTGGAAACAATTTGAAGGCATGCAATACTATCCACAATTGTTAATCTTTGCAAATACATTATCTGAATTCAAAAAAGTTCCTTTTTGGACTCCAAAAAGCTCCCAGCAATGGGTTCTGCTCTTTGTTAAATTTTGCTCTTAATGGAAATACAAAATAGTGATTGAGAGATGAAGTTTTTGTGGCTTCTACCTAAAAAGGATTGTGTCTGATTGTATCTCATCATCATTGGTGAAATGGATTACTACTTCCTCAGAACTATCCATGTTTATTTAATTAATTTATATCCCACTTTTCTCCCAATATAGAACCTGTTCCATCAGAACATGAGGAAGAACTTCCTGACTGTGAGAGCTGTTCAGCAGTGGAACTCTCTGCCCCGGAGTGTGGTGGAGGCTCCTTCTTTGGAAGCTTTTAAACAGAGGCTGGATGGCCATCTGTCAGGGGTGATTTGAATGCAATATTCCTATTTCTTGGCAGGGGGTTGTACTGAATGGCCCATGAGGTCTCTTTCAAGTCTTTGATTCTATGATTCTATGATTCTATGGTGAACTTGTAGTATAAGTTAAAACAATATATAACAAAAATAATATATAACTGGAATGACTGTAAAACAAAACCCATTAAGTACACAATGCTATTAAATATTCATTTAAACATTAGTCTGGGAGCATTTAAAACATGCTTAAAATGTAAGGATAAAAGAACACCACATCTCATTACAGAATCCTTCTGCAGAACCACTTAAAAACTGAAGGCCTGTCAAACTAAAAAAAGACATTTGCCTGCTGGTAAAAAGAAAGCAGAGGAGGCCAACCAAGCCTCCTGCAGAAGAGAATTCCATAATCCGGGAATAACTACTCAGATAGCTGTTGACCATGTCCATCAAATCTGCTCCAGAGGACTAGAGGACATTGTGAATCAGACTCCCATACTGCATGAGAAAGAAAGGTGGTAAAGGTATGCTTACATGAAAAGTGTGCTTGTATGAACAGAAATCAATAACAACAACAACAACTTTATTTTTGTACCCCGCCTCCATCTCCCTGAAGGAACTTGGGGCAACTTACATGGGGCCAAGCTCAACCGTGCAGTTAAAACATAACACATTAAAAGCATATCAACAAAATAATAACAAAAATTAAGATAATAAGATAAAAACAACAACATTAGGCAATATATAAAATAAACATCAGAGCCAACAACCAATAGTAAAATTCAATGTCTCGTCATGAGTGGGCAAACTGGTGCCACAACAATAGAGGATAGAGCTAGTGTGCAAAGTGCATATATCATATAGCAGTGATAACGATAAGAATGATTTACCTTTAAAGATTTGGATATAACAATAGTAAAGTGCTTGAGGATAAAATGTTTAGGTCCCGAATTGGGGTAGCTATCCAAGAAATTGCCTAGTCAAACATCCAGGTCTTTAAGTTCTTGCAGAAAGTGAACAGAGGGGGTGCTAGCCTAATCTCCCTGGGAGGCCATAACTGAGAAGGCCCTTTCTCTCACTATCCAATTACAATAATGTACCAAATCAGGTAGTTCAGTCTAGTATGGCTCAAGCCCACACTGCTGTTTTCATTAGTGTTCTTTTTTTTTTGTACATGAATTGATTTATTAAATTTTCTGATATTTTTCCTGCAATATTGTGGTATTATCCAGTTTGGGAGAAATCTATGGAGATGATACCATTAATTACTGCATTGGATGACACCAACTCTAGTGGTACAACTGCTACCAGACGTTTCCTTTTCTATGTCTCTCTTCTTTTGGTGGCAGACCCCCTCTGCTGGCTGATCTTTGAGAAGGACATTACATCAGCATAAAGTCAATATACCTATCATAAAGTCAGTTCAGCCAGCAAAAAAAAAATTGAGTTAGTCCTACAGAAACAGCTTTTGCCTACTCCTCATTGTTGCATGAGCAGACATCAACATGTGTCGATACTGAGTGGAGCACCAAGTAAGGATATGGAAACAGGGTTAAAATATCAGAACTAGAAAGCTGTTGTTGTTTTAATCTCTCTTTCAACTCATTAGCATACGTAATTGTTTCTTCACTGAAAAGTTCCTCAAGCTACACCTGACTTTCAGAGCTGCAGGCATGTTATGAATTTAAAAAACAACTGTACTGTTGCCAAGGTAATTATACTGCCTCCTGAATTTGTTTGATCAGCTTCAGTTTAGGGAAAAAAAACAACATTCATATTTATTTAAGTAATTTACATCTTATTTACAACAAAACTAAGCTGTGCATGCTGATTTCATGACTACAAACTACAACAATGTTTGTACAGTTTCCAAGAAAGCAACGCTCCTGTACCCATTATTGGGACCTGAAACACAGCCAAACAGTATAGTAATGCCAGAATAATTCTTGGCTGTAGTATAATCATCATTGCATCCCCAAACTTTTATTTGGGGAAGATAAACATAAGGTGGTCCTTCCTTAAAAAATGACCAACTTCAGAGTTTCTGTCTACTGCCTTTACACACAAAGTTCTGACCATTAACAAGGTATTTCATGTCCAACCTATTTATTTTAACTCTTCTAGTCAGCTAGCACAAGAATATGACCATCCAAGTGATAATCTGTCATTTGCTCCTTGAAATGTATACTGTTGTTTCAATAAAGGAACACACGATTGAAGAGAATACACATCGTCCCATCATCTTAAGGTGCAGCCATGCTGTTGTTGTGTGCCTTCAAGTTGTTTTTGTTAAACTTAAAGGAATTTCTTGACAAACGTTGTTCAGAGGGATTATGCTTTTGCCTTCCTCTTGACTGAGATAGTGTGACTTGCTCAAGGTCATCCAGTGGATTTCCATTGCCAAGTGAGGATTTGAACCCTGGTCTCCAGAGTTGTAGGATTCATCTACAATGAAGAATTAATGAAGTTTGACACCAGTGTAGCTGCCATGGATCAATACTATGAAATTATGAGATTGGTAGTTTGGTGAGGCACCAGCATTTTTTTGGCAGAGATGTCTAAATACTTTGTAAAACTACAACTCCCATGATTCTTCAGCATTGCAATTACAGTGGCCATAGAATTTTAATTTGGAAAGATATATGGTATAACCTTATTTACCATGATGTTACTTTTTAAAAAATGCCAAGGTAGAACAGAATTGAACACAATATGTAATATACAGAATATGTAATGGAAAACAAAAGTGTCCCTTTAAAAAAACAGTTGGTTTGGCTAAATGAGTTAAAGAGGACAGAAGGAATTGGGTAATAAAATCTTGGCCGTATAAATCCTAAACAGATTTCATTCTATGGCATTCTGACTTTCCTTGCCTTTATTTGCCCCTTGACTTCATTTCAGGTTATTTCATTTGCCTTTTTATTCTTGCTTTGAGCAAACAAGAACAGCCAGGCTGAGGTTCTTTAAAAATGAATAAGGCTCCTTACATTTGGACAGTTTACTCATGGCATGCACAGATGCAGACTTCAGGGCGCAGAAATTGCTTACAAGTATATTTATTCCTTAGATTTTGAATCACTTTACTGTGCTGAATGGGACTCTCTGGCAATTTGCCAGTAAGATTAAATATATTACTTTGAACAAGAGGCAAGGGTAGTCCTGATGAACAACAAATAATGTCAAAATCGCAGCTAGAAGCAAAGGCAGACCCCAGATGGCCTCATCAGAATGATATTTCAGGCAGTAAGCATGTATGCCGAGAGCAAGAAATAACAAGAATTACATGTAAAAATGTTCCGTAATGTGTCAGACAACCTTTTTGGCTCTTATCAGTGTACATCTAACTATCACTTTTATTTAGAAAGAAATGGTAAAGTGAACTTCTTGCAAGATTCCCTTGTGTTAATTTTCAATGGGCTGTTCTTTGCATAATGAAGCGAGTCAATCTCTTATTCTTTATACTGGACGTTTAGAAACTACCTGAACCATCCATGCCATAGTATTTCCAATTTCTATGTCTGGTTGTGAAAGCTGAAGAACGCGACCAGGAGGAAAATCGGTTCATTTGAAATGTAGTGGTGAAGAAGAATTTTATGAATGCAACAGACCACTAAAAAGTGAGGACCTCACAACCTCTGAGGATGCTTGCCATAGATCCAAGCAAAACATCAGGAGAGGATGCTTCTAGAACATGGCCATATAGCCTGAAAAACCTACAACAACCTATTGTGTTCATTGCTGCTACTGTTTGTTTGTTTTGTAACCATTGCTTTTGTCAAAGTTTCAGGTACTACCGTATATACTCGAGTATAAGCCGACCTGAATATAAGCCGAGGCACCTAATTTTACCACAAAAAACTGAGAAAATGGATTGACTCGAGTATAAGCCGAGGGTGGAAAATGCAGCAGCTACTGGTAAATAGCAAAATAAAAATAGATACCAATTAAATTACATTAATTGAGGAATCAGTAGGTTATATATTTTTGAATATTTACAAAAATGGTAATTTAAGATAAGACTGTCCAACGCTGATTAAATGATTATTTACCTTCTTCAATGTAAATGTGCTTACGTATCCTTCCAATAATAATAGAGTAACATAATAAATGTAATAACAACAATAATAAAAAGAGTAAAATAATGAATGTAGCAATAACAACAATTATGCAGTAAAATAATAAATGTATAATAATAGAGTAAAATGATAAATGTAATAATAATAAATAGAATAAAATAATACATGAAATGAAAATAACAACAACAACAACAACAACAGAGTAAAATAATAAATAACCTTGACTCGAGAATAAGCCGAGGGGGACAAAGGGCTGAAAAACTAGGCTTATACTCGAGTATATACAGTATTTTGTCTTCAATACTGCTGTATTGTCCAGTGGAAGTCCATAGGGGTGACACTATGATGTACCATATTGGGTGACACCAACCCTCATGACACATTACTCTCACATTCCTTCTCCTCTTCAATATCCTCTTCTTTTGCTAGGAAATCCATCCTGCTAGCTAATATTTGTGTAGGACATTATGGCAGCATAAAGTCTGTTTAGCCAGCAAAAGCCCAATTCAGCCAGCACAAGTCACTTCAATCTATTACTCATCCTCAAAACCAGGTCATTTTTGAATTGCAATAGCAGATTTGAGATTAAGATATGACATTTTAAACATATTTATTATTTTTGTTGGGATTTTAATTTTATATCCATTTGTATAGCACTCATTATTTTTAAAAGCTGTACAACGTATATTGATTTTTGTTGTCATTCCTTCAATGTAAGGAAGTTTATAAATAGTGCTGAATATACAAATGAACACATTGAACAGGGTTAGAATAGCACTGTCTAGGCTTTCATTGTAACTTATTATGTTTCTAAAATTTCTTTGGGGTTTTTAAGGCATGTGTTTAATGAATAAAACCTATCTTCTAGTCACAAAGCCCAGCCAATTTTATGAAGCTTTTGTTATATATTTTTTTAAAAATAAGACTTTTTATTGTTGATTTTCTCTTATTTATTTATCATGTCAGAAGCGAATTGAGGGTACAGTTGTAATTTATGTAAAAGCACAAAGTTAAAAACTTGCCATTATACTACATGTCCTTTGACCAGGAGCTGGCCACTTGGATTGCCTCTGGTGTTGCTATAAGAAGGTCCTCCATTGTGCATGTGGCAAGGCTCAGACTGCATTGTGGTTTGGTCTTCTCCATACTCGCATGTTGTGGACTCCACTTTGTTGCCCCATTTCTTAAGATTGGCTCTACATCTCATGGTGCCAGAGTGCAGTCTGCTCAGCACCTTCCAAGTTACCCAGTTTTCTGTGTGCCCAGGAGGGGGTCTCTCATTTGGTATCAGCCATGGATTGAGGTTCCACGTTTTAGCTTGCCACTTTGGACTCTTGCTTGCTGAAGTGTTCCTGCGAGGATCTCTCTAGATCTTAGAAAGTTATTTCTTGATTTAAGGTGTGCTGGCTGATACCTGAACAGAGGATGGGCTAGAGATGTCACTACCTTGGTCCTTTCTTTATCGGAAAGGATGAAAGGATTGTATTGTTGAAGACTTTCATTGCCGGAATCACTGGGTTGTTGTAGGTTTTTTCGGGCTACATGGCCATGTTCTAGAGGCATTCTTTCCTCTACAACATGGCCATATTGCCCCAAAAAACCTACAACAACCCAATGAAAGGATTTTCTCTTAATTATACAGAGAGGGGGGTTGGGTGTCTCATGATTGTGGTACGCATCTCAAAAGTCATATTTTAGTTGGGCCATCTGATCCACATTTCAGTTCAGTTTATATATATTTACCTCTGATGATTTTGGTTACAAAATTGCTGGCTGCAATTTCATTCTGCTGGACTTAATGGGAATATGCCTCAGGCTACCCATCCTGAAACAATATATTCCAGCAGTTTTAATAAACTATTTTAATATATTCTGTCACTGGAATGTCTTGCTAAAGCTCCTTTTGAAATTTATAGCAACAAGATTTTTTCCAATTTCAGAACTGTGTTACAAAGATATGACACTATCCTTCCCCCTTTATAAAAAGAAAAAACCTCTGAGGATATTTCCAAATAGTAAGGACAAGAGAGCACTGCACCAAATGTGAAGGGTCCAAGAGACTCTTTAGATATGTTGATTCATTGATGCAATGAACAAATGCATCTGTTCAGTTTTTATCTAACCTTTCGCCCCAAATTGAACTTAACGTAACCTACAATAAAATGCATTTAACACATGAACAGAATAAAAACATAAAAAGTTAAGCATTTTTTAAAAAATGTCAGTAAAGATAGATATATGGATATATGTCACTCACCCTTTCTGTAGCAAGTGAGATTCACTTGCAACTATCTGCCTGAATGTAACATCTGCCTGTCTATGGAAACAGACCATGAAGACAGGCAACCAGTAGGGAGTTCAAAAGCTAGGAGCAACCACCAAGAAGCCCTCTGGAGAGCTCTTTAAAGACAGCAGAAATCTTTCTATGCATCATTGCATTAACAAATCAGTGCTCAGCCTAAGGCTCAATACGACCATATCCTGCCAGTGCAAGCTTGCTTCAGTCACCAACTATGTCAGCGCAAGCTATATAGGGATTAATACATTTTGCTTTTGCTTCCTATAACACCCACTTTTTTTCTGTGAAAAAAATTCCATTCAATTTTCCCATTTATGAATGTTTTTTTAACTCCAAATGTTCATATGCATTCTTATATGTAATTTCCTCTAATGTTGCAATTTTTGTGAATATTTTCCTCTGAAATATGCAATTTTCTGTACTGTCTCCATTTTAAAGAAAATGTGCATACACTGTGCATTTTGATGACTAACATGTGAAATAAGATGCCAAACATAGAGTTTGGGTTCTGAAATTAGGTTAGTTTATCTATTTATCATAGTTATCATTTCTTCTTGCAAACTGCAACAACTAAACTAAGAAGTGGGGAAGTCACCTGGTAAGAAACATCAGAGGAAGAAGATCTCTTAGGACCTCATCATGTGGAGGTCCTTAAGCCAAGGGCAGGAGGGAAATCTATCAGGTAGTGGGGAGAATCTGTGGAGCAGTGTTGGAAACCATCAAGCAGTAACCTGCATTGCCCCCTTCCCATCATACGCCAGCTCGCCCCGGCTCAGTGTATGAGAACATGAATACTCACCCATGTTCTCAGGGCTGCCTCTTAGCATGCTCCTGAGACACAGCATGTATGGAGCCAGGATGGAACCCTGCCAGAAGTAGCTCTTAGTCATGTGATGGGCTCCAGTGGGCTATGTTTTGGCTAAATCTCAGCAGCATCCCACAATGTGGCCTTTTCTTCATGTGATATGGTTCTTAGACACACTTTCCAAGGATGCAAATCCCTGTGGCAAACCCAAAGATAGGTTGTTCATAGAATCATAGAATCATAGAATCAAAGAGTTGGAAGAGACCTCATGGGCCATCCAGTCCAACCCCCTGCCAAGAAGCAGGAAATTGCATTCAAAGCACCCCCGACAGATGGCCATTCAGCCTCTGTTTAAAAGCCTCCAAAGAAGGAGCCTCCACCACACTCCGGGGCAGAGAGTTCCACTGCTGAACAGTTCTCACAGTCAGGAAGTTCTTCCTAATGTTCAAGTAGAATCTCCTTTCTTGTAATTTGAAGCCATTGTTCTGCATCCTAGTCTCCAGGTAGCAGAAAACAACCTTTTTCCCTCCTCCCTATGACTTCCTCTCACATATTTATACATGGCTATCATGTCTCTTCTCAGCCTTCTCTTCTGCAGGCTAAATATTCCCAGCTCTTTAAGCCACTCCTCATAGGGCTTGTTCTCCAGACCCTTGAGAAGGCCAGTGGAAGATTACCCAAATCCCTTGACCTAAGGTTAGAGACATTACCCAAAGAAAGGCTCTTCCTCTACCATCCGGTCCCATTACCTAAAGTTAGCTCTTGAGGCCTATCTTATACCATAAATGGGTGCCATAGGTGTTCATCAAATTTCAGTTTCTCCCTCCAGTCTGCCAGGGATCACCTACTTAAAACACTACCTAAGGCAAAGTCTCCTGCAGACAGTGTGGAGTGGGCAAAAAAAAAAACATAGAAAAGAAAATTCGAACCAGTAGAATTCACATTATGGCAGAGGTGGAAGAGTGTGTCAATTCCAAGGAATAACTGGAATGAGGGTGAGCAGGACTTAAATAGTCCTGGTTCTGTTCCCAAACTCCCTTCCATGGCACAGCGCCCCCCAGCTTCCTAAGAGAAATTAAAAGGGTCCCCATTTTGCATGGCCTTGTTGGCAGGGGAAAGCAGTGCTTTATTATAAGACACTGCAACATTTGAAGCAGTGTCAGAGAAAATCCAAAGATAATTTTAATCCAGTTCATATGTTAGATTGAGAACTGCAAATTCACTTGGTCCATATCAAAATGCAAACGAAATGAATTTCACCCATGCCTATACCTAGCTTGACATACAAATAGAAGTGCTAAACTACATTGTAGAATTCCAGGAAATATTTGTTTTGGTGTGCTCTAAATGGAAGCCCCATTATTTGCTGATCTGTAGTGCAGTTGAAATTCTCTCTCCAAATATCAGTATACAAATGCAGCATTTCTGCCAGGCAGATGGCTAGCTTCGTATTTGCTTTAACTTTTTTTTTTTTTTTGAGGAAAAACTGAAGAATGCAATCTAGCTATTTAATGGCCTTTTACCATTCTTTTCTTCTGGAAGAATTCTCCTCCTGGTGGTGTATGTCTTCTTTTGTTTGTTATGATAAAACCAGCATTTTCTATTCGCAAGTGTAAACAGTGCTATGGTACAAGACCTGCTTTGCCTGATACTGGAATTCCATTTTCCATTCATTCTCATTATCGTTTTCTATAGCTTTGGGCCTGTTCTCTCTCATATATACACACTGAAAGAGGACTGAAGAGAGGGAAGAGGCAGGGAATAGAGATTAGAAAATAAACAATTCCTTCGGTTTTTAAGGGACCACACAACATTTCCATAAAAATATACAGGTTGTTCATCTGAGGACAGTTCAAGACATTTTTCTGCCTGGGGAAAAAGACAATTGGCTGCATTTTATCCATTCCACATTCCTAAATCAGTAATCAGCCTGGCCATGAAATCTTACTTCACTTTAGTTTTCTTTGTAAGCATCACAGAAACCATTGGTACAAGGTATATATTTTAAATAACTACATTCAACATCAAAAATGGCAGAGCAAAGATTCAGGTAGAATGACTTGGAAATGTGTTGTCGAAGGCTTTCATAGCCGGAATCACTGGGTTGTTGTAGGTTTTTCAGGCTGTATGGCCATGACTTGGAACTGTTTTTAAATTGTGGGAAATCCAATATCATATTGCTAATCATGTCTTCAACTTAAAATTTGTTATTAATCTTGCCTACTTGCAGGTAGTCTTGGGAGGAGGAGAAATTACTTTCTCCATCCATTATCATGGAAACATTCTTAAATAGAAAGACTCTGACGAGCATAATGTGTGCTTAGAAGCATCCCTTGTCTCTTTGGTGGTACTCAGTCTCAAGTAAATATGCCTGGAATAGATTGCAGACATCCTTTATTATTCCTAGGGAGGGCTAAATTGCAATTGCGATTCTATTATTTCTTTGAGCATTATCACTTCGTAGACTTTTGGTTCAGAATTCCTGTGAAGGAGCAAATACATAGAAGTAGGTTGTTGTAGGTTTTTAAGGCCATGTTCTAGAAGCATTATCTCCTGACATTTCACCTGCATCAATAGACCTCACAACCTCTGAGGATGCCTGCCATAGATGCAGGGGAAACGTCAGGAGAGAATGCTTCTAGAACATGGCCATACAGCCTGAAAAACATACAACAACCCAGTGATTCCAGCCATGGAAGCCTTCAACAATACAATACATAGAAGTATTATTTTGCCACATCATTTTGGAGATGGGCTTAGTCTCAATCCCTGTTTGATGGTCCATGAATTTAATCTCATGGATGGATGTTAAATTAATCAATATTATGAACCTTGGACAAAAGCAGGTTAGATTGTTCTATTGTGTTCTTGTCTAGAAAACCAGTTTGAAAACAAACCTAGCATCCAGCGGTTTTCCCACCCCATTAAATACATGAAAAGATAGTAGTAAAAAGTAAAGGTTTCCCCTTGACAATAAGTCTAGTCATGTCCGACTCGGGGGGTGGGGAGTTGCTCATCTCCATTTCTAAGCTGAAGAGCCAGAGTTGTCCATAGATGCCTCCAAGGTCATGTGGCCAGCATGACTGCATAGAGCATTGTTAACTATCGATCTACTCACATTTGCATGTTTTACAACCGCTAAGTTGGCCTAACCATGGGAGCTCAACCCGCTCCCCAGATTTGAACCGCTGACCTTTTGGTCAGCAAATTCAGCAGCTCAGGGTTTAATCCACTGTGCCACAGGGAAATAATAATAATAATACTTTGATAGATTTTTACAGTATAAAACAGATTTTCTAAATGAACAATAATTAGGTTATAAGTGAGAGTTGTTTCAAATATCACTTATAAGCATCCAACCTGTCAAAAATAATTTCAATACCATTAAAGGTACTTCATGGCTTCAGAAGCCCTCCACGTACATTGCTTAGTACTACATTTCAATGGCGGGAGGGGGACAGTGTTTTTGCCACTGGTATGTTGCAATCTTGATATAATAGGGAAGAGTAGAGACATCATACTGGCAACAAAGATTCGCATAGTTAAAGCAATGGTATTCCCTGTAGTCACCTACGGATGTGAGAGATGGACCATAGGGAAGGCTGAGCAAAGAAAGAGAGATTCTTTTGAACTATGGTGCTGGAGAAAAGTTCCGAGAGTGGCTTGAACCGCAAGAAGATCCAACCAGTCCATACTTCAGGAAATAAAGCCCGACTGCTCGTTGGAGGGAAGGATATTAGAGGCCAAGATGAAGTACTTTGGCCACATCATCAGAAGACAGGAAAGCTTAGAGAAGACAATTATGCTGGGGAAAATGGAAGGAAAAAGGAAGAGGGGCCGACCAAGGGCAAGATGGATGGATGGTAAACTTGAAGTGACTGGCTTGACCTTGAAGGAGCTGGGGGTGGTGACAGCCAACAGGGAGATCTGGCGTGGGCTGGTCCCTGAGGTCACGAAGAGTCAGAAGTGACTGAACAAATAAACAACAAAACACGTAGTGGAAAAACAGATACAAGTACACCCAAAACAGATAAGGATCAAACCATAATTGTATGGTATATATTGGTTAGAATATTGATTTGGAATATGGAAAATCTGGGTTCAAGTCTCCATTGAGCCACAAAATTCAAGAGTGTCCTGCCATCTTATGAAAGGTTGTATGTGCTGTTTGGCATTCTGCTTTTTAGTCTGTTAGGGGTGTTGACATTACAGTAATCCATCGATAACGCAACATATTGCTAGAGATTTGTGACCATCTTTCTGTCCATGAAGAAAGATGAAAGACATACCACCAAAGAAACAACATTAGAGAGATGCTGAACTCAAATGACTCTTGCAGTACACTGATCGAGATAATTTGGGCTGCAGGATGTTCTGTCTCTCTCTTATTTAAGCACTAAAATCTAGTGATGGATGGATACCAGCACTAAATGTAAACAAACAAGCAGAAATAATGTAATCAGCATTGCTAAAGGCTTTCAGAGCAAAAGCGCCAATACCTTGGGCATGGCAGAAATCTTTTCTTTTGTGCAAACAGAAAAGAGGCCTTACATGAAAGAACAAAAAAGAACCCAAATAGGAAGAAGCACAAAGATTCGAAGTGCGCTTTGCCAATGTCTGCTGTGTTTTCCTGAATTTAGTGCCTATTTTCTATTCACTCGAAAAATGTGTTAGCGGAAAGTGGAAGGTATATTCTAACAGACAGCTTGTTACAAGTTACTATTCAGTAAGGTACCAAGGGATATAAGATTCATATGGAGGAAGTAGCTCTCCAAGTAAACTTGTGGTGGAAAAATGCATATTTACTGTGAGGCTCTCTAAATGCCAAGCTCTGTTATGGAAGACACAAGTCTCCTGCATTGCATCACTAAGTGATGTGATAACTGGCTCCTGCCCATTTTATTTACTGCTCAGTTCTTCATCTTTTGCAGACAGTTGCTCTCCTTCACTGAATGTTAATGGGAAGGAAGAGGCACAAGAACAGGCATCACCGGGTGATGGTCCTTTCTGTGACAATCAATCACTGCATATCCTAAACACTGCACAGGTGGGACTTCAGATAGTTCCAGGAAAATGGAAGCCGCTTCCCACACTCCAACCCACTGCAAAAAATAGTGATGGCCAAATTTATTATCAAAATGACAGATAGAATGAAAAATTGCATAAATGTCCCCCTGAAGGCCTCTTGCACAAGCTGATATCAATTTGAAGGGAAGCAACAATATGACTCCACTATAAGTGTCTTAAAAAGTGTCTTTTACTCAGTCATTTGTTTTGCTTTCCAACCTATTGCTTTCCTAAAAGTAATAAGCTGAATTTCCACATTTTCCCCACCTTGCTTAAACATTAATTTAGCTCTGAAGAATGAAATGACACTGTGTCATGGCAGAGATTGGTAATGAATGATGCTCCAGAAGTTGTATAACTCTATAGCCCATCAGCTCACACAGCTTGGGATGATGAGAAGTATAGTTCAATCATATATGGGGAAGCGAGTTTGAGAAGAGTTTGAGAACGAGCAGCTTTCCAACGTTGGGTTACAGCTCCCATTTTTTCTCCCTACATGCCACGAGGCTGATGTAATTAGAATACAGCAACATCTCTAACTTCAGATGTTTGACAGCCCTGTATTGCCCCAAAGTATCTGATTTGCAGCAACTTAGCTATTGCTAAAGAGGTATGGGATTACAAGTACTTAGGCATGAGGATGATGCCTTCAGTTCTGTTGAAGACCAGTAGATATACATGCACATTAAAAACAAAAACAAAACCACACTGGACCAAAACACACCAAATTTGGCAACAAAATGCCAATCCAAGGAGTGAACAACAATAAAATCCCCCCAAAGAACCCTCGAAATTAACTTAAAAATCCAAAAACTTAGTTTGTGAGCTCTTCATAAACACATAAATGTGTGCATTATGTAATTATGAATGCAGACAATATGTTAATTTCAAAGAGAAAGAAATGGCTAAGTTAACTGAAATCAATATTTTTATTCTGCTATTTAGGAAGAATACAGAGTTGGTAATAGCTGCTTCCTAAGTATGAACCATACCTGCCATGAATTTCAATTGTCCTTTACTAATCTTTTGAAAATGGCAACACTAAACCTATGTGAACCAACACAAGAGTTTCCTGGACTTCAGCCAAGAAATCGACATATTACACCATCTGGTTCAACTCCAGGTTGTATTTAGTTGTACTGAAAATATTTCAGGTAATAGCATATTTTCATAACAAATTCAACATCCTTCACTTTCATTTCTCTTCTCACAGAAAAATATACATTTTACTCATATTGGGATACTGATTTGCACATTATTACTGTAATTTTATGGTATCATCTATGATATTATAATACTGGATGAAATATATCTGGAAGAAACACTGGAATGATGAATTTGGGACTAGGGAGAAATACAAAAAGGAAAATTATATATTGATTTGGAATGAGTACTTTCTGTTAAACAGTGTAATGCTAGATCGAAAGTACAAAATACCTATACCTATATTTCAAGTTGGAAATGTGTGTGTCTCTGCTTCACTTATGAATACTTAAAAGAAGCAACATGGGAAGAGCCGATACGAGTGGTTGACAGCTTAGTTGTGTCAAAGGGCCAACTTGTGGTACCTAGAACCCACCTGGAGTCATATGACTGTAAAAAAATCCATAATGTTGGGAGACCACTTATAGTTTGGGGAAAATAGCTTTTTAATGTTAAAAGGTGAAACAGTATGAAGGAAAGAAAGTTCTTATTTACACAGTCCCTAAATATGAGACCAGGCTAGAGCACTGATGCTTTGGATTAGCTCTGAATTCAGCAGAATGGTTGTGTTTCTGAAGCAGAAATGGGAGTGGATGCCAGATTGTCTAATTGGGCCAAACCCAGTTTGGTTCTCAGGCTGCCTTGTGTCATTGCAGCAGCCAATGTAGATATCACTTTTGCTAATATCACTTGCTGATGTCAATAAAGACATCTGATGATGCCCAGAAACACTAACTCAATGTTTTGCAGCCCAGGTAACTGGCTGCATTTTAACCGTTATAGTTCAATGCCATGGGGTCATGAAAATTGTAATTTTGAAAGATCTTTCACCTTTTCTGCCCAATAACAGTGATGTCTCACCAAGTGACAACTCCCATGATTCAATGGCAATGAGTCATGGCAATTAATGGGATGTCAAATTACATTAATTCCTCAGCGGAGGTGCACCTTTACAGTCATAAATATTGTTTTTTAAAAAAGTAGGTTGAATATTCCTTATACAAAATGCTTGAGACTAAAAATGTTCTGGATTTTGGATTCCCCCCCCCCCCCCAGATTTTGCATTACTTGCATTTGCCTATACAGTACACACATAGTGAGATATATTGGAAATAAGACCCAATGCATTTATGTTTCTTATATCTCTTAAACACATAGCCTGAAGATAATTTTATTCAATATTTTAAATCATTTTGTGCATACAACAGAGTTTGTATACATTGAAAATCACTATCTTAGCCAGCCATCTGGCCGATTTTAGATTTCACAGTATTTCAGAATTCCAGCTTAGGGATTCTCAATCTGTCATATACTGTTTAAGAGACTATTTTTGTACCCTTTCTGCAAAACTAATAAGACTTTCATTCTAAATGCATTGCTTGGGAATCTATCCTGCATAAGATCAGAATGGGGTAGAGCACCCAAGTTTCTTCTTGTCTCTTGTTGGCATTTTTAGGGATCGGCCTTAATGCCCACCTGGCACAGGCAAGTCACAAAAGAAAAAAGTAAGGTTCTTGCTATAGCCCTATTAAGTTGAACTGCTACAGCTACAGACCAACGCAAAGGTGATTTGACATGTCCACTGTTTATCAATGAAGGCATCCAAGGATTCCATTATATTATCAGAGGTTTGCATGGCTCAATATTGATCACTGAATGTGATACAGCAATAATCTTGTGTCACTACACCAGTGGGATTATTCATTCTGTTGTCATTCGGTAAGCTTGTAGTCTCTGTTATAATAAGGCTAAAACTGTCTTGCTCATAACAGTGTCATTTCCTGAAGTATATCTTCATGATCAGCTTAAAAAAGTCAGCAATTGCATCACAGTTTGAGCCAATCCTATATCTGCTACAAAGACCACTATTTAATAAGAAATTGAACATACAGAATTGTCCTTTTTTGTACCATGTCTCTGCCAATTTTAGCTGAAAAATATTGATATACATTGAAGCATCTTAAGGTATGTAAAATGTGGAAGCAGTGACAGACTTTGTCTTTCTAGGTGCAAAGATTAGTGCAGATGCAGAGTGCAGCCAGGAAATCAGAAGGCATTTACTTTTTGGGAGGAGAGCAATGACCAATCTTGATAAAATAGTGTACAGACATTACACTGGCAACAAAGATCTGCATAGTTAAAGCAATGGTATTCCCCATAGTCACCAATGGATGTGAGAACTGGACCATAAGGAAGGCTGAGCGAAGGAAGATAGGCGCTTTTGAACTGTGGTGCTGGAGGAAAGTTCTGAGAGTGCCTTGGACCACGAGAAGATCCAATCAGTCCATACTTCAGGAAATGAAGCCCGATTCCTCATTGGAGGGAAGGATATTAGAGGCAAAGATGAAGTACTTTGGCCATATCATGAGAAGACAGGAAAGCTGAGAGAAGACAATTATGCTGGGGAAAATGGAAGGAAAAAGAAGAGAGGCCGACCAAGGGCAAGATGGATGAGTGGTATCCTTGAAGTGACTGGATTGACCTTGAAGGAACTGGGGGTGGTGATGGCCAACAGGGAGCTCTGGCGTGGGCTGGTCCATGAGGTCACAAAGAGTCGGAAGCAACTAAATGAATAAACAACAACAACAACAACAAAAAGGTAGGCAAACTATATTTAGCTTAGTGAAATTCTGACCAAATAGATTTCTCCTATTAAAACTAATGGAAAACTTGCAAAATTATATCATACATTTCTGTTCCATTTTGATGCTATAACACTCTCAATACTTCATTATTTGTACAGGTATTCAATATTGCAAATAAATCAATGATCTCATAACACTCACCAAATTCAGCATCCTAGGTTGTTATGTGATAAGATTGTTAATCAACTCCATGTGCAATGCCTGCTCCTTGAATTATGGAATGTTATCTTCCTAAATGAAATTAAGTGGGCAAATTATGTTTAATGCACTATAGAAAACTGGGTTCAGCCTGTATCAAGAATAGATCAGGCTGAACCATTAATTTATATGGACAGCATGATGTTGTGCAAGTTCTACTGAACATACTAATACCAGTTTCTTTAAGTTTTACTGTTAAGCTTGGAAAAAATATGATTATGAGGCAGCATGTTTATGAGACAGCTTTAACACTCATATATAAACCAACAGATTTTTAAAATCTTACATCACATGTTGTAGTGGTTTGTGTGTTACATTAGGACACAGGGGAACCAGAGTTCAAATATTTGTCATGGAAACCCATTGTATGACCTTGGGCAAGTCATATTATCTCTCAGCTTCAAAGAAAAAGAAAGGGCAAATTTTGCCAAGAGAAACCCCATGATATGGTTGCTTTTGGGCAGGGGTGTATTTTTGTTGTTTTTACTATGGGACAGGCATGTAGCCGGGGGGGGGGGCTTGAGGGGCTTCACCCCCCCCCCCGAAATTCTCATGGTGGTTCGCAAAAAGGCCTTACTGGTGCATTATTTAAACTGTTATGTTTATTCATATCATGATCTGATCACCATACTCAATATATCCCATATGCATGGGGGTATTGGGGTAACGATACAAAAGGTTTGCTAGGCTAGACCCTCCTTCACTCAGACTCAGCTCCCCCCCCCGAAACTCAGCCCCCCCAACCCCCCCCCCCCCTGAAAAAAATCCTCCCCCAAACGAAATCCTGGCTACGGGCCTGCTATGGGAGATCAGTATTAGCCAAAAAATGCCTGAAATGGACTGTGTAGAACCGATGAGTAATGTAATACATACTGAATGATAAGATATATATTTTCACACACAACCTGATACTTAACATAAACTATTTTATATTTACGTGATGAATTCGTTATGCTATTTACTTATCTTGCACCTTGTAGCCTACACTAAAGGAATGGGAAATTAGATGCAATTGAACCAATTGAAAAGCTTAGGTTTCTCCTTCTTTAAGACTGCAATTATTTCCTTGTTTGCCGAGGTGTTCAAATTTCCTCAGAGGAATAGTTATAATTAAGATAACAGATCTTCTTAATACTCTGGAGAGCCCTGAATTAGGACATATCTCTCTCTCCGTAGCCCCTTAAACTTTGCTGTTTGATTAAAAACTTGGCAGGGGACACACTTCTAAAAGATCTGCCTGATTAATCATGAGTTTAACAGCACCTAAGGAAGCACACCCAGCAGCTAAAGGGAAAGTGCGGACCATTTCATGGCTATAAAATCTGGATTTAGTGACATGCTTCTTGTTTTCAAAGACTTTGGTCCAGTGATCAACTGACAGAACTGTGTAACAAGATGTTTCTGTAACTACTCTGGGTCTAGGAAGAGATGTCTGCTTTAACATAACTATTTATCAAGGTCCATTAAAATTTTGAGCTAATTCCAGTTATCTAAAGAAACTGAAAATGTTATTTTGAAGTGTGCATCATCGGTACTTATATATAACATGCCCTTTCCTCCCCAGACCCTTTAGGCTCCATCAGCAGTGGCTGGTGAATGATATGTCCATAAAGAGGTGAATTATCCCTGAGATTCAGGATTTTGGACCGTGTCACACGTGCCGCTGAAACTGATGTGAATTGCCACATTCTGGCAGTGGTTGCACAGGGGACATGGGGACTAAGGCATCCCCTCTGCATCATCACATGGGAGAAGCCTGTTTTAAGCACCTAAAGCCATCTTTCCTTATGAAAAGAGGAGAAGCACTTCAGTCACAGAGCCAGTCCAGAAGTAGTTCTCTGGGGTGTGATGAAAGCCATTGATCTCCATGGCTGAAGAGAAAAAAATACTATCGCAGCTGCCGAAATCAGGTAGGTGTGAAGAGGTCCTATATCACATGAAGGAGGCAAGCCAGTATTAAAGTTATGTACATCAATGGCTGCAGATCACACTACATTTTCATCTCTTACCTGGTGTGATGAGGTCATTGCTCTTCTGTGTCAGAATGGCAACATCTAAGTGATCTCAGGAGGCAGGGCGCTTCTCCTGTCCCACTCTCTCCCGCTCCCCCCTTACTATTTTTGAGACAGTAATTTCTTTGTTGCATTTAAGTTTTATTTGAATTCTAATTAAATATAGATGGAATTGGAATTTTGTTTTTAAAACTATAATCAGGAGGGTGTGGTTACAAGATAATACAAAAGTAGGAGTGTGGGATCACAGGTTGGCAACTCCGCACAGGTATTCAAATGTGGAGCTGTAAAATAGCAAGGGTGCTTATGTTATGTTGACATTGTCAGTGATTGTACAACTGCTGTGAAAAAGCATGTTTGCAAGATAAAGCCCTGGGTCTAAACTTTAAAGGAGGAAAACCAAGTTGTTGAACACTTCCCCAAATTAGATTTGTATCGTCAAAACTTCAAAACAGTCCTGCTGAGACAATAAAAAAAATCTTAATTAAACCAGTCCAGTTAATAATAGGAGTAGTTCTTAGTAATTAGATGCATAGTGCCTAAAGAATTCATTGCTGGTAGTAGTGTCCAAATCTTATTACTCTGAGCAATGCAGAATGGAGAGAAATGTTTATTTTCTTCTTTTTAATCTTTTCCCACATTCAAGATATCTGCTAAGCTGGTATAAATGTAAATGAAAATTTCCCTGGGAAGTGAGCAGAAAAATTGCCATGATTATTTGTCCACACAAGTTTAAATGAATGTATGTACAATGGCATGTACCCAGAGCAGGGATGCATGGGATAATCTCCTCTCCATTAATAGGTAAAGTTATAGTTGAGAAGGTTCAACCTCAAAACCTCTATGCTGCTGAACTTTTCTAGACATCAATCTCAATTGTACTGAATAATTATTTGCTAACAAACACTAATGCAGTGATTGCCATACAGTCCTCCCAGGAATAGTCAATCTATCCTGAATGGACTTACATTGGAGTAAACTGCACTGAACATATGGAAGGCATTTCTATGAAAACATTGCACTGGCCAGAGTCTTCATATTGAAGGATGTTTCTGTGATAATGGATGAGAGAAGTAACTTATCCTGCCCCTGCAAGTAGGACATTATAACAAACCACCTGCAAATGTTGAGCTGCTCATCTTAAAAATAGTTCCAGGAGTTCCTACATGCCATGATATCCTTCACACATACACACAAATGTGTGGATTTTGATAGCTGGTATTGCACTCTTGCATGGAAATATTTTTGTCACTCAATTTTATTGTGTTTTGGGGTTTTACTAGTGTACCCAAAAAATGAAATAAAATAAAATCATTGTATTTCCAACTTATAGCAACCACACTGAGATTCTGAGATCTTATATCTTGTGTCCTATTCTGGAGGGTAAGCAGTAGGCCTGGGTAACAACGGAAAAATTTGTTTCTAAAATCGATTCGTTTTTTGGGGGGTTTTGCATTTCGATATTTAAAAGAATTCCGAAATGTTTCTTTTAAAAAGTTCGATATTTACGAAATTTCGTAAATGTTAAAAAAAATTACGAAACATTAATGAAACAATAACGAATCAATTCGTTAATGGCAGACGCGACCGCGCAATACGCTAAAAAACCTCCAAATGGGACAGGGGGAACTTCTGAAGCTTCCCTCTCCCTCTGTTGTTGACTGTTGGTGTGATATTATAATTTTTTTTCACTAATTAAACAAAAAACAACTATAAAACTTGCCCCAGACATGCGGAAATAATAACGAAACGACCTCAAACCATAACGAAACGAATACATAACGAATCCGAAGCATTTACGGAACAAATTTAAAAATTCGTTTCGTTTTTAAGTTGCTCCAGAATGGTTCGTTATCGCTTCGTTATCAAAAAAAATAACGAATTTTTAACGAATTATGAATTAACGAAACGAAACCACCCAGCCCTAGTAAGCAGGAATCTTTGCAAAAGTTGCCAAGCAGCTAAAGTCAGTGTTATGTTCCCCTTCCCCTAAAACCAACTCAGAATTACGAGCGGAGGAGAGAGTCCATTCACGTGGGACTTACATTTGAGTTTTCACAATTCTAGGACGCTTCCAGGATCCTGGGAGGATGGAGCCTGCCAGAGTCCATCAGGTGATGTAGGCCTTCTTCCGGTAGGGCTCAATTCTCCCATCATCCTGGTAGCATCCTAGGATGGTGCCCCCAAAACACTGGAGGCTTCTTGTATTTTCATTGACAAGAATGGGGCCAGTTGTTGCCTCCATGAAGTTTAGTTGACAACAATAAAACACTCAGGCTGCAACTGTTAGATTTATAGTCCAACCATGTGCTGCAGCCATGTCCTGATTGCCAAGCATAAATAAAGGCATTGGTATCATCCAAGGCCCTCCCTTTCTTGTCTGCAACCCAACAATGTAGGTAGCTTTGTGATTTCATCTTATGGTTGTTCAGGGTAGTTACTTTCGGATTCAGAAGCTAGTATTTCCAGCTCCAGGTTTAATGGCTGCTGAAAGCTGCAATTCTCAGGTCCAAGAGCTGGTACTTCCTCCTGCTCTTTTTCCTCACTGTCTGAGACAGGGAATAACATTGTGCAGCAATGACAGCTTGATTTAAAGTCAACTTGATGAGCTGCATAAGGACCTATATCCATGACTAATTTGTACATTTGCTCATGCAAAATTCTATCAAATATACCTTTCAACAGTTACAAGAAATATTTTTCAACAGACAAATTACAAAAATATAGCTATGTTATTTGTGGCCTTTTGTTTTCTTTATCTTCACTAGTTTAATCTCATGGAGATTTTAAATATACATGGTCAACCCTGTACTAATACTTGCACTGAGCCTTTCAGGGGAAGATGATCAGGAGGGTATCTTAAATCCTGTTTACAAATTTTTGTGTGTGCTCCAAACAGCAGGGATGTTTTCACTTTTCCTCAGATTCACACTGTGATCTTGTTTTCCAGTTTCTGCTTAAGGCTAGAGCTTGTGTATTGCCAAGATGCCAAGCCTACAAATTAAAGGCTCATATTTGAAAAACTATTGAATCCTTAATTAACTTTAATGATACTTCTGAGTACTGTTGTCACACATTTCCACTTCAATAAAACAAACTTTTAAAATGTCTATCCGAGGTCTGTATTTATCTTGTCATTGGTTAAGTGTTGGCTGGTTTGTGGCCTCTCTGATCTTGCACAAAATCAGAGCTTCACAAACATTCTCTTGAAAAATGATTAAACTGTGCATACTGAAATGATACTGAAGTATTTCAAAGAATAGTTAGAAACCTGCATCAGAGGCTGTGACACATCGCTTTACAATGATGTAACAAACTAAAATCCTGAAATAATACACAGCCCATATTAGTGAATTGCATCAGTGCATGGGGATATCTTAAGCACCATCCCATTGCACAATGAGACCTATGACACTATAGGTTCATAGCACTTTGATGTCCATTGTGCAACAGGACCCATTGTACAATACTGCTGGCTCCATTTGTGCAGTGGTCCTGAAGACATAATGTCCCGGCTCACCTAATGACAATATGGTCATTGTGCATTGTCATGATTCACCTTTAAGTGCTCATGAGTAAGCTTACAATGATGTAAAAACTTTACAAGATGCCAGCAGATGTATTTAACCATCCAAACAAGATTCTAATAAAATATTAGCAGACCAAAAAAGGAAATGTTACCTTCATTTGTTTATTATTTCATTCCTTAAAAATGCTAACTTGCTATAAGGACCTCATCAGATGTTTCGACACACTTTTGAAACAGTTTACAGATGGCGTCCTATGGAGCCCATTATATGATTCACAACAGTGGAACTGGTTCAGTTTAATGCACTTGCTAACTCTGTTTTAGTATCTGTGTAGAATCGCTCTCAGTTATTGACGTTCACTTATAGAGGTTCAAGAGCAAGGACTAGAAATCTGCAGACCACCAGAAGTTGTTGGACTCCAGTTTTCATCATTCTGGCTACCATCCATGCTGATTGGAGCTATTCGAAGTTGGAATACAATGCCCCCAATATACAAAGTCCACTCACCACTGCATTAGGAATTGAACCAAGCCCTTCTGTATGTAAAGTATTCAGAATTCAACACACCACTCTGAAGTAGGAATCCGTTTTGAAAAAAACCTTAGAATTTCATAAGACTAGCAACAAACCAAAGCAGATAATGTTTCCAGTAGTGCATTGAATGTATATAAAATGCTTCTGATTCCTACCGCATTTATTCCTCTTCTTGTGGCAGTTAGGGAAGCAAACTATCATCATGACAGAAACATAACCACCAGAAAAAAGTTCACATGATAAATTTGTGGATTTTAAAATGTTTTTAAGGTTATGCAAACAATAACAGGCCCTGATACAATGTTCCATACATAAACCAAAAGCCACGTATTTCTTGTAACCAACTATTCAATAAAATGATAAAATAATCAGGGGGTGTCTTTCTTTCCCATGTTAACAGTTTGTCACACAAAAAGGATAAAGTAAATTGACATGCACACTGATTCACAATCAGCGGGACTAAATTTGCAACTCATTTCCTGCATTAATTAGAGCTGGTAAATTTAATGACTTTAAGTATTGTATTTTCTTTCTAAAACATTTTGCTCTGTTTAATTCATCAGAATGTCACATGTAATGTATATGAGATTGATAAGTCATTAAAAAAATGTATAACAAGGGCTGTGATGAAGAAAATAATAAGTGATCACAGGACAATTTGCTACTATTCTAACCCGAACAATCTGTTTGACAAGATATGAAGTTTATAACAGAAGCCATCTAATCAAAGCAGATCATTTTTATTTTCTTGTTCCTCTAATAACATTCTGAAACTCTTAGAAATATCACACTTAGAAATGCTTCATAATTGTTGAATATTATAATATGGCAATACCATCCTTAATATTTCATTATTGCTGCCATTTTAAGGCATATTTTTCACATCTATTGCCTACAAGAACCACTGCTACTTGGAGGAAATATTCATAGTTGCCTATTCCCCCCCCCCCCCATGGCCATCTGTGCTGTTAATTCAAACAAAACAATGTTCAAGTCTAACAGTTTACCAGTGCAAATCATTTGGAAAGCCAGGGCAACTGGAGCAGCTAGGAGGAGAAGTTATCTCTGAATAAATTGAAATTTTACTCTTGTCACTACTGAAGAATCACAGCACATCAGTGTTAATAGACATCTCAAAAGAACACAGGGAAATGCCTAACACCAAATCAGACAACTGGACCATCTATCTTACTATTTTCTACAACAGGATTTGGAAATATGTGACCTTCCAGATGTTATTGGGCCATGTGGCATATCAAGCTTTATTTGGACTTCCTTGGCTACTGGGCCACCCTCAATAACCCTAGTAACCCTACACGTGCAGAACAAACATAGACATTTTGTTAATATTTTATTTCAACATTAGTAGATTAATCTAATTGCCTTTATGCTATTAGCTATGCTCCTAATAGTTTGATGAATAGAATGATTTTTAAAATCATTGCCAAATGTTCTAATCTCACCTATGTATTTTTCTGATCATTAACTGATCAGGAACTGTCAATTTCTCTGGTAAGTTACAACCATCTTAACTGACAGGTATGACTAACTCTGAGTGCCAGGTTTCTTCAAGATGTTTTCCCTCTGGTCCAGCAACAAACATTTCAGGCTCAGCTCTCCACTAGAGATGCAACTCCTACCTGCTATTGTTCTCAAAGGATGCAATGAGTAATTTTAGATTTTTCTTTCTCAATAAGAAAGATTTCAGGGTCTGCAGAGTTTCTTAAAAACTATTTGTAATTCAAGGCTTATTGTGTGCAAAATTCACACATGGTTTGGCACACAGAAACATTAATTTTTGTAAATAAAATGTTGTAGTTGATAATCATCCCATGAAAAATACACACATGATTTTGCACACTGAAATATCCAGCTTTGTGAAGAAAATGCTGTAGTTCGTGCTCATTCTTTGCCAAAGTCATAGGTGCTTTTCTGTGTAGAAAAGTATATTTACTGTGCAAACTTCAAGAGAAGTATACATTTTGTTCACAATATTTTCAATATTCTTTTCATTTTTACTCTCATTTTTACTCTCATTTTTAATTTTCCAAACTAGCAGTTTTGAAAATTACTTCCAGTGATCTTTTTCTTTTGTGTCCTCCTCAGTATTGCCTTTTCAGGATTTCAGATCCTACTGGTCACAGCCTCAGGACTGAAGGTGGGTCTGTAAGGGCAAGTGTACTCTTTTAGGTTCAGACTACCTACAGCCAAGCCATTCCCTTTAGCCTCATTACCAACTCCCTGTGAGTTGGCATGAGAGCTTGGAATATTACTTTCTTAAACTAACAACTAACTTTACTCATTACTCTGATCATCCAACAAGTCCGTACCTGTTACTGTTACACAAGTCCAGTAATGTAACTTGCAAATGTAGTCATTATTAACTATTTGCTATTACGATCATAGCCTAAATGTCTAAAGACACTAGATCCTTTATAATCTGGGGATGTATGCAGGGTCAGCTCTAAATAGATAGAATCCACCAAAAAAATAGCAGGTAGAATCCACAAAAAAAATTACATTTCAAAGGAAGCTACTAGCAAAACCACCTCTGAATTATCTTTACTTAAGACATCCTATAAAATACACGAGGTCTCCATAGGTCAACATGAATCAACAGGAAACCTGAAGGCACATACACACACAGTCAATACTAGAGCTGTGTGACTGATGAAAGAAATGTTTCAAAACTCATTACAAAATTAGTGGCACTGGCATTTTGTTTCTGATGTGTTTCTAAAGATTTTTTAAGGTTTTAAATATTACTTATTTCTGAAAAACATATGGATGTTTCTAAAGTATTGTTGGTGAAAATTTCATTACTATAACTACTTTCATTACTATAACTTACTTTTTTGTTATAGTAATTGTGCAAGTTGGAAAACTTCACGGGCTCCTTTCTCACTCATTTTTACAGCTATTGGGGAGAAACTTGTTACAATGGTAGAACACATTTACCACTGTTATTGCATCAAGTTTCAGACTGTTCCACTTATCCCCAAATTTTGGGGGGATTTTCAAAGTTTTTATAAGCAAAAAAATGCAAGAGTTATATTTTTTAATTTTCTATAAAATGACATAAGATAGCAGAGGATCATTCCCCCCAACTTGTAGAAATATTCATCCATTACTGATTTTAGGACATTTTTTAATGTTTTGACAAAACCTTTTTTAAAAGCCACAACAGCTATCTCATTGAATGTCTCTCGTATTAACCAATAGAACTTCCATTTAGGGATTTCTTCCCAGCCCAACATAGAGATTTACTTACTAGAAGCATCAGTCAATCCTCCTCTTTGCAGATTCAATGATTTATTGGAACTCTGGCTGGCTGCTACTACAGAGGGACAATTTTCTCCCCAATCCTTGGGGCTTTCTAATGCTGAGCAGAATTCCGGGAAATGTAGTTCAGGGCAGGGCCTTTTGAATTCTCTGCCATAGGGTTCCTCACCTTCCCAAACTACATTTCCTAGAATTCTATGCTTTCTCAGTCTCCTTCCTAGGGAATTCAGCTTTCTCCCTGCTGCTTCCCTCTTCTAGGGCCCTTCACACAGCCCTATATCCCAGAATATCAAGACAGGCAATCCCACATTATCTGAGTGTGGACTCAGATAACCCAATTCAAAGCAGATATGGTGGGATTTTCTGCCTTGATATTCTGAGATATAGGGCTGTGTGGAAGGGCCTCTGTTGATGAGAAACCATTAATTTAAAGAGGAATTGGAGACTTTTTGGCTTGGCTTTGCTTGCTGGTGCTTAAAATGAAACTGACTTTGGGAGGTTTCAAACAAAAAATTATTGGGGAAGTTTCTTAAGTTCTTGGAGTGGGCAGGCTCGTAGCCAGGATTTCAATTCGGGGGGGGGGGGGGGGCTGAGTTTTTTTCAGGGGGGGATTTTGGGGGGGGGTGAGTTTTGGGGGGGCTGAGTCTGAGTGAAAGAGGGTCTACCCTAGCAAACCTTTTGTATCATTACCCCAATACCCCCATGCATATAGGATATATTGAGTATGGTGATCAGATCATGATATGAATAGACATAACAGTTTAAATAATGCACCAGTAAGGGCTTTTCGCAAACTACCATGAGAATTTCAGGGGGGGGGGCTGAAGCCCCTCAAGCCCCCCCCCCCCCCCCCGGCTACATGCCTGAGAGTGGGCCATGCCTACGTGTCAGATATTATGTCATAAGTACAAATTTAATGAATTTGATTTGATTTACAAGGACTAAAGATAATTTTGCATAGCCCTAGTTACTACTGTGCCATTGGAAAGAAGGGAAAGATGGGGAAGTGGTCTCTGGATTACCCAACCTGCCAATTTCACTTAGAAAATTTTGAGAAAAAACAAAACAGAATTATTTCCTAGCACTTTCTTTCTAAATAGAAGCCTTGACGTATGGCCACTTACACAATCCAATTGGGAATAGGATTTACATCTTAATACAACAAATACTTTCTGGTGCATTTCCAGAGTCCCTGCTGTTTTGAACAGCTACTTGAAGGATATTTAAAGCTCATGAATGGAGTGTGATAGCAGATTGAACTCAGCAGTTTATTTAATGTCACAGTGCCGAGTAGACTCTGGCTTGGAAGCCTCGGGTTCCACACAGAACAAGCAATTAAGCCAACTTCTTTCAAAAAACTCCAGTGGAAGCAATTGAGCCACAAAGAGCTATGAGATAAAATAAACTCACAAATGAGAAGCAAGCAGTTTTTTTCAAACTATGGCCGAGATCCTACATCACATTTGTAGCTATATTTGCACATCTTGTCTTGTTCTGCACTAACCTGAATTCCCTAATGCAATGTTTTTATTCCAGTGGCTCCCCCCTTCTCTCTCACACCTTCTTCTCTTTTTGTGGGCTGTCTCATTCTCTCATCTGCTCCTCACTAACTGTACCACACAAACTCACAAAAAGGTATCATAATAAAACCACCCATATGACCTTTTCTCATTGCTCTGACTGAGCCAGGGCATGCCCAATAATGAGTGACACTTATTATTATCATTAACAGGTAGTATTGAAAAGTAGAGGATTTCAGCTATAATATTATGGACAAAAAATACTACTCCAGTTCATTACTGAAAAAAATGTAATGTGTTAAAAACAAATTACAGGTGGTATTGGCTGTCACCTTCGTATCTAATGTGTTCACAGAACACAGCAGGAGAGTTTCTCTCTACAGAGAAGACAAAGGTACAATGGCAAAAAATCCCTTGATTCAGAGATAGACAGCTTGAAGGATCATTGAAGCTTAAAAGTACAGAAGAAATCTTCAGTTCTAGAGATTCCATCAAGTGTACTAATGTACTTTTATTTTCTCCTTCAACCACAAATCAAAGAAAAAGGAGTAAAACTTTTTCCCCCCTCACTTTGAAGAAAATGCTTTGTAAGGAATGTGGGAGAACATTCTGCATGTATGAATCATTCTGAGGTGTCTTTAAAAAGTGTTGACATATTCAAAACAGATTTCATAAAATATATATTTTAATAATCATCATTTCCTCCCTCAAACTCATTTGGTGTAAACAGAGATGTCTTGTTTAGCAACAGCCCTACCACTTAACAGATTGAGGCAACCATCTCAAGTGGCAGGGCCCTCAAACTGTTTTCTTTGAATCCACTCATTGGGTTATTGTAGGTTTTTCAGGCTGTATGGCCATGTTCTAGAAGTATTCTTTCCTGACGTTTCACCTGCATTTATGGCAAGCATCCTCAGAGGTTGTGAGGTCAGTTGGAAACTAGGAAAATATATATCTGTGGAATGTCCAGGGTGGGAGAAAGAACTCCTGTCTGTTGGAGGTAGGTGTGAATGTTTCAATTGGGCATTTTGATTAGCATTTGATGGCCTGACTGTTTTTAGGAGTGGCTTGTTACTGCCTGGGGGAATCCTTCGTTGAGAGGTGATTAGCTGTCCCTGATTGTTTCTAGTCTGGAATTCCCCTGTATTTGAAGGTTGTTCTTTATTTACTGTTATAATTTTAGACTTTTTTAAATACTGGTAGCCAGATTTTGTTCATTTTCATGGCTTCTTCTGCACTGTTCATATAATGCTGTTTGAAGCTGACTCAAGGCCATGGTGGCCACAAAGCACACACTATTAATGTGTGCGATAGCATGCCATTCTAAGAACCTTTTCATCAGCCGCCCCAAGACTGTGGAATGACCTGCCAGAACAGCACTGACAGCTACATGAGGTGTTGGAATTTAAAACCATCTAAAAACCTATGTCTTCCACCAGGCCTACCCATTCAGTGTGAAAGCATGAATTTCAAAATCATGTTCTGTGTTTTTGTCTCTGTTCTGTGTGATTGATGTATATTTTACATAAATGCTTTGATGTGTATCTTTTACTGAACTGCATTTTAATGTGTGTTTGTGGATTGTTTTATTATTTGTGTGTTTTGATTGTAATGTTACCTGCCTCAAGCTGCGGGGAGAGGCAGGTAAGAAATAAAATAATAATAATAATAATTATTATTATTATTATTATTATTATTATTATTATTATTATATAACACATTTTAAAAGTCAGCCAGAAAATGTGCTGATGTCAATATATTCAAAATTCAGTCAAAATCTGCTCCACAAAATGTGTAGTGTTTGTTGACATCCCATCTTTGCCGAAGCTCAGTAAAGGATCCAGAATGGGAGCTGCCTAAAATTACGTTAGGGGCATAGTTGGGCAGCAAAAGGCTAATTGACCCCTGGGAGAGGTGATTTATTATCTCCTCTCTTAACGGTCACTTTCTTTTTTTATTTCCCCCCATGTCTCTAGTGCACTAACATGCATCCCTCCAGGAAAATTAGGAAAAAAATCTTGCAAAGCCGTTTGAGGCCAGGTTTTGTAATAAATATAATCACCTTCCTGGTATCAAACTACTTCCAGACATGGCAATCTGATCACCTGCAAAGCAAAACCAGTTCCTCTCGAACCAGTTCCAAGATGCATTATAGTGTCAGTGCAGAAGTGAGTGGGTAAAAAGCTGGGTCCTTCTGCCATCAGGATCTACTAAACTGAATTTATGACAACATAATCCTAAACTACTGTCAGTGGCAGTTCAATTAATTGTGAAACATGACAGATTGTACTGGATCTCTCATGCAAAATAATCAAATTGATAGGGAGAAGTTCAACAACACCTAATCCTGAAACCACAAACAAGCATGGTTTAGCACAGAAAAGGGCAAGCTTAGTTTTCTTTGTAATATATACACATAGAAGACAAAAAATAGCTGTAGGTTGAAATAATGTAGGAAAACTGAATGTGATGCAATATGAAAGCAGGAGGCCACTATTATGCCAAACAGCATTGAGTAAATATTGAGCACTTGTGGAATGTAAACACAAAAGGGCATCTTTGCAATGTGCTTCCAAAATTATTCCTACAAAGGTTTCTCACTGTAACATATCTGCCAGTCCAGTCAGCTTCTATATGTGGGATAGGAAGGGATATTTTGCCACAGGCAAGTCTACTTCTGCCTTAAGCATGTTGCTTCCCGTGTTCAGTCCAAAGAAATTCAAACTATAATCCTTTTTGAAGGAAATCCACTGAGATTTTGTTGCTGATAGTAGTGGCAATTATTAGCATACAAAGGATGGTTTCTTGCATCAAGGTGTGGCATACTGATTATGTACACATCAAATACAAACCATGTGAAACTTTCTGAGCTGCTCATGTTTTGTAAAAATGACAAGGTGATGTGCGTTTCTTGAGAAGTAGAAAAGGCTCCCATAGCACCAACTAATTTTATGATCTGAAAAAGTTAATGATATCTAGTGAAATGGAGAGAGTTTTCCTCCTGGACAACCAGCACTTGTGGAATGTAAACACAAAAGGGCATCTTTGCAATGTGCTTCCAAAATTATTCCTCTCTTAGCTATCAATGCATAGTCATTTTTCAGGCAGAGCAAATAGCCAAATGTACAGGCAATTGAGCATCTATGTAAAGGAAGCACTTCTAGTCCACAGAGAGGTAAATAATTAATAGGATGTACTAACTTTTTCATTTATGTAGCTTTCTTTAAAACACACACACACTTTAAAATGCATCAAAGTAAATCCGGGGCAGTGCAATGCTAAGGGCAATGATGTTTGCTCAAGCAATGAGCTGATAAGTGCAGCTATAATTGCTGTTCTATATTCTTGAGAGTGTGTGTACAACCTATGAAAATTAGCCCTAAATTAAATTATGTTCTGTATCCACAACATAAAAGGGCAAAAATGCCTATAAAATGTGCTCATTTTGACACAGACATACAGCAAGTTGAAAAGGTAAAGCCTGCTAATGCCCATTGATCAGTAACAGATAAATGGTTTCCATTCTGAAGGTCTCAGAATGGAGCTTTCAGTCTCCAGATTCCTGGAAAATTGTATTCAAAACGAACAACCATGAGCTGGACAAAACATTGGCTTGATCAGTAGAGCCTCATAGCTTTAAAGATAGGCCTCAGCTCAATAACCTTAAAGCCTAACAAATTGGATTTTGCATAAGCTTTGATGGATTCCAACCCTTTGAATCCAAAACACAAATGTAATGGGGTGATGGGGAGAAGTTCTGGTTCAGTAAAGCAGAAATGTGACTAGTTATTTATAATTCCTTCATCCTAATAACTAATGCAAAGTTCAGCCACATTACAATCCTAAATTACCAAGCAATAATTTTGGTAATATTAAGTGTTTAGATACTTCTATAGTTATAAAGGTGTAACTTCACTAAATGGAGGAGGAGGAAGATCATGTGGTCCAAGTGCTGCCTTGTGCTGTTTTTCATACTCTATTGTGGTTACTAAAGTAATGTTAAAGTGAATGGAAGGAGAAGTCCTTTTCTAAAACACAGGCCAGTACAGCTCTAAAACCCCTATGGGTAAATCATAATTTATTTGGAACTAACTGAATTGGGTTTGAATAAGATAGGATCAGTACAATTCACCTCCAGAGCAGATTGGCCTAGTTCAAAGGGAATTTAAACCAAAAATGTAAAAGAGCATGGGGCAAGAGCTGACAATGTCCCTCTCCTACAGCATCATGGTTGAATGAAAGATAGGAAAGTTTATTTATCTATTTATTTCTATCCTGCTTTTCCCCACAATGGGACACAAAGTGTCATACAGCATGTAAAATCAAGACAATTACAAACAAAAAAATACAAACATGAACCCTGATGAATGAGAAATTAACAACTGAAGACATTGAAACATTATGAACTCCTCTTACCCATGACAACTAGCATGGCAACATAAAATTTAAAATATACCAGTTAAAACCCATGTAATGGCCTATTCCTTTGTACCATGAAGCAAACGAATTGCCAAAGGTCTGCTAGAGTTCAAATACTGCACATCAAAATGACTGTCAATCTACTGGTCTTCTTCGGGGAAGGTCTGCTTCCAAAGGAAGGTTTTTGTTTAAGGACAGTGGTAGCGTTCGACGGAGGATTGTGACGCACTTTGCCTTTGGCAACTGTATGGAAATGTCAGCAATAGGATTGGGTTATAGGGAACATTTTAATCCTTCGATGAAATGGTTTTCCTGGCTATAAGCTCATTTCTGTGCACAAGTCTAGTTATAAGCATCAGACTTAAAACAATCAGACTAAATTATAGTGGAAGAGCTCCATCAGATAATTCAAGGTCTCACAACTTTATCACACCAGGGCTTTAAAGCAGGCAGCCCTGCATTTCTGCCACCTGCAGAATTCTGGGAAATGTAGTTTGGGAAGGCAAGGGCTCTGTAGCTGAGAATTTGAAAGGCCCTGCCCTAAACTACATTTCCCAGAATTCTACAGGTGGCAGAAACGTGGGGCTGCCTGCTTTAAAGCCCTGGTGTGATAACGTTTTCTATTACAAGGGTGCATTACAAAGATGAGGAAGTTCCAGATTTTGTTCATGTTCATTCTGATTTTATCTTGGAGGCCCATACACAATTTTGTGTATCTCAAACTATTTTGACTCAGCTCTCAGTATAGTCACAGGGTTTTTTAAATACTAGTTCCACAGGTTGGTATATTTCATAATTTGAAAGCATAAGAACAAAATCTGGCACTTTTCAATAAGTCTGAATAAACCCTTAGTCCTTTAATCCAGAAGTTTAAAACATAGCTTACAGGCACTAAAATGTAGAAAGCAGTTTGAACTGATAAGATTGAGCAAGCATCTACTTTACACGCTTGAAAATTGATATTTTTTGAATAAAAAGGAAACTTTAAATGTGGCTAGCACACAAATCCCTGGAGAGACTTCCTAACAATTTGGCATGTGTTATTTAATCTTCATGAGCTAGCTATCCAAATTGCATACACTTATACATATACATTTTAAAAGCATACAATTACAGCATTTTGGTTTTTCAGTACAAATCTGTGCAATGCAAAGCTTAAATCAAATCTTGATCTCAATTTGAGAGCAGGATTGAAGCAAATCGAGTTTGGATCTGTCTGTCCTGAATGGGAGCCCAAAAAGTCAGACTCTGAGCATTATCAAGGGCCCCTTGCATAATATACTGGCTAGCGACTTGTAACTTTGGGGCTTTTAAAATCTATATAAATAAAAATGTAATGTTCGTTTGTGGGATTAACAGAACTCAAAAACCACTGGATGAACTGACACCAAATTTGGACACAAGACACCTAACAACCCAGTGTATGTCCTTCACTCAAAAAAGATTGATTTTGTCATTTGGGAGTTGTAGTTGCTGGGATTTATAGTTCACCTACAATCAAAGAGCATTCTGAACCCCACCAACAATGGAATTGAACCAAACTTGGCACACAGTTCTCCCATGACCAACAGAAAATACTGGAAGGGTCAGGTAGGCAGTGTCCTTTGGTTTTGGAGTTGTAGTTCACCTACATCCAGAGAGTGCTGTGGACAATTATGGATCCGGACCAAACATGGCACAAATATTCCAAATGCCCAAATATGAACACAGATGGACTTTGGGGAAAATAGACCTTGACATTTGGGAGTTGTAGTTACTGGAATTTATAGTTCACCTACAATCAAAGACCATTCTAAACCCCACCAACAACAGAATTGGGGCAAACCTCATGCACAGAAAATACTTAAGGCCATCCAGTCCAACTCCCTTCACAAGAGCAAGAAAACATAATCAAAGCCCTCCTGACAAAGAGCCATCCAGCCATAGATATAGATAGATAGATAGATAGATAGATGGATGGATGGATGGATGGATGGATGGATGGATAGATAGATAGATAGATAGATAGATAGATAGATAGATAGACAGACAGACAGATAGATAGATATGAATCACAGAGAGAGAGAGAGAGAGAGAGAGAGAGAGAGAGAGAGTATCCTAGATTTGAAAGGGACCCTTAGAGAAGGACAGTGATATGTTGCATCTTCCAGAGTAGGCAAACCAGACAATCTCCACATTAATGCTGACAAAGAAACAGCAAAAAATACAAGCATAAAGACACTACATATACAGTATTAGAAACCAACACTTTCTAATTACTTTACTTTCCAGATCACCAGACTGGGCCACAGCAACACGTGGCAGGGGACGGCTAGTGTATATATATATATATATATATATATATATATATATATACATATACATATACATATACATATACATATATATGTATGTATGTATATATGTATATATAAGAGAGAGAGAGAGATTTTATTATTTTTGAAAAATAGAAAGGTGAGTTATTTTTAAGGAGCTTTGTTGTAAAATTAATTGTAACTACTTCAATAATCCCATCTATTTACAGGCTTTGTGTTTAGGTATTTTTAATAGGTTCATGTGTTATGGCACTGAATAAAACCATTTATATGTCATGCTGAATATGAGATACCCTGCTTGACAGGCCACCAAAGATTTCATGGGTAAATCAAGACACACAAAAACATCTATTTTTTCCCTTAGTTGTCTATTTGAACATGTAGATGAACTCTATAAACAATCTGTCATGTAGTCCTAAAAAACAAAAACAGGAGACAAACATAATTAAAAAGAGAGAGATAATTTAGCACAAGAAAAATAAAAGATTAAGGCTTAGCAATTCTGACGTTAAAAAATATCTCAATATTAGAATCAGTGTAACTGATAATGTTGTTAAAGGAAACTACTTGCTATTATTTGATTTTGCCCTGAATTGAGGTACACTTTGTGCATGCTTAGTGGTTTGTAAAGAGTAAGTCACACTGCTGGTGAGTTTTTTTCTCATTAAAAATGGGATCCCTAAACAATGAATGTTAGGGTAATAGAGATCAAAAACTGGACCAAATACAATATAATGTGTTAAAAGTTTTTTTACGTGCTCTCCTCACCACCCTCTTTTCTCTCAATGATTTATTAGGCATTTGTGAAAATCTATTAAACTGATTTATTTATTTATTTGTTTGTTTGTTTAGTGTCAAAAGCATTGCATAAATAAACAAGCATAAATCTGATGAAATAGAGGGAATACAAGCGGCTAAATAATTTTAGACAAAAAAACAGGCAACAGTGGTTGTTTGTGGTCTTAAAAGTCACTGTTGTCTGTAGCCTTAAACAGTTCTTCCTTAGGGCATTGTGGGCAAGCATACAGATACAGAGTTGTTTATTCTGCTCCACAGTCACACAAGGTGGAGGATTCTTCTAGGTGGTGCCATTTGGCCAGGTTGTCTTTTGATCTGCCAACTTCACTTCTGAGTCTGTTCAGGCACTTCCAAGTTGCCCATTCTTGGTTTTCCCTGGAGGCAAGCCCTCGTGTATGTGGTGGGGGGGGGGGGGGGATCCAATTGGGAATTTCTAGGTTAGCTGCCCAGATGGATACTCTTGCTGTTGCTGGAGGAGTGGTGGTTTGCATGAAACCTTTCCTTGATTTGAGTCTACTGGGAGGGGGCTGATAGCCATGCAGTGGATGGCTTTCACAGTGTTCAAAGTGACTGCCTCTCACAGATAGCAGTCACTTCAGTACACTAATCCATTAAATTACTAACTAATCTATTAAATTACTAACAATAACATGAATAAATTCTACCACCACCACCATTTCCCTACTATACATTGTGGGGAAAAATAATTTTAAAAAGTGGGACCTCTGCTTCTGAAACTCTTACCAGTTTGGATGGAAATAGGGAGCTACAGCTCCTATAATTACACTGTCCATCATTCCATTTCTGATCCTTCCTCCACCACCAAAAAAATTATTCCACAGAAAACCTCTGAGAATGCACACTTGTACATGTTTTTGAGCCCTTGCCTTTACTAGAAAAACTACACAAAGGATGGACCTAAAATATCAGGATGATTTTGCAGAAAATCTTTATTGGGAGGGTTTCTTTTTTTTCAAGAAAACCACTGCAAAATCTGTCTGCTGCACATTCCATTTGTTCTAGAAACTGTTGCCACATGATGTGATATATGTGACATCCAAGCAGCTCCCCACAGGATTTTGAAACATACCTAAATCAAGCGAACCCCGATGGTCTGCAATTTTGCTGTTCCTACAGTAATATTTTGTCATGGATGACATTTGCTCCACAACACTCTGTAAAATTTACTTGGCTAACAAGTGCTTGCCTCACCAACCTGTCAGAAGATGTTTAATATATAGCTATTAAATGCCATACAATCCCCCTCTCTCTTAAACCGCATGACTGACAGCAAACTAGCTATTGTCTTTAGCTGATAACAGTTCTTGACATAAGTTCTGACAAGTCTCACTCACTTTTTTTATTTCTTTCCTTTTTTTTCTTCTATTGTGGTCAAAATGACTTCTAACTTTTGATTCCCCCACCCCTCTTTTTGTAAACCTTAAGTGCTGATGTGTATTTTAAATGTATTCATCTTTATCCAAACCATTACTGCTGACATGCATCGATTTAGAACCAAAAGAGCTTCCTTGGACTGAGACGAAAAGGAGAAGGAGGAGATGTCTCCAGCATACTGACCTTAAAACACACAACAGTCTTTACCTGAGTCGCATTGAAAAGGAAAATGAAATATTTTTCCAAAATTGCAATTATGGAAGGATAACACTGGCCAACACACGTTTGACCTGCTAATTCCTAAAATGTCACCAGTTTCCTCCTATTAGCTCTAAATTTTCAGATACAAAACATATACCATATAGCAGTTGCTGTCTGCTTGCCCAAAGAAAACCATGGTAAGCACATCTAATAAACAAGAGTTGAGGCAGTCTATTCAATGCAATTTTTTGAATCAGTGCCCCAAATAACCCCAGAAACAGGCCTAAAAACCAAGACACCAAGAATTTATTTTGTTGGGCTGTGTAATCTACAGTTACAAATCTCTAGTTGATCTATATTTACTAATACTGGTTAAACATGACCATAATAATATTGTCATATTCATAAAACCTCCTCCCCACCACCCACCGCAGTCTATCTTCACTGCCAGCAGCTTTACCAAGTAATAGAGGAAATTCTGCTGTCTATCAGAAAGAATTTCCTTTTCGACAGTAAGGCTACAACAACCAAAAGAAGGACCCCGACCACAATTTCTCATTACAGCCTCATTCTCTGATTGGAGGAGGCTGGAAATGCTATTATAGTAAGATTGGGGGATCAGGCTAAGAGATGTACCTATATGTAGAATTAATGCAGTTAGAAACTACTTTGAATTCCATGAGTCAATTCTCTAGAATCATGGGAGTTGTAGTTTTAAAGTCTGTCAATAAGTGCTGTGCCTCAATAAACAACTCACATGATTCCAGAGCATTGTGTCGTGGAAATTAAAGTGGTATCAGACTGCATTGATTCTGCAATGTAGGTGCATCCTTAGTTAAATATTGATAACTAAGTACATGATGTACTATCTCAGCTATTACTGTGGAAAACTTCATTACATCTCCCACAAATATCAGTTATGTAAAACTTATAATAATTCCTCCTGCTTCTGTTTGTACAGAGGTCCCTCACAATCATAGGCTTTAAACTGCTATTTGCCTATCTTATTCATAAATCCAGCACTGCTGGTTTGTGTTCAGGTGAATATATATATAAATCCCTGTAAAAATAGCAAATATATTATTTATTTTAGTTTCGGGTCAGACATGGGGACCAACCAACACTACCTTGACAGGTTGCTGTGAGTTTTCCGGACTGTATGGCCATGTTCAATGACTTGTCGAAAGCTTTCATGGCCGGAATGGAGTCCCTGGTGGTGCAATGGGTTAAACCCTTGTGCAAGCAGGACTGCTGACCAACAGGTCAGAAGTTCAAACCCAGGAAGAGTGGCTTGAGTTCCCTCTGTCAACTCCAGCTCCCCATGTAGGGACATGAGAAAAGCCTCCCACAAGGATGGTAAAACGTCAAAACATCATGGCGTCCCCTGAGCAACGTCCTTGCAGACAGCCAATTCTCTCACACCAGAAGTGACTTACAGTTTCTCAAGTCACTCCTGACATGAAAACAAATGGCCGGAATCACTAGGTTACCTTAACATTTCTCCTCCCCCACCAGTTCATACTGATATGGAATTAATGTTTGCCCAGTAATAAATTGTAATGCATAATTTTATGCCAAGGCACAAAGAACATCCAGATCACAAGCTGGTAGGTTTGATAAATGATTTCAGCTCAGCAATTTCATGAGTTTGAGGTTCTAGCATGCCCTGTTTCGAAAGGATCGAATGACACATGAACAGGTTGAATGCAAGGAACAGAGGTTTTATTCACTTCAGCTAAAAACCTTTCCCAAGCTGGCAAAGCTAGCGAAGGGAGAGAAGTTTGCCTCACTCCCCCGAAGAGAGAACATTTGAGTTCCAGTGGAATTATTTGGATGGGGGGTGGAGCCTTGCCCTCTGCCTGGCCCGCCCCCTTTCCTCATTCTGGAACCAAGCAAAGGCAGGGCATTGGGTAAATTCATGACCTTCCTGGATGCTTAGAGATAATTCCATGGTCAAGTGTGAAGTGTCACTGTTAGATGAAGGGGTACTGCCTAAAAGCATAATGCGATTAGGCCTGTGCTCCCCCTATCCCACTCTACTGTGTGTGCTTGTGTAACTAGGAATTGGACCAAACATCACCTTCGAGGGTTACCCGCAGGCATGTAGCCGGGGGGGGGGGGCTCGGGGGGCTTCAGCCCCCCCTTGAAATTCTCATGGTGGTCTGTGAGAAGGCCTTACTGGTACATTATTTAAACTGTTATGTTTATTCATATCATGATCTGATCACCATACTCAATAAATCCCATATGCATGGGGGTATTGGGGTAATGATACAAAAAGTTTGCTAGGCTAGACCCTCTTTCACTCAAACTCAGCCCCCTTCCCAATCAAACTCAGCTCCCCCTGAAACAAAATCCTGGCTACGGGCCTGGTTAGCCGGATTGTGCTTCTGAAGGAAAATTCACCTTTAGATTTGGCCAGCAAGACTCTTCCTGGCATATTCCTTGGCCACGGGTTTTGGAGGTCCATTGGATTTCCTGAGTTTTGACAACAGGTTCTTCAGACCTCAACATAAGAATAAAGAGATCAGATATAATTACTGGAGGAAATAAGAGCAATTTTATTACTATCAATCTAATTTTATTCTTGATGCTGAGCAAAATGAAAAGGGGGGAAGGACGCTTGGTAGGATCTACTGGGGCAGTAGATCGAAGCAATACCACACACCCCAGCCTCCCTGGGTGAAAAACAGCATAGCCCTTGTGAGCAATCCCTGAGTCTAGAATTTCTTCCAGGTTTTCCACAAACTGGAACATAAGCCCTCAAGCCACATGGCTCCTTGTGTTTTAGTTTCAATGAGAATAACTTTGAGAGACTAGCTTGCTGCTATTTTGTACAGAAACTAATATTTCTGAGAGCTAATTTGATCATGCTTTGCGAAGAGCCCTGCATGCTCTTTGGACTACTTTAATTCCTGCTCAGCCTATCCCTTTAAAACACACACAAGTAAGACATTTTAGCTTCCCCTTTTAAACAAGCAGATATATTTCAGTGGCCCCTTTTTCATACCTGGAAAACCTCATAAACAAATCCATGTACTGAAATATTGCACAAGCCATGACAACGTTTTTTCCACAGTATAGTAGGTTCTAATGAGAATGGGTGAGCTACCGATATCATCCCAGCTAAGACCATTTCAAGATTGGCATGTTCAGAAAGGGAGGAGGTCTACTGGAGGATAATGTGCTCTTTATTTGAGACATCAGGAGACAATGCACACCTTTAAAATTGCTTTTCACTCTTGTTTTATAGCCAGCTCTTTGATTTATCTTTGATTCACTCACTGGTGCCCAACAGAGCAACCAAGAAAACAAGTTTTATTTGTGGGATCACTGGAGTTGAAACAGAATTCCGAAGACAAAAAACATATTTTTTTAAAGAAAACTTTAGAGGACTTTAGAAGAGGCACTATGGAGTTGTTTTTATACTAAGTTGGATCCAAGTTTAGTTGTGTGCAAGTAGACTGGCAAATGCAACCTGGAGGAGCTTTTTAAAAGATATAGGCTTTGGATTAAGACAAAGCCTATATCTTGTCTTAATCCTGAAAAGGACTGAAAGGGGACTGACGAATCAGTGGGCGCATGGAACATGGCAGAAGGGTCGACAGGAGAAAAATGATCCTATAATTTGGTTCAGTATTTCATACATCTACAGTCAGACCTCTATATCAATGGATTCTGCATCCAGGGTTTCAAAATATTTATCAAAGAAATCTCAAAAGCTAACCTTGATTTTACCATTTTATACAAGGGCCATCATTTCACATAATTGGATATTGGTATCACTATCTATATCCAGGAAGGGTCCTGAAACCAAACCCCAGTGGATATCAAGGGCTCACTGTATAGCCAGTTAAGGATTTCCCATGATAGTTAATGTGATACATGCATGAAGCCTCTGGAAGTCACTTAAGTCTCCAAAGTTAAACCAGGCAGCCTCCCAATCAGTTTATTTGGGCTATTTTACAAATCATCATACAAGATCTGAGTCTAATTTTATGACCAAGACACACCCCTAGATGCATCCCTATTAGTATTATACGATTTTAATTGTTTTGGATTGCATTGTAAATGTTTTAACTTGTTATTTTGGAAGCTGCCTTGGGTTCTGCTCTGAGATAAAGATGGCATACCGCGTGAGAAATTTTCAGACAGTATTTTGGTCATGATGGAATGCAATTCAAAAAATAAACGAATCAAAATACATTTCATGCATATAGCTGTTTATTTTTTCAATATTTAATTATCTTTGCACCTCAATCCCTCTTAGATAATGCTCAAGATCCTGCAGGGTAGACTCCAACAATACAAGGAGCAAGAGTTGCCAGATGTACGAGCTGGGTTAAGAAAAGGCTGAATAACAAGATACCAAATTATTAATATCCTCTGGATAATGGAAGAAGGTAGGGAGTTTCACAATTTCTGTTTTATTGATTAGTCTAAAGCCTTTGACTGTGTGGATCATAATAAACTGTGGCAAGTTCTTGGTGGTATGGGGACAGTCATCTTGTCTGTCTCCTGAGTGATCTGCATAACAGCCAAGTAGCAACGGTCTCACCCTACCTATTCAACTTGTATGCAGAACACATTGTGTAATGTGTGGGGCTTGTTGAATCCAAGGCTAGAGTAAAAACTGCTGAAAGACACCTTAAATATGCATATGATACCACTTTGATGGCTGAAAGTGAGGAAGAGCTGAGGAGCCTTCTAACCAAGGTGAAGGAAGAAAATGCAAAAGCTGGGTTGCAGTTAAACATAAACAAAACCAAGATTATGGCAACCAGACTGATTGCTAACTAGAGGGAGAAAATGTAAAGACAGTAACAGACTTTGTATTTCTAGGTGCAAAGATTACTGTAGATACAGACTGCAGCCAGGAAATTAGAAGACGTTTACTTTTTGGGAGGAGAGCAATGACCAATCTCGATAAAATAGTGAAGAGTAGAGATATCACACTCGCAGTGAAGGTCCACATAGTTAAAGCAATGGTATTCCCCGTAGTTAACCTATGGATGTGAGAGCTGGACCATAAGGAAAGCTGAGCAAAGGAAGAGAGGTACTTTTGAACTGTGGTGTTGAAGGAAAATTCTGAGAGTGTCTTGGACTGCAAGCTCAAATCAGTCCATACTCGAGGAAATAATTCCTGACTGCTCACTGGAGGGAAGGATATCAGAGGCAAAGATGAATTACTTTGGCCACATAATGAGAAGACAGGAAAGCTTGGAGAAGATAATGATGCTGGGGAAAATGGAAGGAAAAAGGAAGAAGGGCTGCCCAAGGGCAAGAAGGGACTGGCTTGACCTTGAAGGAGCTGAGGATGGTGATCGCTGACAGGGAGCTCTGGCGTGGGCTAGTCAATGAGGTCATGAAGAGTTGGAAGCAACCGTACAACTAAAGAAAAAGAGGAATGCAACCAAAAAAGAAATAAATAATTAAACACTGTCATGTTTTTTAAAATAAAAAAATGCAATGATATCATTTTTAATTTTTGTTTTGTTTTGTTTTTTCAGTTTCCAATCAGTAGTAGGGAGTGATTTTCTCCTAGATTTCTGTGGGGCATGGTTTGACCCACCTTCCAAGTGCACTCTGATTCCCATTCAGAAGAGATGCTTACTCCACTCTCCTGCCTTGAAATATAACATTTCTGCAGGTGACCTAAGTAAGGTAATGCACAGTTCGTCCTTACAGAAAAAGAAGTTTGGACTGAGTTGTCCATGGTCCTGAAATTCCTACATCTGAATGTTCCTGCTTATTGACTATATCCTGTGCCTTTCTCTGCAGTCATGATCTGGAATCCCAGATTGGTTTTGCCACTTCCTAATCGACTCATCTAATTAGGTATGCTGATTATACCATCTGCCTTTCATGGATTTCACTTCCTCAAGACACAAAAGAAGTCTACAGCACAAACACACACATTACTTTCCTAGCTTAGTTATCTGTGTTCTCTCAATGAAACCAAGACATGAATTCCGTATTAATATATAGCAGAATATATTTCACAGTAAGGTCACACCATTTCACTTCCTTCTATCATTTTCAGGGAAATATCATTTTCAGGGAAATCTTTGACAATAGGCTTCATTTGGAATGGAAATGAATTGCCCTTTTAGAAGACAGGCAATGTTTACAATATGGCTGAAGGATTTCACAACTATTTTTTGGCATCACAGGAAATACAAATATATACCCAACTTTTGCAGTTTCAAACTGTTGAGGGGTGGGGAGAGAGACAGAATTTCCCTAGCACCTGAATATACAAATTGCAGAGATGTAAGTATTTGGGGAGTTAGCATGTACAATGTCATGTTAGTTTCTCATTATGAAGGTATTTGGAAAAGTAGAGCCCTCAGTTATGCAAAAGGAGTCTGCTTATACAACATTTTTGCATAGGAAATGTGTAGAAATTGAGGTGTGGAAGGCAAGCATTGGAGTGCTGTAGGGTTTTTTGTTTGTTTGTTTGTTTTTATGGATTTTAACTCTGGGGAAATACCCCTGTCAATAACAGCCTTGTGGGGGACACTTAAATATTGGCTCAAGACCAGAGTTTTCAATCTAAGATCTGGTCTGATTCCTCACTTAGCGTAGGATGAGTACCTAAGCAGTTGTTGTAAGATCAGTTCTAAGAAAGCCTCCTCCATCGACTATTCCACGTCCCTCTTAAGTCATCTGGGCTTTGTTATGGCTCTCAAGTCAATCAAACAGACACTGTGGTACATTGCTTTTTGTGAACTATGTTCTTGTTTCGTATGTATCTTGCTCCCCAAATGCTCTGTCCATACACTATGTCAGGTCTTTCTACACAACAAGCTACTTAAAGAACTTGACTGTGGTCAAATACCACTGTCTATTATCCAAAGCAAGATGTAACGTGCTCCTGTCTGAACTGCTGCATGGGAGAATTGCAGGTATCCCATATAAAAAAAGACTCTGCACATGTAGCAAACAGGAAGATAGAATGCATGCACCATATTCTATTGTCATGCAGTTTCTATGAACAGGCCTGAGCACACATAATCAATACCCTACTGAGAAAGTGAGAGGAACAGTGAACCAAAGTCACTCCATCTTCTCTGTCTATTCTTTAGAAAAGGGCATATTCTCCACTTCTAATCAAGAAACAGCCTGTCTTTCTTTCTTTAGGGAGGCAAGTGTTATGACAGTTGGTTCCAAGAAACAGTTTGTGGCCAGCCAATGTGGTCGGCCAGATATGATGAAGATATATGCAGTATGTCACGTTAATAGAGATGCCTATGGGAGTTGTTTACTCCAGGGGAGGTGTCTTGGACCGTTGGTGGTGAGCTACACCCCACAGATGCTTACCTCGAAAGAGGTGTTAGCCCATCTGTGTAACCTGATAGAGAAAAAGGGAAACTCCTAGACAAGGGTATATTAGCCTCGCAGCCAGAGGGCTCGAGGCGCGACAGCTTTGTATTGACACTGAGCCTTAGTGTCATTCTGTCCGCCTGTTCTACTGCAGTACAATAAAGGTGCTTGCTCTTAAACTCATTTGGGCTTCGAGTGGTCTTCAAAGTGTCTCAGCAAGATCCCGGCCGAAAGCAGTGTGAGGAGCGGCTTGCCGTTCCCCCTGTTCCTGCTTCATTTCTGGTTCCCTGACCGGGAATCGAAGGCTGAGTATTCGCTGTAGGACCATCTCGAAGCTGTTCTTGGGAGCTGAGAGCGGACCTTCCCCTTCTGGGGTGCAGCAATTGGTTCACGCCGAGACGCGGCCGCGCTTAAGACCGGCGGTTCCTCTTGCGGCACCCAAGGCAGGGTGAGTAGTCCCTCTTCCAAAGCAGGAGTTTTTGAGACAACCACCACCCGGGAGGCAGCCGCCGCGGGAACCTGGACGGGACCTTGATCAGGCAAGTAGAATTTTTTGGTGTGCATTAGTAGGGCTTTGTGGGACTTGTGAGAGAAGTACCAGGGAATCCGAAAGTGCATGTCTTGAAACTGTGTTGAGAGTCCAGGGTTCACGGGGACCTTTGGGGTGGACAAGGAAAAGTCATAAATCCCCAGGGGTAGGAACAGAGCTCTAGGTATTAGGCAATAGAAGTGTTTGAAATTAAGTCATGGGAGGGGGAGGATCAAAGGGGCCAAAGACCCCCCTCCAATGCATGTTGGATCATTTTAAGGAATTTAAAGTGTATACTCAGGAGGAAGGGCTGCAGAAATTTAAACTACGGAATTTGTGTGAAACGGATTGGCCACAGTACCCTCTTTCCCGCCCATGGCCCCCTGAGGGGACAAGTGATCCCAAACTGGCCTTGGAGGCATTAATATATGCAGACCGGGTTCATCCAGACCAGTGGAAGTATCTTGATGCTTGGGGAGCGGTTTTGGAGAAACAGCCTGGGTGGTTGAAGGAATGCAAGTGCATGAATGTTGGTGCCATAGTGGATGAAAGGAACAAAGGCACCGGCACGATTAGTGTCCGGCGGGTATTTGGAGCACCAAGGGAAAAGAAACTGGAAGGGAGAGCTAACCCCTATCCGGACTCGGGAAATCCAGCTGATGAGCCGCAGCCGGTTCCCCCATACACCCCTGCCTTCTATCCCCCGTTGCCGCCTCAACTTGGTCTAGGTGCGATTGGAGGAGCTGGCCCTGCTACGGCCCCACCTTTGCAGGGGCCTGAGGTGGATTCCAGTCTTGAACCATACCTACCCCCAAAGGAGGAATTTGAACAAATGTCCCTAGAGGAACAAAATCGGAGGCTTACTAGGGCAATGAAAAAGGCAAGGGAGGCAAGGAAGCGAGAGGCTGGGCAGGAGGAGGGGCTGCGGGAAGCCGAGGCACTGTGCCCTGTTAGGGAGGTGCCTCAGCTTGTTCCTGTAGCACCGGATGAAGATGGAACACCAAAGTTTGAGACTCGGGTGGTGTATCAGCATGTGCCATTTACTAGCTCGGATCTTCTGAACTGGAAGGCATCTCGACCTTCCTGGACAGAGGACCCGAGGGGAATGGCAAGTCTAGTGGAAGGCATTGTTCAGACCCATAATCCCAGTTGGGTAGATTTGAAACAATTAATAGAAATGTTGCTAACAGCTGAGGAGCGTGTGTTGATGACACAAGTAGGGAAGCAGGAAGCTTTGAAAGAGCATGCAAGCACACACAGTCAGCAAGCAGCAGATGTATACCAGGAAGCGGTATTCCCAGTAGGGAGAGATCCCCACTGGGACCCCAATGTGCCAGAAAACAAGGATTCTTTGAAGTTGTACCAGCAGTTGATTGTTCGTGCCTTGAGAAAGGGATCCCCACGGATCCCTAACGTAAGGAAAATTTATGAGATGGAACAGGAGAAAGATGAGAGCCCAGCAGCGTTTTTGGAAAGGTTGAGGGAGGCTTTTATGAAGTACTCTCCGTATGATATGGAAGATCAGGATGATAAGGCTGAAGGGAAAGTGGTGTTGAAGAGTGCCTTCATCAGTCAGTGTGCACCAGACATTCGGAGAAAGCTTCAGAAGAGCCCTGGGCTGGTACACATGACTTTGGAAAGGGTGATGGAGGTGGCTAGTCAGGCCTACATGTCCCGTGAGGCTGTGCAGGCCAAACAGGAGGAGGCAAAGGTGTGTCGGAGAGCAAAGTTGGTTGCAGCTGTGTTTCAAGGAGATCAAGGAAAAGGGCCCAATGGGCCAGGATGGAAAGGGAGAGGACAAGGCCAGGTGGGAAAGGCCCAGGGGAGCCGCAGGCCCCCTCTGGGGCCGAATGAATGCGCTCGGTGCCACCGTCAGGGGCACTGGAAGAACGAATGTACAATGAATGTTGTGGAAGGACAGGGAAAGGGAGTGCAAGGGAGAAATTGGAGAGGAAAAGGGCGAGGTCGCGGGGCTGGGAAGCAGCCTCGTTCGGGCCCAGTGGCAGCGGGGTTGGCCGACCCAGCCCAGGATGAGCTTGGTCTTGCCATTATGAGGGAAGAGGATGGGTGGCAGGACATCGAGCAACAATAGGACAGACCGGCTCCGAGGCCCCGGGGAAGACATGGGATGGTTCGGATTGGTCCGGGGGAGCCTTTGGTCTGTATGGAAGTTGGAAACCAATCTGTTGAGTTTATGCTTGATTCCGGGGCCTCAAAGTCAGTGGTGAACACGGTTGTGTCTCACCCTACTAGTGAAAATGTAAATATTGTAGGAGCCACGGGGAGGCGAAGAGCCTGCCCCCTATTGGCAGAAAGGGAGTGTTCGTTGGGAGGGCACCGGGTTCGGCATAAGTTCATCTATATGCCAGAATGCCCAGTGCCTCTCCTGGGTAGAGATGTTTTGTGTAAAATGAGAGCAGCATTGCTTTTTGAGAAGGACGGATCTCTGTTGGCAGGGTTTAGAGAAGGACAGAATGGGCAGGAATTGGATAGGCGTTTGCAAATGGCTTTGGAACTACCAGTGGAGGAGGAGTGGAGATTGTACACGGTAATAGAGGAAAGAACCGATTGGGAGGCTTTTGGTGTCCCAAAGGTATGGGCTGAAGATAACCCTCCAGGATTGGCAAAGGATGTTCCACCAGTGGTGATTGAGTTAAAGCCCTTCGCCAATCCGGCTGTAGTCCATCAGTATCGTCTCCCTCGGGCGGCGGTGGTTGGAATTGCAGCCTATTTGGAGAAGTTGGAAAAATATGGTATTCTGGTTCCTTGCCAGTCTCCATGGAACACACCCCTCTTGCCAATCCAGAAGCCGGATGGAACTTACCGACCTGTACAAGACTTACGGGCAGTTAATAAGTTGGTGATTCCTCTTCACCCGGTGGTCCCAAATCCCTACACCCTGCTGAGCCTGATTCCACCTCACCACCAGTGGTTCACGGTCCTGGATCTTAAGGATGCGTTTTTTTGCATCCGTTTGGCTAAGAAGAGCCAGGAGATCTTTGCTTTTCAAAGAGAAGATCCAGAGACGGGACACAAGGGCCAGATGACGTGGGCCAGACTTCCGCAGGGATTTTGCAACTCACCAACGATTTTTGGGCAAGCTTTGGCTCAGGACTTGTTGCCTTTAGTCAAAAATGACAAGGGATGGACTATTTTGCAGTATGTGGATGACATACTTTTGGGAACAGATACTAGAGAACAGTGTCTAGAAGGAACTCAGGCTCTGTTACAGTTCTTGGCAGAGAAAGGTTACAGGGTTTCTAAGAAGAAGGCTCAATTGGTACAGCGAGAGGTTAAGTATTTAGGTTTTCGGCTGGCTCAAGGTTTCCGGAGGTTGGAGGTGGAGCGTAAAGAGGCCATCTGTTCCATCCCCACCCCCCAGACGAAGAAACAGATTAGGGAATTCTTGGGGGCGGCGGGGTTCTGTCGCATATGGGTTCCAAATTTTGGACTATATGCTAAACCCCTCCACGAGGCTACAAAAGGGAAATCAGGAGATCCATTGGTGTGGGGTCCAGAGCAGCAACTTGCATTTGAAGACCTCAAGAAAGCTTTGATGTCGGCCCCCGCTTTGGGGCTACCTGATTTGGAGAAGATCTTTTACTTATATGTAGGAGAAAGAAAGGGAGTGGCAGTTGGAGTGTTGACTCAACTTGTAGGGAGCTGGCCTCGACCAGTGGCTTATTTGTCGAAGCAACTGGACAATGTAGCTTGTGGATGGCCCCCATGCTTAAGGGCTGTGGCAGCCGCTGCAGTCCTTGTGGAAGAAGCAAATAAATTGACTTTGGGACAGCCCATCATCTTGAAGTGCCCCCATGCTGTAGTAACTTTGATGGAACATAGGGGGCACCATTGGCTCACAAACAGCCGAATGTTAAAATATGAAAGCATGTTGGTGGACAATCCTCAGGTCACCTTGTCTGTGTGTGCAACTTTAAACCCAGCTACCCTTCTACCGGTGGAAGAAGGAACCTTGATGCAGCACGATTGTTTGGAGGTGATGGATGAGGTCTACTCAAGTAGGCCAGATCTCAAAGATGTACCTTTTCAGACCCCTGAGTGGGTGCTTTTCACAGATGGTAGCAGTGTGGTGATTGCAGGACAACGAAAAGCAGGGTATGCTGTGGTGACAGGGGATGGGAAGACCTTGGAGGCAAAGGGGTTGCCCCCAGGGACCTCCGCCCAGAAGGCTGAGCTTATTGCTCTCACCAGGGCTCTACAATTGGCAAAGGGAAAGAAAGTCAATATTTACACTGACTCAAAATATGCCTTCACTACCCTGCACGCCCACGGTGCCATATACAAAGAAAGGGGTTTGTTAACCTCAGCAGGACAACAGATTAAGAATGCTAGTGAAATTCTACAGCTTTTGGAAGCAGTATGGGAACCAAAGGAAGTAGCCGTAATGCATTGTAAGGGACATCAGTACGGTGAGGACCAAGTGACTCAAGGGAATCGGCTGGCTGACCAACAAGCCAGAAGAGTGGCTGAGTGTAGTGCACCGGAGGAGACAGTGTTGCAATTAGATGTCACACCAGTGATAGGGACCATGACCTACTCTGCAGAGGAAAAGGAGTGGGCTTTGAATGAGGGAGCGAGGTGGAAGGACGGAATTCTTTTATTACCCAATAGCAAGGTATTTGTCCCCAAAGCTTTAGGATGGGAATTGATAAAGGAAGTACATAGGCAAACTCATTTGGGAGCAACCAGTATGGCAACGTTACTTGAAAGACAACTCTGGGTGGATGGTTTGCACGCATTGGCTAGGGCCGCCGCCTTGAGGTGCGAGATCTGTGCGAAGAACAATCCCAGGGCGGGGTGCTTGCTTCCCCCAGGAGTGCAGTATTTGGGAAAAACACCTTTCGAGTCCTTATCTGTCGATTTCACTGAAATGCCAAAGGCCCAATGGTTTCACTACATGTTAGTGATGGTTTGTACATATTCAGGGTGGGTGGAAGCGTATCCCACCACCACTGAGAGAGCAGTAGAGGTTAGTAGGGCACTGTTAAGGGACATTATCCCTCGTTACGGAATACCCCTACACATTGGAAGTGACAATGGTCCAGCTTTTGTTCACCAGGTTATAGGGTGCCTAGCTCAGTTGTTAGGAACCACTTGGAAGCTGCATTGTGCCTATAGACCTCAATCGTCAGGGAAGGTAGAAAGGATGAATAGGACTTTGAAAGGGACTCTGTCAAAAATGTGTCAGGAAACTGGGATGTCTTGGATTCAAGTACTACCAATGGCCTTGTTGAAAGTTAGATGCACTCCCACTAAAGTTCTGGGCTTGTCGCCATTTGAATTGATGTATGGAAGGCCCCCTTTAAAGATGAAGCCATTACAGGGAGACATAAGGGAGTTGGGAAAACAAGAACTGATAAAGGAGGTTCAGGTTTGGGAATAGTATTAAATAAATTGTATAATTATACTGGCATGTTGCGGTATCCCTTCCCTGTTACTGCACTACACTCTTTCTCACCAGGAGACCAGGTGTGGCTAAAAGATTGGAGGTGTGATCCCCTGGGACCGAAGTGGAAGGGCCCGCTGCAAGTGCTGTTGACAACTCCCACTGCTGTGAAATTGGAGGGTGTGAAACCGTGGGTGCACTATACCCGCATCAAGAAGGACTATACTGCTAAGGACCCAGACTTTTGGCAAGTAAACCTGAATCCGGACAATCCACTAAAGTTCACTCTCAACAAAGTTAAGGGACAGGCTAAGGGCTACCCTGAAGAGGAGGGGGATCCAGCTTCCTAGAGCTCCTCCCCCGGGGGTCAGGCGACCAAGCGCCGCCCTGAAAGGAAGGAGGGTAGCTTCCGAGAGCTACCCCAAAGACCGAAGGGACATTGGGGGTTGGGAGTGGGATTGTGTATTGTCTGTGAATTGAATATTGATTGAACACTGTTGCTAACACTTACATATGCATACCTGAACATGAAGTATCTATGCTATCTGATACTACTGAGTATGGCCCCCTTGAGGGAGATCCAAGGAGGATGGGAACAGAACATATTCCATCAACTAATAAGAGAAATAGTGAATGAATCCAAAATAACTAACTGCTGGGTTTGTGCCCATGGTCCTCGTTCACAATATGAGGGATGGTCCATGGTAGTGGGAACAGTATTAGACCTGAAGGGTTGGAAAATTTTCACACCATGGACCTATAACATGGAAAAAGGGTTAAAGGATTCAGCCCAGTTTATGTTAGCTCACAGGGTACCTCCGCCAGAGGCCCCTGTGTGTATCACTCGAGGCAAGGCAGAAACCCAGAAAGGAATTCATAAGAACTTTCCCCAGGCAATACCAATAGATCTTGGAGATTACCCCCACTGTAATGTCACTTATACTGTGTACTATGGTAATCTCCAAATGAAAATAGAGGAGCCAAAACAGGAGGACAAACCCCAGAGGTTGAGGAGGGAGACCCCAGGATCATCAGGGGGAGATGAAAAACTCCCCCCTCCTCGTCCTGGACGCCAGGGAAGAATTGGGAGTCTCCCAAAGGGATCTACAGCACGAAAGGCAGGGACGAGGAAGGCCCCGTCAGGGGCGGATGGAGCGACAGCCCTTCCCCGTCACCCAGATTCTGATCAACCTCAGGAAAACCTCCCATTAGAACAACGGATCCCCGGAGGATCAAAACCCGGTATCCTTGTTGACAATCATGCCCTAGGAGGCCTGCCTTCAGGTTTCTATTGGATATGTGGGCAGTGGGGTGGAAAGGTTTTACCCCCACTCTGGAAAGGTACATGTACCATCGGTACTTTAGCCCCGACCAACATAGAAATCTATCTTAAACAGCAGCCTCATTTGACTTGGGGGACCAAACGTGGAGGATACCGGGCAAAGAGAGCCTATGATGAGAAATATGGATATGATCCAGATGAAACATACCTTAGTGAAGGAGCCAGGTTGGGAGCCATCTTGTTTCCCCAGGTGGGGGTGGCCCTCAATGTGAGACAGATTAGGAGGCTATCAGCACAAATGGAAAGATTGGCAAATAATACCGTTAAAGGGATCAAAGCTCTCCAAACAGAGATCGATTCATTGGCAGGAGTTCTAATGCAGCACAAGCTGGCTTTAGACTATCTTCTATCCGCTGAGGGTGGATTATGTGTCTGGCTTAATGTGACGTGTTGCCATTATGTCAATGAATCAGGAGAGATTGAATCCGATGTGGAAAAGATCAATAACATAGTCTCCAGCATTAGGGCAGGATACTCCCCAAAAGGAGCGGGTTGGTTCGATTGGTTAACATCCTGGCTACCAAATTTCCAGTGGTTAAAAGATGTTGTTGTTGTTGTTTTTATTATTTTGCTACTCATAGTTCTTGCAATAATGTTACTGCCATGCTTGTTGTCTTGCTTAAGAAAGATGGTTGAAAATGTGGTAAATGCTTCCAACACCAGGATTAGACAGAGGAAAAACGTCATGAACATGAAACTAGGAAAAATGAAAAAGGAGAAACTCCCCCGTAATCTGAGAAATGATAACTAAGAGCCTCTCTCTTAGTTCCAAGAAAAAATGGGGGAATGAGAGAAACAGTGAACCAAAGTCACTCCATCTTCTCTGTCTATTCTTTAGAAAAGGGCATATTCTCCACTTCTAATCAAGAAACAGCCTGTCTTTCTTTCTTTAGGGAGGCAAGTGTTATGACAGTTGGTTCCAAGAAACAGTTTGTGGCCAGCCAATGTGGTCGGCCAGATATGATGAAGATATATGCAATATGTCACGTTAATAGAGATGCCTATGGGAGTTGTTTACTCCAGGGGAGGTGTCTTGGACCGTTGGTGGTGAGCTACACCCCACAGATGCTTACCTCGAAAGAGGTGTTAGCCCATCTGTGTAACCTGATAGAGAAAAAGGGAAACTCCTAGACAAGGGTATATTAGCCTCGCAGCCAGAGGGCTCGAGGCGCGACAGCTTTGTATTGACACTGAGCCTTAGTGTCATTCTGTCCGCCTGTTCTACTGCAGTACAGTAAAGGTGCTTGCTCTTAAACTCATTTGGGCTTCGAGTGGTCTTCAAAGTGTCTCAGCAAGATCCCGGCCGAAAGCAGTGTGAGGAGCGGCTTGCCGTTCCCCCTGTTCCTGCTTCAAAAGCAGTTTTAACCCTGTATTATAAGTTTTAACTGTTGTAAATTTTATCCAACTATGTGTCTAATCAGTCCACTGTTGTAAAAATCATTAACCTTGTACACCTATGGAGAAAAAGGGTCTTTGGACCATAATAAAATGTTGTTGTAGTTGTTGGAATTAAACTGATTTTTTAAAAATACTACTGATATTCAATTATATTTTAATGTTTATAGATTTTTAGATTTTAATTGTATCTAAATGCTTTTAATATAAGCCACTTTGAGTCTCCTTGTGGAGAGAAAAAGTAGGGTATAAATAAATATAAACATACACATAATAGTAATTAAAATGGCTATTTGAGCAGAAATTTGTGAATACTGAGTAACGGACATAATAATGGAACAACTATATGAAGGGACTGGACATAGTTTTAATGAGTATCGATTGAAGTATGTTTTATTATAATGTTATGATTTTATTGTTGTTGACGTTTTATACTGTATATTGTATCTATGTTTTTGGTGGCATTGAATTTTTGCCTTGTAAACCGCCTCGAGTCACTGGAAGGCTGAGAGGGGTAGTATACAAATATACTAAATAAATAAAATAATCATAATAATAATCATAATAAGCATGAGGCCACCCTCATCTTAAAATTCATTATAAACAATGAAAATTCCTTCAGTTTGCTATTCTCATCTGGTTTAGACTGTTCTTTCAGGTAGATATTATGATGATTTGTCTAAATTTATTCTGATTTGATGGAGTATTTTTCTGTGGAGAGTAAGATTTTTCTTTGTTTTTCTGAGCACTTGATTGCTAGGACAGTAAACTGAAACTGAAATCTTCAGTAAGTAAATACAAATTGTCACATGCCCTACAGGTGAATGTAAGAGAAACATAGAGGGATTTCTTGCTTTTTTTTTTAGTGTGTTTGAGTAATCTGAAATTATTTCTTCTTCATTTTCTTCACTAACATATGGATAATGTCCCTCAGGGAAAGATAAACAGTAATGAAACACATGTAAAAGCTAGTGATATAATCAGTCTGCTATTTATATACTCACAAATACAGATGGTTATCAGACACAAATGTCTTACTAGTCTTAGCTTAACCATTCAGATTATACTCTATAAATATTTAATTTTTCATTTCCTCCATAGAATTTTGCACAAAAAGAGGAGAAAATAATGACATGGAGTTTTAATCAAAAAATTAGCACTCTCATTTTAAATATAGGATTTGCTTTTCCCCACCCCAAGAGTTTATTATACTTACAAGTCAGTCATCTTACAATGTTGGAGTATTTGTGGATGGAGCATTCTAGCAATTCCTATGGTCCCTTGAGAAAAGAAAGTGGGAGGAGGGGGTCATGTTTTCTCCTCCTTTCCTCACAGTTTCAGTTTCTAAAAATGTTTTTCTTTCTTTGCTTAGAAGTTTGAGGCTGGGGGAATGGTGTGGGACTTGGGAGAGCATTGAGTATTGTTATGTATTCAGAGTCCACACTCCTATAGCCTTCAATACACCCACTCTTCACCTCTGTCTTTGGCAGAACTCCAACACAGAAAAGGAAAAAGTCATGGGGAAAAATCCAAGATCTTCCTTTCCTTCCTGAATCCAGCAATCTCACTTATGGTAGGTCTACAGCTGAGAACTGATCTTACACACCATACCAGGAACACTCGATTGTATGAAACATTGATATTTTTATTAATTTCTACTTCTGGCATCACTTCTAACACTATGCCTAAAGCAACGTTTTCTTAATGCATGCTTCTTCCAACGGGAAAAATTGTCAAAGTATTATTTTTGGTCTTAAACTACTCAAATCATATAATTGTTTCTCCGCAGGATCCTATTAATGTTTTGCAGGTGCATCCAAATGATCATTTTGGCTAATTCTCCATTTGATATGAATGAAATTCCTAATAAACTCTGTGTCATTAACCTATTTTCATTATCTCTTCACATCACATTATTTTGTCATTTGAGGCAGACACAGAATGATCATTATAGTTATGCCTGTAAACTAGTTAATAGTAATATTATTATATTAAGTGCTCATTCATGGATTAACCTTTATTTAATGTTAATCCTTTCATGGAGCAAACTATGTCTAATGAACTAGAGATGCAAAATGATCGAGTATATAGGTCTTCATTGTTGCACTTTGCGTGATACGTCACCTTCCAAGTGGGCTGGTTTCAATAAATCAGCTCTGCAGCCCATTTCTTTCTGTGAGATATAGTCTCCTTCAAACAAAGACACATTTTAGTTTAGTGTCTCAAAAAGGGGGAACCTGATTAAATTAGCATGGAAACTGGGTTATCTTAAAATAGCTCCCTCTTCCTGGACATTTCATACCACCAAATAAGCTGGAAGCATTTTCTTGGTCAACATTACAGTGCCCATTCCTTTCCTGTCTGTTCTATATTTGTTTGTTGGGTTTGAAAGTGAGTTCAGAATGAAGGGTTGTCAACTTGTTTGCAGTAAATTCAGGAAAAGAGACAATAGTTATCCTGTTCAGCCTGCAGTCAACTTGAGTGAAATCTGTCATACTAGAACAGGGATGTTGGGATAAGAGTTAAGTAACTTCCATAACCATCAAAATATCAAGGTTTCGAACATAGCCAGCCACCCACCTGACTATGGCAAGTGACACCACAGTGTGGCACACCATGTGCATTTGACATCTCAAAAATCAGACTCCCCATTCTTCAATTGAACTACACAATACACCCTTCTTGAAATTGACCCTTGCAATGGAATTGATCACTGCAACTTCTAGCTGATAGTCACATTTATCTGCCTCACAACCATGACAAGTTAAATGTTTCTCAATATTTTCAGTATTTCCAAATTGTTGTGTAGGAAGAGCCAGCATAGTGTAGCAGTTTGAGTGTTCAACTTGTGCACTGGGAGACTGGGGTTAAAATAGCTGCTTAGTCATAGAAACCTACTGGTTTTATTTATTTATTTAGAACATTTATATCCCGTTCTTCTCTACCTCTGTGGAGAGACTCAGAACAGCTAACAACAGCAAAAATTCAGTGTTACACCATAAATAATATTATAAAACAACATACATAATAAATGCATTCAAAAATACATATAAAAGACAATTCATCAAGTTAAAAAACATCATCCAACTCAATCCAAACATTGTGGTCCAATAACTCTTAGTCTTTACCGGATCAATCCATCTATCTGTGAATGCCTGATTCCAAAGACAGGATTTTAGCTGCTTCCTAAAGGACAGGAGGGAGGGGTCAGATCTAATCTCACTGGAGAGAAAGTTCCATAGCCGGGGGGCCACCACAGAGGAGGCCATGTCTCTCGTCCCCACCAAGCATGACTGTGAAGGTGGTGGGACCAAGAGCAGGGTCTCTTCGGAAGATCTTAAAGTCTTTGGTGGTTTATAGGGGAAGGTATAGGGGTTGGTCTGGAGCAAGTCATATGCTCTCTTAGCTTCAGAGGAAGGCAATGGCAAACCCTCTCTGAATAAATCTTGCCTCCTAGGTCATATGGTCAGCATGACTACATGGAGTGCTGGGGGGTACCTATTGATCTACTCACACTTGCATGTTTTTGAACTGCTAGGTTGGCAGAAGCTGGGCCTAACAGCGGGAGTTTACCCTGTCTCACGGATTCGAACCACCAACCTTCTGGTCAGCAAGTTCAGTAGCTAAGTGGTTTAACCCACTGTACCACCACAGGCCCAGATAAACATGCAAAACATACCCTTAAACCTCTAAAATGTAAATCCATTCAACATCATGCAATCTATTCAATAATTATTAAAAAGCACCAGAAAAGAATAGTCCAAAACACTAATAAAGCCCTTTCCTTTTAAAACAATAATGTCCCCCAAACATGTGTAGTTTTAGATGTATAGTTTGGTATGTCACTAGCACCCATTGACAGAAAGGTTCAAGACCTTGTAAAACAACAACTCCCTTGATCCCATAGCATTGAGTCATGGCAATTAGTGGTGTCAAACTGGGTTAATTCTACAGTGTGGATGCACCCTAAGACAGGCTCTTCTTTGGAGATCTCAAAATGTAGGCAAGCTTGTATTGTCAAAGGCTTTCATGGCTGGAATCACTGGGTTGTGGTAGGTTTTTCAGGATATATGGCCATGTTCTAAAAGCATTCTCTCCTGATGTTTCACCTGCATCAATGGCAAGCATCAACATGGCCATATAGCCCAAAAAAACTACAACAACCCTGTAGGTAAGCTTGTTTGTGAGAATATGCTCCTCGCATACTCTCTCTCTCTCTCTCTCTCTCTCTCTCTCTCTCTCTCGTTTCTCCCATTATAGGGACTCAAGGCGGCTAACAGCAAACTTGGCACAATATAGTTGGGTCTGAATGTTATAGGGCTTTACTGATCTTAACCAGTACTTTGACTTCAGCCACACAAAAAACAGACAATTGGACTAGTTGTAACAAGAAAGCTGTGTGATTTTTGTGAGCATTCCAATCATCAATCACCAAACATTAAGATGGCTAATAAATATATATTGCATGTTTACTGGAGAAAAGGAAAATATAGAAAATGTCACTTTTCAACAAACCTTAATAAAATATCTCCTGATTTGGCAGGACATTTTTCATATTCTCCTTAACATATTTTTAAAATGTCTGCTACAATAGCATAAAACACAGTATGCAACTGCTTCTACTGTATAATTTCTGATACACTGGGGAATTCAGGCGAATAATAAGCACAGTTACTAAATCAATGATATGAACACGGGATGTGTACATGTACTTTTACAAACCTCTTGAGGGAACATAAAACTCAGATCTGTGCATTGGAGAAAGTTTCAAAGGAGGTACGAACAAGATAACATGGCAAAGAATGAATTGGATTTCAACTTAGAAGCATGAGTTCAAATATTAGTACTGGCACAGATTTCTTAGCTAAACTTGGATAAATCGCAATCTAAGCTTCTGTTTCATGTTAGCTTTAAAAATCTGGAAATTAAATCATTCACAGAATCAAAGCACATGGCAGCAAAGATGTGACAAAAAGGCAGCTATTAACATTTCAGAAAAGTGTCATATGAAGAGAGTGAGGATTGAAAAGGCTTTTGTGTAGCACACTTTGTGCATGATTCTACATGGAAATGCCCTCCATGGAATTCTGAAAAAAGTTTTAGAGGAAGATTTTTTAAAAAATGATCAAGCTACAAACAAGGAAAATGAAACAATACAATGAATCCTCGGTATCCATTGGGATTTTGTTTCAAGATCCTCTGGAGATACCAAAATCCAAGGAGTTTCATGTCCTCTTATATGCAATTGTGTAGTGAAACAATATCCATTATACAAAATGGCAAAATCAAGGTTTGTATTTGGGGGGGTTTATGCTTTCAAGCAATTGATATTTGAATCCATGAATACTGAATCTGTGAATATAGAAGGTAAACTGCAGGTATTATTGAGCCAGGCTTATTGATGAATCAAAAATCACAGAAGTCTTGTTAAACACTTGAATGTTTACTGCCAGAGTACAGCATTCTCTTTTGCCTATTAACTTCAACCACTTGTTGATAACACTATGTAACACAATTTTTGTTCCTGTCATTTTCTAATTGGTTCTATCATAAAAACATAGAAAACCTTTATTACACTGCAAAAACTTAGTTTTTGCATGACAACCTGCAGCACATTTTGCTATAGTTTTTCAATGAATATTTCATAGAGTCTCACCTTTTTAACATAGTTTGTGGCAGCCACATAAATGAAGTTTCTGGAGTATAACAACTACTATCAAATTTTTCAAACATTGTAACATAGTACAATATTATGGTTGCAAGATCAAGAGCCTCGCAGGTTCTGAGATTCTCGGGTGAAAATCTGAAACCTAGGGATTTATCTTCATGATGAACAGGAGTCAGACTATGGCAATGTTCCAAAGGAAATTCCTTTCTGTTATGATACTTTACGCATTTATTTTTTTATTTTTTTATTTGCTTTATTTTTATACCACATATTTCAGCCAGACAGGCGACTCTATGCTCATCAATGTAAGTTCCACCGAGTGTGCCATTCAAATGAAGGCCATCAAAGTGATCTTCCAGCAGGCACCAGCCAATCCACTTGCAATGCCAGAAATACAGCTTAATGGTGTAACATTAGAAAATGACCATTTCTGCTACCTTGGCAGCCACCTCTCCACAAAAGTCAACACTGACACTGAAATACAACACTACCTGAGCTCTGTGAGTGCAGCATTTTTCCGAATGAAGCACAAAGTGTTTGAGGACCGAGACATTCTAGGTATACCAAGGTGCTTGTTTATATGGCTATTGTCCTCCCAACCCTGTGAAACGTTGACTATATGCCTGTGAAACGTTGACTATCTACAGACGTCACATGCAATTCCTGTAACGATTCCATCAATGTTGCCTCTGAAAAATACTGCAAATCTCTTGGTAAGACAGGTGGACAAATGTCAGTGTGCTGGAAGAAGCAAAGACCACCAGCATTGATGCAATGGTCCTCCGCCATCAACTCCACTGGACTGGCCATATTGTCCGAATGCCTGATCACCATCTCCCAAAGCAGTTACTCTGAACTCAAGAATGGAAAATGGAATGTTGGAAGACGGAAAAGAGATTTAAATATGGGTTCAAAGCCAACCTTAAAAACTGTGGCATAGACACTGAGAACTGGGAATCCCTGGCCCTTGAGCACTCTAGCTGGAGGTCAGCTGTGACCAGCAGTGCTGTAGAATTTGAAGAGGCACAAATGGAGGGCAAAAGAGAGAAACATGCCAAGAGAAAGGTGCATCAAGCCAACCCCGACTGGGACCGCCTTCACCTGGAAACCAATTCCCTCACTGCGGGAAAACATGCAGGTCAAGAATAGAGCTCCACACTCACCTACATACCCACCGGGCCAAGACACCGCACTTGGAGAACAATCTTACTCGAACAATGAGAGATCACCTAAGTAAGTAAAAGTAAAGTACCAAGTCTAACAATAAGGAAAACATATTTTCTCATTCATTTTAAGTCAATGCTCTTGCCCTAAGATTCCTCTCTCTTGTTCTGAAACTCAGAGCTATGTCCTGAAACCTGGAAACTCTATGTGCTCAGAGAGAAGCAAAGATTCCCTTAGATCAAGAGTGGAAATTTGTGACCTTCCAGATGTTAAAAGAGTACAGAATTTGTCATCTCTGACATCTCTGAATGGAATCAAATTGGCATTGATAGTGAGGCCTAACAACATCAGGCAAGGCAAAGATTTCTCATACCTGCCTTAAATATCAGTTCATAATTTGCTGCAATTTGTTGCTCTAGGTATTATCATTAAGGAAAAAAGAGTTCTTTATCTGAAACAATCACTGGACAGTGCAAGTTATCTTTTTTAATGACTATATCTGAATTTGCAAATGAAATAAGAGAAATCAATCATCATGCTACAGCAATAAAATGTTAGATTTTGGTATATAAATCAAAATGCTTTCACAAAACCTAAAATAAGACCAGCGGGCCTTTCTGGGACTATTTTCATTATACATGTATTCTCAGACTAGAGAACAGCCACTCTCCGCATATGAATCAAAATCACACTTTTCAGAAAAAATTTCAAAATGATATAGAGATATTTTATACTAGTACATGTAATATATTAATTTGAATTAATTACACACATTTATTACTATTTATACGGGAAAGGGGGATAATGCAGATTTTGTTTACTGAATTTTTCCACATTCACTGACAGTTGTAAATGTGACCTCCCAAAAAATGTGTTCAGTGAAAATGAAATTCGGTGAAACTGAAATTCATAGATTTCCCCAGGCTCAAATTAACTGTCTTTAAAGCATACAACTCTGGAAAATAAATACTTATTATTTTTCCATACACAGTCCTGTTCTTGTTAAAGTGTAACACCATAACCTTGCATCAGTGCACTTAAAACTGAGGTCTACAGAAATGAGTTAAAAACACTTCCTATAGATGTATATGTCAGTAACTGTATTGGGTTATAGCTTGGATCTTTTAGAAAAACCTCTTGTTACATGATATTTCAAACTATCATTATGGAAGATGGTATTGACAGTCTGAGGGAGCTGCTGAATCGAAAACATACTGCATTAGTAAATCATTGATATGCATTGGCCCTTAATTGCCCCCATATATGTTGGCCTCAGATATGGGGGGCAAAATTATGGATAAATCAGGGATAAATCAGGGATGTTACAAACAAATATTTTCCTTTCCTTTAGAAAATGCATAGTGGAAGAGAGAAAAGGAAGGAGAGAATCTTTTTATTTGAAGGGTTATCATGCTGGAGGGATGTGGGGTTAACCTGCATTGCTAATTTTAACATGCCTACATTTATACAAATACAGATAGGGGTATGAATATAAATGGTGAAAAATGAGAATACATTAAAAAAGAGGTGGAAGAGCAAGAATAGAAATCTGCCTCTTTTGAGGACACAGAACAAAGACAGTAACAAGAGGCACAAGCAAAAAGCGCTCCCACCATTACCTTGCCCAAAGCAATGGGTATTGTCATGTATTATGTTCTGCAGTTGATGGTGCTTGGTGTTGGAAGGGTTAATGTAAGTCTTAGGTCTGAAGGGTTGAATAATCTGTAAGTAAGAGTTCATGGGTGAAAGCAATTAAGGGTGGAGGTATGCAAGAGATGGGTTGCAGCTGGGTGTTTCTGGATATAAGGAGCTAGCCTTGGGAGAAAAGTATTTGTGTTATTTTGATCGTAGAGGCTGTTGGTTTTCCCCCAGGTTTGTGGATTTTTGGTGTCCTGGCCCGTTTCCTGAACCTTTAGAATCCTGGAACCTTTGATCTTTAAACTGGCTTTTGAATATGGCATAGACTCTTGATCCCTGGACTTTGTTTATTGAACTCTCGGCATTTGACCACTGGACTGGACCTTTTGACTACAGAGTTATCTTGAACCTGCAACAGTGTTAAAACAAGTTAAAACAAGTGAACGTGAAAAATAGACATTGGCCAATATACCCATCACATTGCCAGGGCTCTGCCTTATTCAGGTAGAGATGAATCAAACAAATACCAATTTGTATCAAGCAGTTTAATTAAAACATCACTTACTTTCTGGCTGTTTTAATAGTCCAAAATATAAATCATAAAGATAACACTCAGCCAAAGAATATAAAATAAAAACAGCAAACACTGTTGCAGGTTCAAGATAACTCCGTAGTTGAAGAGCAAGAAGGTGCATTATTGTCTGCCATTTTGTCTAGGCTGTGGGGAAAAAATCTGGTATCAAGTTAAAAGCTAAACTAATTCTAAAGTTTAAAAGAGCAAGTGAATGAAATTAAGTGAAATATCAAAACTGACCTACTAAGATCTGGTGTCATTAGACATAATGACAGAGTGTCATTGTCACAGCTACAATATCCCTACCCCTTAAATCTGGCAACATCACAACCAGAGGTTTCTAAAACATTGCAGATTGAGGTGCTGAAGAATACCAAATGCAATGTCATGGGATGCATTGAGATAAGCACATAGAGATTCCACAACTACTTCTCTCAGTGTCCTCCACATACAACATCCCAACCTGTAGAATTTGGAGTCCTTTGGGGGTCATTTTCAGTCATCAACAAACACAAACATGAACCTCAAACATAACGAGATTGCAAATCCAATTTGTGATTTTGTAAATTCTAAAGAAGACATATAATGGACCAGATCTCTAATTTCCACTCTACATTAAGAAAATTCAGAACTCCACTTCAGGTCAGAGGTATTCTTAAATACCTAAATTAAGCATCCTAAGTATTAAGGATGCATTCTTTGCATTACAGGGTTTTGCCCTGTTTTCTCTGCTTAAGTCCATTTGAGCCAGAATATTCCACAGAGATCAGATATGTCTGTACAATTGTTGTACTGTTGCCATTCGTCAAGCTTTGCGTTGTATTACTGTCCTGACATTTAACAAGGGGGCAGTTGTGGTGACGGGTCTTACTTTCTTTCCCGATGAATGTAAACAGTAAGAAACATGCAACTGACCCTTCTCAAAGACTGGAATTTCTTCTAGGAGATTGATCTCTTTAGGATAACATGGTGCCTTCTAGCAGTCACATTCTTAAGTCTGACCTTAAAAGCAATCTAGTACATCTTGCTGCATTTCACAGTTGAACTGAGGAAAAAAGGTCTTTTCTCTTCCCTGCAAATAGAAGCTGGGGGAATTTAATTGAACTGATTGGTTAAAATGGCACAACCTGGGCTTTAAGATACTGGCTTGTCAAATGTACATCAGAACGAGTATTTCACCAAAAATTGCGAGGACTATAAAACCTTATAAAAATTACAAAAAATGTTATTGAGTGTGGAGTGAGGGAATAGTTTTTACCACTCTGATGGAAAGACAACCTGAAAAGCCCTAACTGCAAACTGGCTTGCTGCTTGCTGATAAAATATTGAGCTTGTTTACCCATTCCAGACAGTCTGTCACTGCTCCAGTACAGCATTGCTGATCTGTGTCGCATGCAAGAGCAGGTCTGCATTTACACACTCTTCCCACACAGGCAGCATCAAAGACTTGATTTCTGAAGCCAACTTTTAAAATTTTGTTGTTGCTGCTGTTGTTGGTTACATTGATTTTGTGTCAAGAGTTTTGTGGGGTTCCATTTTAATTGAGAGTCTTGTAGTTCAGCCATGGTTTCAGTTGTTAACAACCGCCATGCTTCAGTCATCTGCATGCAACATTTCAATGTCTGTGAAATAATTGGCTTCAACAGATAAGACCTGGACATCTGAAGAAAGTATGTAGACTATTTGGCTTTAAACAAAATGAAAGACTGACATTTGCCTTCAGCTGCTAATAAATAATAACAAGATCTGTGTATTGTCGAAGGCTTTCATGGCTGGAATCACTGGGTTGTTGTAGGTTTTTCGGGCTATATGGCCATGTTCTAGAAGCATTCTCTCCTGATGTTTTGCCTGCATCTATGGCAAGCATCCTCAGAGGTTGTGAGTTATATAATCTCACAACCTCTGAGGATGCTTGCTATAGATGCAGGCAAAATGTCAGGAGAGAATACTTCTAGAACATGGCCATATAGCCTGAAAAACCTACAACAACCCAACAAGAACAATGTTCCAGGGCTAACAATGTATCACAAACCAGAGGAAGAAATGCAGACCCAAAACATTGTGGGGGAAAGACTTGGAATATTATTGGTTAGCCAAGAATAGACCACTTCCTATACCACCTTTTCCAATTGTGCTTTCCATTCAGAACCTCCTTAGATCCAATAATTAAATAATCAGTTTGCTTAGTATAGAGCTGATTTCTGACACAAGCTGCAGTCCACAACATCTGCTTAATTCCATTGAAAGTGAACAGGATTGCAAACATCATTGATTACAGATGATAAGCACGTGGATAAGAAATTACAAGTATTAATTGCAGTTTTCTAATGCACCCTTGCTGTCACAATATAAACTTGTTATTAATTGCCATCAAGTTGAGTCTGACTTATGGTGACCAAACGAATGAGAGACCTCCAAGTCACCCTAATGAAAACAGTATTGCAGACTTGACTTAATATATCAATTTGTAATGCAGTTTTGGTCTTTTTCTACAGCCTTGCTTTTATCTCATCAAGCATTATTGCCTTTTCTAATGAGTCATGTCTTCTTGTGCTATTTTCAAAGTATGACAATATCAATTTAGTCACCTTGGCGTCTAGGGAGAGTTCAGGCAAGATTTCCTCTAACACCCATTTATTTTTCCTTTTTGATCCAAAGTATCTGTTAGAACTATTCTCTGACATCATATTTTAAATAAGTTAATTTCTTTCTATCAGCTTTCTTCACTGTGCGGTTTTCACGGCCATACATAGAAACTGGAAATATTGTAACACAGGCAACCTTAACTTTAGTATTATTTAATTAGCTATCTTTGCACTTCAGGATCTTGTCTAGTTCTTTCATAGCCGCCCTTTGAAGCCCTAGGACAGGGATTCTTAAACTAAGGCCCAAGAGCCAGATACGCCCCTCCAAGGTCATTTACCCGGCCCTCACTCAGAGTCAACCTAAGTCTGAAATGACTTGAAAGTACACAACAACAACAACAACAATCCTATCTCATCAGCCAAAAGCAGGCCCGCACTTCCCATTGAAATACTAAGTTTATATTTGTTAAAATTGTTCTTCATTTTAATTATTGTATTGAAGTGTTTATTGCATTACAAATAAGGTATGTGCAATGTGCATTGGAATTCATTCATTTTTCTTTCAAATTATAATCTGGCCTTCCCAACAGTTTGAGGGACTGTGACCAGGCCCTCTGTTTAAAAAGTTTGAGGACCCCTGTCCTAGGGCATATCTCTACACTGACCACTTAGTTCAGTTTCAAACTAGTGTTGAAGGAAGCAGTTTTGCTATGTGGATGATTAGATTATAAACTCTAGAACCAATTTGAAGCCTGGATGATGATTACACACACATAAAGGCTGATCTTGAATCAGTTTCAGCATCTGCAGCAGCTTGGGAGCTGGGATATTGTGGGTTTTTTTTAAAAAAAACTTCCCCCTGCAGAAAGCTTATGTGTGCATTAGTGGGGCACTTTGGGTATCCGCACAGTGGTTTGCATTCTGCAGATACAATGTTGCTGTGCAATGTGTCTTATACCACGGCACACTGATGTCCATTGACATTTGTGCATTTTGGACTCCCCCCCTCCCAACTTTACTTGCCTTGGTTTAAATAATGCTGCAATATAGCCATCATATTTTGGAAGCTGCATTAAATTGACAGTGTATGGAATGGGAACCTAATCTTCTGATTTCTTGATTGCAGTCTCTACCATCAGTGATGGAGCTCAGGGAAAAGCTCTAGAGTCCACTATAGGCACCAAGTCCCTCCCCAACTTTTACATCTCAGGATTTATAATAGTTAAGTTGAGGTTAATGTGCTAGAACTGTGCAGTGTGGACAGGCCTGTAGCTGGGGGGGGGGGGGGGGGGGGGTTAGGGGTTCAACCCCCCCCCCCCCCCGAAAATTGTCAGGTTAAAAAAACTGGTTTACTTATGAATTTTAACTGGTTAACCAAATCCCCGTGCTAAGAGATGCAAAAAATTAAGAGTCCCTCCAGAACTGCAAGCACTATCTCAAGCAAATATTGACAAAGTGGAAGTGGTTGACAGGGCCGGAGCTGCAGGCTATTGAAGGCTGCTCTGCCACCTGCTGTGCTCTTTGCTGCAGTGTGAGCTAGGAGGCAGGTTTCAACCCCACCCCCCCGGTGAAAATTTCAAACTCCCCCCCCCCCCCAATTTTTCAACCCCTCCCAAAAAAGAATTCTGGCTACGGCCCTGAGTGTGGATACATGAAAGGACTGTGAAAGCATAGATCTGACGGTCAGGTCCAGCTTTAAAATATAAATATATATTTAAAAACTTTTGTTTATGTAAGGAAGAGTGTCAAAGATGGCACAGACAACTTTTCTTGTAATGTTTTCAAGTGTCAGAAAATGTGGAAGGCTCCTGTTTACAGATGCACTTATTGCAGTCTCAGATTTGAGAAGTGTTAAAAATCAATTTGCTCTCTGGATCCCGCCTGGCCAGACTCTCCCAGCAAGTTGATATTTCTCACACCCATAAAGTACTTTGCTGCTTAACAGGCTAGCAGCATTCAGATTGGAGCAGTTTGCTTTTGGAGAACCTAAGAGGCACACTGAAAAAAAATGATTCCAAACTCCTTTGTATTTTGATAGACAAGCCATCATATCTATAACCTAGATTTTCATTGTCTAGCCTTTGCCTTGCTTAAAAGAATTATTAAGGGAATAATACAATGTCATTTCAAGAGCTTCTAATTCTCTTATGTGTTCCGGTTTCTGAGGATGGAATTTAATCAGGCAGAATGATAGAAGAAAGGTCTTATCGCCATGCTTCCTGCACTCTCTTGCACCACTCATCAAAAAGAAGACATTTATACCTATATTTATCATTTTTATAATGCTTGTACAATTAAAATGTGCTTTGTAAGTCTTACTCCATTTACTTTCACAGGGTTCTTTTGCTTGGAGAAAGGCACTACAAAGGATTCGTTATGAGGGAAAACCAGGTGTGGATGTCATAGCCTTGTTCAGAGAACTGAAACATTCCTGTAGAAAGAATCCATGTCTCTCCAGCCTTTCCTCGCTGTTGTCTGGCATTTCCCACTTCAATGCTGATCACTTCCAGCATTGGAAGAGAATTGTGTTGTTGGCATAAAGTAAGGATTACAAATTCAGCCAGTCTGTTGTAACTAGCTTGATTAACTCCGTTGTGACAATAGCTGACATCTCACCCATTTCCTGTAAAAAAAATTGTTGAACTCTGCTATTTGTGCTGTGCTAGAAATATGGTAACTGCAATCTCATGCATCCAGGGCCACCCCATCTGATGCTATGGCTGCAGTGCCAGACCCTGAGAATATCGTAAACAACTAGCAATCTGTGCTCCTATTCTGTGCAGGACACATAGATCTTAGATAAAGATTATTATGTATGCATTAGATATTACTCATATGCACTTCATCTTTTCTTTGTAGCTCTGAAGTCCCATAAAATACTGATGCCTGGAATGGCTGAAAGGTAGCCCCTGAGGTTGTAATTATTGTTTGTTGTCTGTGTGCCTCCCTGATGAGTTTTATTTTGATAGATTAGTGTCCCAGCTAGGAGGATACTGTGGGACTTATATTTCAGTAAAACTATACAAGGCAATCACAAGAGGCTATACTGTAGTGGTAGAATGAACTGGGGGAGATCCAAGTTCAGGTCCCCACAAGTAACAAAGAAACAAACAAACACAGTCATTTTAAAGCAAGCATTAGCAATATTCACAACTCATGCCACCTTCCAGCAAGAACTTGTGCTATTTACTCCTTAACACAGATTTGCATCACAATAAGTAAAGTTGGGATAAACTCCAGTATATTTAGGAAACTCTAGAGCAGTGGTTTTCAAAGCCTTAGGGTTCCACGAAGCATACTGAGGGGCTCCACAATTCCCTCCTCCTCCCCTCTCCAAGCTTTCCCTCCTCTTTCCTGCTTCTCCTCTCCCCCACCTCCCTTGCCACTAAAAGCTTTTCCCCCCTGCTTCTTTTACTGCCAAAACCATTTTCCCCTCCTGTCGTCCAGATCCTTTTCCTCCTTCTTTGCTTCCAAAACTTTATTCCCCTCCTACTGCTCAGGGAGTGTATTGGTTGTGCTTTTTCTGCATGGCAGAAGGGAGTTGAACGGGATGGCTCCCTGGGGTTGCTCCTATTATTATTATTATTGATGATGATGATGATGATGATGATATTATTATTATTATGAATATTATTATTACAAAGGCTGGGTGGCCATCTCTTGTGGGTGCTTTGATTGCGCTTTTCCTACAAGACAGAAAAGGGTGTTGGACTGGATAGCCCCTGGGGTATTCCACTGAAATACTATTAAGTTTATGTTAGTTAAAATTGTTCTTCTAAAGTTTGCCCATGCTTGATATATATACATATAATATAATATAAACATTTATTGGGACTCCACAAGAAACGTTTGCTTCAAAAAGGGCTCCGTGGCTGAAAAGGTTTGAGAACACCTGTTCTAGAGGGTCCTCAGTGTTTCCAGCTATGTGAACAGCTGGATTAGGTTTCGTTTAGCACAATCCATTGTTTACATACACACCACCACCAAACCCCTTCTTCTGCACTGATCAGTGCATAGAAGAGATGTGACAAGCAATGACCAAAGTCTCCAAAAGTTACTGATTGACAACGAGTGGCCGTAGCAAAACAAGGACAAGGGGATGTTCCAACAAGTGGGCAGGCTGGACTGTATGGACACATGATCTCAGATTCAGCAACTATTTGAATCAAATGGCCCAGATTAACCTGTTCTACATAGATGTACCCTGAAATTGTACTGAGAAACTTTGGACTAGTAACTCTTTTTCGGTCTGGTCTATCTCACAGCTTTATTAACATGGAAATCAATGGAGGACATTTTATCATGCATGGTTGTCTTGCAGAAAGAACCAAAAATACTGGATTCAAATACATATGATGCTGGAAGAAATTGTTACGGTCAAATTATTTATTATTATTTATTTACGACATTTATATGCCACCCTTCTCACCCCGAAGGGGACTCAGAGCAGCTTACAAGATACACACACACACACACAATATTATTAGCATAGTACAATAACAGTATTATATGTTTCTATATTGTACTATACCGTTATATTGTAATATTACTAGTAATATCAGATGTAATATAATTCATTTCTTGCAGACTCAGAGCTATGGCTTCCTTTGTTGAGTCTATCCATAGCAATATCTGGAGTCTTCAAGAATAAAACATAGCGAGTGCCTAAGCTGTGCAAAACTACAAGTGGCTACACCCAAGGATCCAGGAACAAAGCTGATCTGGAAGAACTACTTGATGATGGACCTGTGCTTTCCAGAGTAGTGTTATTACATCTAAGAATATTGGAAAAGTATTTCCAAGTCCACTGACAATATGGGAAACGGACAATAAGCACCTCTGCCTATTGTGGTTTAAACCTCAAAAGATATTAACCATCTCAAGTTCCATTTCTACACACCAGTTCAGCATCTCAACATCCTCATTAAAATGAGATAAAAAAGAGATATAGCTGGTTGTCATTGTCATCAATTCCCAAGCAATCTATTCCAACAATTTAATATAAGTAGCAAACAGCACAGACAAGAAAATGGAACACTGTAGACCCGGAGCCGAGAAATAAAAGAATTTCTCAAGTATTCCTTGCTGTAACCCTCTGAAATTTCTGGACTTGGAAAGATGAAATGGTCTTTTTGCTAGAATCCTGTGATCTTTGTACTAAGGTCAAAACTGTTTAACTCATTTTTTCTTGGTTCTAGTTGAGCAGAAGGGAGTATATAGCCCTAAGATTATTGCTATTTTGAAATAAAAATTAGTTCAGCACTAGCCACTGGCCTGTATGCTAACCAGTTATCATATACAAATACAGACCGCTTGGTAGAGAATCATGATGCGGATTGACATTTCATGAGAACTTCTAACAAAAACACACAGGAAAAAGAACACGGGGTATATATAGGTCTAATTTTCAACCTACCCACCCCCACCAAATGTCACCCAGTTTATTTAAACTTAATTTTGTGACTGTCATTTTTTCAACCTTATTATGGTTACCATTAGACTAAGAACAATAAAGTTCCCAACCTCCAGCAAACTTCAAATAAAATATGCAAATCTCTAGTCCAGCAAATTTCAGTTTGAGCACATGTCAGAGGCCATAAACCAGCAGTAGTTGGGATTAAGAGCACAGCTGAAAGAGAAAAGGATGGGACCAGATCTACTACTTACTAGTTTTTCATATTTCTCTACCAAGCTGAAAAGGTACAGATCAGTTTTATGTGTGCCTACTCTAGAATAAATCTTGAGCAGCAACTTCACTGACTGCAAACACTGTTCCATCTTATGCAACCGCTTCCCAGACTTTCAGTGCTTTCTTACCACTCCTTGCGAACAATAGCGGATGTAACAGAACACAAGTGATTCAGTAAGAACAAAATTCAGGAGGAGGACCGTTCCACAATTATCTCAAGACCACTTTCAAAATTTTAGAAATATTCATTGTTGAATCATTGATGTATTTCTTCCTATTGTTGACAGTTGGGTTATGGTTTTCTTAGTAGAAACTTTTATTTATTTATCATGTCAGGAGCGAACCAAAACAAACAAACAAACAAAACAGTAGAAACCTATAACAAAACACAATGCAAATCCTTCCCATGCCATACTCTAGAAATGATATAGTGCAATAATAAAGCACATGCTTCACTTACAAATATCCCATGTTCCTTATATTATCACCTTCCGGTTGGAACAGACTACTGTCTGGAAACTTGGAAAGCTACCATCAATACTGACTTAGATGGAATCATAGAATCATAGAATCATAGAATCAAAGAGTTGGAAGAGACCTCATGGGCCATCCAGTCCAACCCCCTGCCAAGAAGCAGGAATATTGCATTCAAATCACCCCTGACAGATGGCCATCCAGCCTCTGTTTAAAAGCTTCCAAAGAAGGAGCCTCCACCACACTCCGGGGCAGAGAGTTCCACTGCTGAACGGCTCTCACAGTCAGGAAGTTCTTCCTAATGTTCAGATGGAATCTCCTTTCTTGTAGTTTGAAGCCATTGTTCCGTGTCCTAGTCTCCAAGGAAGCAGAAAACAAGCTAGCTCCCTCCTCCCTGTGGCTTCCTCTCACATATTTATACATGGCTATCATATCTCCTCTCAGCCTTCTCTTCTTCAGGCTAAACATGCCCAGTTCCCTAAGCCGCTCCTCATAGGGCTTGTTCTCCAGACCCTTGATCATTTTAGTCGCCCTCCTCTGGACACTTTCCAGCTTGTCAATATCTCTCTTGAATTGTGGTGCCCAGAATTGGACACAATATTCCAGATGTGGTCTAACCAAAGCAGAATAGAGGGGTAGCATTACTTCCTTAGATCTAGACACTATGCTCCTATTGATGCAGGCCAAAATCCCATTGGCTTTTTTTGCCGCCACATCACATTGTTGGCTCATGTTTAACTTGTTGTCCACGAGGACTCCAAGATCTTTTTCACACGTACTGCTCTCGAGCCAGGCGTCCCCCATTCTGTATCTTTGCATCTCATTTTTTCTGCCAAAGTGGAGTATCTTGCATTTGTCACTGTTGAACTTCATTTTGTTAGTTTTGGCCCATCTCTCTAATCTGTCAAGATCGTTTTGAATTCTGCTCCTGTCCTCTGGACTATTGGCTATCCCTCCCAATTTGGTGTCGTCTGCAAACTTGATGATCATGCCTTCTAGCCCTTCATCTAAGTCATTAATAAAGATGTTGAACAGGACCGGGCCCAGGACGGAACCCTGCGGCACTCCACTTGTCACTTCTTTCCAAGATGAAGAGGAAGCATTAGTGAGCACTCTCTGTGTTCGTCCACTTAACCAATTACAGATCCACCTCACCGTAGTTTTGCCTAGCCCACATTGGACTAGTTTCCTTGCCAGAAGGTCATGGGGGACCTTGTCGAAGGCCTTACTGAAATCCAGGTACGCTACATCCACGGCATTCCCCGCATCTACCCAGCTTGTAGCTCTATCGAAGAAAGAGATCAGATTAGTCTGGCATGACTTGTTTTTGATAAATCCATGTTGACTATTAGCGATGACTGCATTTGTTTCTAAGTGTTTGCAGACCACTTCCTTAACAATCTTTTCCAGAATCTTGCCCGGTATCGACGTGAGGCTGACCGGACGGTAGTTGTTTGGGTCATCCTTTTTTCCCTTCTTGAAGATTGGGACCACATTGGCCCTCCTCCAATCTGCTGGAACTTCTCCCGTTCTCCAAGAACTCTCAAAGATGGTTGCCAATGGTTCCGAAATGACTTCTGCTAGTTCCTTCAATACTCTTGGGTGTAGTTGATCTGGTCCTGGGGACTTGAACTCATTAAGAGCGGCCAGGTATTCCTGGACGACTTCTTTCCCAATTTGGGGTTGGATGTCCTCCAATCCCTCATCCACTCCATCTTGCTGAGGTTGAAGACTCTCTTTTTGTGAGAAGACCGAGGCAAAGAAGGCATTAAGTAGTTCTGCCTTTTCCCTATCCCCTGTCAGCATTGCCCCATCTTCTCCTCGAAGAGGTCCTATCGCCTCCTTGTTTTTCCTTTTTCTACTGACATAAGAATAGAAGCCCTTTTTATTGTTTTTAATGTCCCTGGCAAGTCTGAGCTCGTTTTTTGCTTTAGCTTTGCGGACCTTTTCCCTACAGGTGTTGGCCATTTGTTTGAATTCTTCTTTGGTGATTTCTCCCTTTTTCCACTTCTTGTGCATGTCTCTTTTGTGTCTTAGCACAGTTAGAAGTTCTTTGGACATCCATTCTGGCTTCTTTGCACTTGTCCTATTTTTTCTCTTTGTTGGCACGGTTTGCAATTGCGCCTTGAGTATTTCACTCTTGAGAAGTTCCCATCCATCCGTAGCTCCCTTGTCTTTTAGTATCTGTGTCCACGGAATGCTGCTCAGCGTTTCCTTCATTTTTTGGAAATCAGCTCTCCTAAAGTCCAAAATGCGGGTTTGACTTGTCTTAGTTTCGGCCTTCCTTTGTACCTCAAATTGCAGGAGCACATGGTCACTTGCCCCTAAGGATCCTACCACTTCGACCGCATCGATCAGGTTCTCCGCATTTGTTAGGATGAGATCAAGAGTAGCCAATCCCCTTGTTGCCTCTTCTACCTTCTGGACCATGAAATTGTCTGCAAGGCAAGCGAGGAATTTGTTGGACCTTGTACTCTTGGCCGAGTTTGTTTTCCAGCAAATATCGGGATAGTTGAAATCGCCCATGACTACTACATCTCTTTTCTGTGCCTGTTTGGTCAACTGTTGGCAGAAGACTTCATCAAGATCTTCCTCCTGGCTTGGGGGTCTGTAGTAGACGCCTACAACGACATCTTTTTGAGTCCCAGTTCCCTTGATTCTTATCCAGATGATTTCAAGCTGGTTTCCCAGATTGCTGTCTTGAATTTCTTCTGCAGCATAAGAGTTTTTGACATATAAGGCTACTCCGCCTCCTCTCCCCTTTGTTCGGTTTCTGTGAAAGAGGTTATACCCCTCGATATCTACATTCCAGCGATAGGAGTCATCCCACCAGGTTTCAGTGATGGCTATGATATCATATTTGTGGTGTTGTGCTAGAAGTTGGAGTTCGTCTTGTTTATTTCCCATGCTCTGTGCATTAGTGTAAAGACATGTGAGCCCCTGGAATCTTCCCTTGAGCTGTTTAATTGGGATTATTGTGCTTTTGGTACGTGGTCCTTGTTGTGTTTGTGCAGCCCTCCGTTTAGCCTTCTGGCGATTCCCAGACATTATGGGTAAAGTAGCGTTCGCAAGGCTGTTGTCCCCCTCCCCCGGTGGACCTAGTTTAAAGTGCGTCTAATGAGGTTTGCGAGTCTGTGAGCAAAAAAGTGTTTTCCTACTTGTGTGAGATGCACCCCATCCCTTGCCAGTAGGCCATCCTCCTGGAATAGCAGGCCATGGTCGAGGAAGCCAAAGCGTTCCTCCTGACACCATTTTCTAAGCCAGTCATTGACCTGTACTGGCCAGTCATTTATATGTACAGGTCAATGTACATTGACCTGTACATTGACCAGTCATTTATATGGCTTCTCCCCTGTGTGCTTCCATTGATGGGAACACAGACTATCACTACGACTGAAGCTTTCTCCACATTCGATGCATCTATGTGGCTTCTCCCCTGTGTGCGTCCTTTGATGGGAATGTAGATTGCCACTCTGACTGAAGCATTTTCCACATTCCATGCATTGATATGGCTTCTCCCCTGTGTGGGTCCGTTCATGTACAGTAAGAGAACTTTCCCTAGCAAATTGTTTTCCACACTCCATACACTGATGTAACTTCTCCCCTGTGTCTGATCTAGGATTGGGAGGTAGAGTGCTTGCCATTCTTTCACATTTATAATTCAAATATGATGCCAGGGGTTCACAGATATAACCTCCTGAACAGCAGTTTTTGTATTGCTGTAGCCTTCTGCTTGGTTTCCCAAGCCTCTCTTTCTACAGCAAAATCTTATTTCTTCTCTTAACTGCACAGGGATGTAGCTTCAAATATATTTTTCGAGTACTTATTTTCCTTGTTGTCATTGCCGTGTATTTTGAAGTCACTTTGAACTTACAGCACTCCTCAGGCAAAGCTCTCACAAGGCGTTCTATGCAGAACTTTTTCCGAAGTTACCTCTTCCTCTTCTTCTCTGAGGGAATCCCAGGCCGAGGAGGAGGCCAGGCCACGAGCAGGCCGCCCAGGAGTCTCCTGCTCCTCCCTCCCTCCCTCCCACACTCCCGAGTAGGCCTTCTTCCCTCACGGTGCCACTCCCACGCGGGAGGATCCCACTCATCCACCTGGGAAGAAGAAGCCTGGATCGGTGATCTGATTTGGCAAGACACAACGGAAACAAGATGCTGAGAAGATAGTTTTGTTAGTAGAAAAATCCAATATGTTTTGAACTTTATGTACACTTGAGACCTTCTTCAAACAACACACTAATAGGTAATTTCACATGATAGGTTCTGTAGATTTGTTCTTAAGTTAATTTGTATGTAAGTCAGAACAGGTACATTTTTAAATGTAACCTCAGCCAGATATAGATACTAGATATAGACAGAAAGATATCATAGGGAAGGGGTAACATCCCTGTGGTGGTGTTTGCTGTCTGTGCCCCTCTTCAGGAGATTTTTCTTCACTTTCTGTCCCTGTCATAATTGGATTTTGAAAAATTTGGTTTGTTTTGGAAACATGGATTGGTGGGAAAGCTTCTTTTCCCCATGATAGCTCTGCCAGAGATGAATTTCCCTTCTTAGGGGTAGATTTCTCTCACTTTCTGTTGTCTCACCCCATTCTTAACTATGGATGGTTTTAAGTTTGTAACTCAAGGGCTACCTGTATCAGTAAAATTTAAACTCAAACTTCATTAATGTATCAACCACAACTCTTAAATAATTCACTGGACAAATGAAAAACATGTCAGCCGAAAGGCAGCCTCCTATCTACAGTCAGCCCTTCACATTCACTGAGATTAGTATGCAGTAACCCCACAAATGTAGGGAAATGTTTGAATTTAAAAATCCTATTTTTATTTGAGAGAACACCTCTCTAGGGATCTCAAGGTCCTCCAGCACACCTCCATGGACAATGTCTAGCAATCTAGAGACTCTTATAAAGAGCATTTTAATTAAAGCCGTGAACAATCAAAACTTCAAAAGTCAAACCTACAAACATGGAGGGTCGACTGCATTGCTGTGTCTGACTTGAAAAGCAGCACACAAGATAGATTTTGATATATTTCAAGATTTTAAATACCAGTGAACATTATTGTGATTAAAGTTTCACATTAGGGCTTTTTAAAAAAATCTTTCAGAAATAGGATAAATGTGCTTTGCATATTTATTCATGTATTTATTTAGCCATTTATACTGCCGCAGCCTATCTGCTGGAGGTGCCTAAGTGCTATATTAGCTATTTATATTTGTATCTTGAAAAATATGGGGAAAGGTTTTAAAAGAACATTTTCTTTGCCTACCAGAAGACTTCTTCAAACACTGCTAGGAACTTCCTTTATCACTTTTCCTTAAATATGATAAATCCCCTTTCTGGAATATATATTTCTGATATTGAATATTTTCCTCTCAGTTGCCACATCCCCAAATAATAAATTCATAATTGTGCAAATTTTATGTATTATTTTGATAAATGCAGGTGGCTTTTAGGGAGGCTTGCTAGGAAACATAGCACAAATCAGTTGCATGTAATGTTAAGCCTTAGGCTGAAGGATTTCTTTACTTGCATTGCAAAACACATATACATTCACCTTGCCTGGAGACAGTTTCATTTCTATAAAAATTGGTTTTGGTATACTTTTGCTGACTATTATTCAACCAAGATGCAATGGCAAGAATCAGAAATGTAGAAACCATAATACTTAGCTTGGACTCCTAGTCCAATCTAGAAAACAACTTAATTCATTTCAGATCACTTTGAAGTTTACTTCCCTTATCCTGAGTTTGAAATCTCCTTCAGAAATCTTTGTATTCCCACTGTCCTGAACATATTTCCCCTATTTCTCAGAATTACAGGAAAATTGGAAGACACCATAAACCTGTCTGAAGAGGTTATCTCTACCACATAGCACCCAAGAGTGAAGCAGATTGGTCCTATGCATTTATCAAAAAAAATGCCAAGGGGAGCAAAATAACTTTTTTATCACTGTTGTTTAAAATGTTTATACAGCACAGTCCAGAAGCTGAAACTTGCAACATTTCAGAAAGATGAATAAAATGAGTTTTGTGGAAAGGTAGTGTTGAAATTTGGAAAATAATGTGGTTTTCATGACTAGATCCAATTATGGACACAACAGTCACTAAAGGCATTGAGAAAAGGCATTGGGCTGACAGCAGGTACTCACCTTTTAACATCTTTCAAGATCAAGATGTTGAAAGGTTTGGAAACCAAGCCCTTTAAGCAACAGTTGAAAGTGTGTAGAATAAAAAAATTGAAATGTGAAAGATAGCCATCTTTAAATATTTGAGGGAAAGACCTGTAAAATAGAGAGCAAGCTTGTTTTCTGCTCTTCCAGTGACCAGACCACAAACCAGTGGCTTCTAATTACATGAAAAAAGATTCCACTTAGATGTTAGGAAGAATTTCCTAATAATAATTGAACTGTTCAACAGTGAAACTTATGGCCTCTCCTTCTTTCGTACTCTTTAAAAAGATATTCAATGGCCATCTTGTTAAAGTACCGTAGATATTCGAGTATAAACCGGCCTGTATATAAGCTGATGCACCTAATTTTACCAAAAAACTGGAAAATCTATTGACTGAAGTATAAGCCGAGGGTGGGAAATGCAGTAGCTACTGGTAAATTTCAAAATAAAAATAGATACCAATACAATTACATTAATCAAGGCATCAGTAGGTTAAATGATTTTGAATATTTACGTAAAAATGTAATTTAAGATAAGACTGCCCATCTCTGGTTAAATCATTCTTCTAACCTTCTTCAGTGTAAATGTGCTTACGTATCCTTTTAATAAACATCATAGTTTATTTTAACGATGCATTTGGGGAGAAATACTGTGTGTATATGAATAAAGAAAAGTGGGAAAGACTGGTGCCAAGAGAGGAGAGGAAGGAGAGCTGGGTTGCTGTGCAGAGAGGTGAGGGTCCTGGCAGGAAGGCGTGGGGCTGAAAGAAGCCCTTCTTTCAGCTCCACGCCTCCCTGCCAAGCCCCTCACCTGAGTATAAGCTGAGGGGAGCTTTTTCAGCCTAAAAAAGGCTTATACTCGAGTATATTCAGTGTTTTACTTGTGTATTTCTCCCAAGTAAACTGAGTTGGGTTACTTGGGCTTTCCAACCTGTTTCAAGTCTGTGATGCTATACTAGTTTTTGTTTAATGAGTAAACTGCAACATACTGAAAATCAGATATCATTGGGGAAAATGGCATATGTAGAAAGATTTAAATAAAATCCAATGGTCTTGGCTTATAAAGCCCTATACGGTTCCGGCCCAGCTTACCTGTCCAAACATATCTCCCTCTACATGTCACCTCAGAATTTAAGATCTGGGGAGGCACTGCTCTTGGTCCTGCCTTCCTTGCAAGTGCATTTGGTGGGGACGAGGGACAAGGCCTTCTCGGTGATGGCCCCTCACCTGTGGAATGCTCTCCCTAATGAAATTGTCATGACCATCACCATCTGGAAATCTATGTTCTCTATGTGAAAGACTATGTGGATCCTGAAAAGGTCTTCAGAATCAGGGATCCACTACCAAGATGATATCTCTGAAATCATGCTTGGCCATGAGTGATTGTCTATGCTCCTGCAATAAGCCAGTTGCAAGAAAAACATCATTTCCATATATCAGTTTTTAGTTGCTCTCCATTTCCACTCCCCCTTGTCATGAATATGCCAGATAAGTGTGCATGCAGCACGATGTGCATAATGTATGCATTTAGATGTATCTATGTATTGATTTGGTACTTGTGGAACACCCTTTGCTTCCTAGATATTTGCCAAGAGAGCCAGCATGGTTTGACCAGGATTCAAATCTCAGCTCTGTCATGAAAGCCACATTATTTTCATCTCAAAGAAAGGCAAATAAGGTCAACCTGTCATGGGGTATCTGTTTGAATAAGTCAAATCAAAATACCCCATGATAGGTTGACCTTGGCATTATAAGTTAGAAACAACTTGAGGTCATATAGCAGCAGCAGCATCAACAACAAATATTTCCCATTACCAGCTTAATACTCAAAGAGAAAAACAATGTGACTCTGATTCATGTATGGTGGTGGCTGAGTACTGCATGGATTCAGAAATCTCACCAGGATCTAGGCTGATTCATAACATGAATCTGTGGATATTCCATTCACCTTAATACTAATGGAACTCTCTGCCTTGGAGTGTGGTGAAGGCTCCTTCTTTGTAGGCTTTTAAACAGAGGCTGGATGACCATCTGTTGGGGGTGCTTTTGAACACGATTTTCCTGCTTCTTGGCAGGAGGTTAAGACTGGATGGCCCATGAGGTCTCTTCCAACTCAATTGTTCTATTATTATATGGTATGCCTATTTATTTGACTCTCTATGCAGGCACCTACAGTGCAGCAGTAGCACACTAAAGAATAGTAAGGAAATTTCTGTATTTTTCTCTAAGATTTGAATTAAGTACACGATGCTCAATAGATTACACAGCTTCTCAAAAGGCTTTTGGAAAAAAATTCTTATGAGAAGGTCTTTAAAAATAGTTGCTATTTTAAATGAAAGAATCCTGTTGTAATTCTTAAAAAGAGGTTAAGAGGCCTAAAACCAACTGAAAATAAATGGCCAATTTTCAGTATAGAAAAAGGTTAATAGTGGAGTGTCTCCAGAGAATAGGAGTTAAGTCTGGCATTTTTCAATGCATTCATTAACCATCTGAAAGAGAGGGTGAACGATAAGATGACAAAACTATTTAGTTCCATCAAGGATAAGAAAGAATACTGGCCCCTTCCCTGCCACCATGGATCTAACAGTGTTCAATTTTTCCATGTATATTGGAGCTGTTAAGATAGCACTCTTGAGTAATCACAGTTTAATGATCAACACGAATTATCTACAGCCATATAGAATTTCTAAAGGGAAAGGCATGGGCCAAGAGGCATATGTAGTAGTTACTCTGCAAATGTCTGCCCTCACGGTACATCTTGCAAGAACAGCCTATCATGTACAGTAGACCAGGCATCCTGAAACTTCAGATGTTTGGGCCTTCAACTCCCAGAATTCCTGACAATTGAACAAGCTGGCTAGGGCTTCTGGAAGCCCAAACTTTTGGAGGATGTCTGTAGTAGACCCTCAGTTAACCAAAAAGCTGGGTTGATAATACAGTAAAACTGTTACATTATTTTACATTTGTCTTTATTTGTTTTAAATTGCTGTATTTCAATAGTTAATACTAGTGACATCAGATCAGTCCCCTCCCAACTAGACTGGGAGCAGGCTTTCGAAAATTAGAGCAATGCAGTATTCTGAATATAGAATTATGTGCAATTCGACCTTGGAATGACCTTAGACCTTGAACTCTGGACGGCGTGTTTTTAACTTTGAATATATTTTAATCATGTCTAATACGAGGGTTGAATGAAAAGAAATGCCTCCACCTTTGTTACTTGGGTTTCAAAAGGGATATTTTAATAAATCAAACGCAGAAATAATCCTTAGAATGTGCACTTTAACAACCACTATTCACTTTTCCACATAATCACCAGACAATTGGATACATTTCTGCCAATGATGAACAAGTTTTCTGAAGCCGTCATGGAAGAAGTCAACGCTGTTTCCACAACCAGCGTCTCACAGTTCTCTCATCGTCTTCATCAGAAGCATAATAATGTCCCTGCAGATCTTCTTTCATCATTGGGAACAGATGGAAGTCAGACTGTGCTAAATCTGGACTGTATGGAGGATGTTGTATGTATGGAGGATGTCGTACAGTGGTGAGATCCAGTCGCTGAAGTTTTAAGTCTGTTCGCTTCCATTTCAGGCGTCAGCATCCTGGGTACCCATTTTGCACAGATCTTCTGATAGCCAAGCAAAGCAATAATGTGATCCGCACGTTCTTGTGAAATGTCAATTATGCTTGAAATTTCTCTGAGTGATACGACGATTGTCCTGAATCAATCTGTCAACCTTTTGCTTGTGGAACTCGGTGGTTGCTGTCACAGGACGTCCAACTCTTTGTTTGTCATGCAAGTCAGATGTTCCCACCTCAACATCTTTAAACTTTCTTGCCCAATGACGCACATTACTCACACCAACAAAATCACCATAAACAGCTTGCATTTTCGAATTAATCTCCTTTGGGGTGGCACCTTCTGCTGTCAAAAATTCAACGACTGCACGTTGCTTAAGTCACAATGACCAACCGTCTGTGCAGGGTTCCATACTTTGCACTTTAACAACACAACTGTTCAATGTTAAGGCTTCCTGTTAAGGCTTCCTGGAATTATAGAGGAGAGTGTACTGAACAAGCCAGTACCTGCTGCATACCAGTACTGCTATCTGTTGAATTACAAAGGTGGAGGCATTACTTTTCATTCAACCCTCGTCTATTGTAATTTTAATTTTTTTTAGGTGAATTTGTTGTTTTGAGGCACTGTGCATGTGCCATTGTAAGCCGCCTTGAGATCCCCTGCTGGCAGTACCAGATCTGAGCCTAGTAAGAAGCCAACCCAATAAAATTAACCCAATCATCCTTGTTTCCTATAAGCAGTCAAGAGCAGTCAATCTGTGCTTGTAATCCTACAGAAACAAATCAGGGATATTAATGGATTATAGAACTTCAGTGATGGCCACAGGATTGAAGGTCTTTAGCCTGGGCTCATCAACAATAAGAGGGAGTGGGAAACAATCAATTATTTTAAAAATAAAATATAATTTATATGTGAGTTGTTTTTATATTTTATTATTATAAAATACCAATAATAAAACACTACATCTCTCTGTTGGCCCTCATTTAAGAATAGCAGTTATAGCTAAATATCATCATAACCATAGTAGCTAAAGCTATTTTAACAGCCTCATTAAAATGAATTAATGTCTCTGTCATAGTCGCACACACTGAGCTACCTACAACGCAACATGGAGGGGGGGAGAGCAGGAAAACCCATGTTTCTGTTGCAGTCTAAACATAATTATGACAACAGGGCTATGGAAAATGACATGAAGTTGTAGAAGAATAATATATATTTACTTACCATCAATTTTTCAAAAAACCTAAAAATTGAAATTATTGTATTAAAAAATCAAGCAGAATGACATGGTTGCACAGCAGAATGGCATGGTGGCATTTTGGTGATTTGTTAAAGACTCGCCAACATATGAATCCAGGTATCCAATGTAGGTCTTATCTACATTGCCACTATACCCCAAAGTAGACTAGGGACCTCATCATATGGAGGTCCTTAAGCCAGAGGACAGTGGAGGAATCCATCAGACAGTGGGGAAAATTCATTGGGTAGTGGAGGAAAATGGTATTAAACACCCCACATCGCCCCCTTCCCCATCACATGAAAGAAAGTGTTGCTGCCAGGCTTGCCTCCGCACTATTTTTGGCTTAAGTAATGATATCACGGGTAGCCACATATGTCCTTGCGGCTCCATCTATTAAAGCTGCCCTGCCGGAAGTAGCCCTTTATCATGTGATCGGCTCCAGCAGGCTCCATCCTGGCTTTGTCCTAGAAGCATCATGGAACAGGGCAAAAGCCCCATGTGATAAAGTCACAAATGTCAGTCCTGAATATCCAAATGATATCCAGGGTGGCATAAAATAGAGTAAACTGGCTTAACCCCACATTAAGCAAAATATGGGAATCCCCAGAGTTTTGCCAAAACACTGGAGCAGTCATACACTTCAGGCAAAATGTGGAGAGCACAACCAGCTCCAAAGTGAACCAGTCCACTGTCAAGATGGGTCAGCAATGCCATCCCCTTTTTCCTGAGCTCAGCAGTGCCCGTGACATACACACACCATCACTGTATCAGATCAAATCCATGTCATACACACACCATCACTGTAGTAGACGGCCACAGAGCTCTGGTAGATCATCCCCTTTCTTCTCCCTGGTCTAGCAGGCTCCTTTGCCAATGTCAGCAAAGGAGCTCTTCCAGATTTTAGTGGCTGCCTGGAAGCAATGATAGGAAAAGGAAAGCTAAGGTGAAAATCCAGTGTGCCTGAACTGGTTTCCCTCTGTTACTGTGAGATGGACATGAAGTTTGTGGGTGTCTCCGTGACCAGTCCGGAGTATTGTTACTCTGAGCTGACCCCAGATTTAGTGGTAAATGAAGGCTCAACCTTCTGTGTTGGCTCCTCTCTCTCCTTCATATATCATTTGTGACTGCTCAAGGATGAATACATGAGTACTGCATATTCTATGTATTTCAAAGACAGCTATTATCCAGCAATTCTGCACTAGCAACTGTGAAACATTTATGTATCATTTAATATTTCTTTTAACAAACTAGCCTAAATCCAGTTGTTGGTCCCAGGTTTGTGTGTGTGCGTGTGTCAAGAGTGACTTGAGAAACTGCAAGTCCCAGGTAAAGTCGATCCATTTAATCAAAACAATTTGCCTCTGTCTTATTTATTTATTTATTTATTCATTTCATTTGTACCTAGTCCTCCTCAACCCCGGAGGGGGGGACTCAGGGTAGCTTACAACGGCAACAATTTGATGCCAACACATACAAAAACACAATACAACATGACATAATAGAGTAGGTAAAAACGTTAGGTTAAAATCCATTTAAAATATTATTATCCACCATATTGCCATATCTGTGTCCGATTCAGTGACCAGCAACACAATCCAAAGCCTGTCCATAGTCAGTTCTAAAACATTGCAATTGCTGTCAAGCGTATTATCCAAATACCTGGTCCCAAAACCATGTTTTGAGCTTCTTCCTAAAGGAAAGGAGGGATGGAGCTGACCTAATTTCACTGGGGAGCATGTCCCACAGGCAGGGGGCCACCACTGAGAAGGTCCTGTCTCTTGTTCCCACCAAATGGGATTGAGAGCAGGGCCTCCTCGGACGATCTCAAACTCTGAGGCAGAACATAGAGGGAGATACGTTCAGACAAGTAAGCTGGATAGGACTTTATAGGCCAAGACCAGCACTTTGAATTGTGCTCCGAAGTGGACCGGCAGCCAGTGGAGCTGACACAATAGAGGGGTGGTGTGCTCCTTGTATGTCATGCCAGTGAGTAATCTGGCTGCTGCCCGTTGGACTAGTTGGAGTTTACAAACAGTCTTCAAAGGCAACCCCACATAGAGTGTCTTGACTTGTGAAGATCTCGATGGGCTTAATCTATTTGGGACTAATAATTAGATTTCGTTCCAAATGCTATGAATGATTTCCTTATTAATATATTGCTTAAATCGTTATGTGAGTAATCTGTTACATTCTCGCCCATTCAACATGACAAAGCAGGAAATCACCCCCAGCTTGAGTATATTATTTCCACTATTTCCTAAATTATTATTTTTTTAAGTCTTATTTCAAAATTACACAAACAATGCTTTCCTTGATGTTGCATATTTTAGCAGTCAGGTTTTTTCATTAAAAAAAAAACACATGAAAGATAATGCTAGCTCTATAGGAGATGCAACCTATGCTATCTTTGCTCAAATCCAATTCTGCTCACAGACCATAAAAGCCCTCCAGCTCTGCTTTAGATCAGCTCCATCCTGCCATACAGTTATGATCACCTCTTTCTAGTATCCGTGCCTTTAAGGAAAATCTTAGCCATGTCACTCCTTCCCTGCTGGTCACTGGTTTGAGATCTAAGAGGCATGTGGCACTGAGCTACTGCAGCACAAAGCTTAGGAAAATGTGTTTTTGCAGCATTCAGTCTCACATCAGTATGCTCAAGGATACCACTTAGATTTTAGTCAGCAAAGTGCAGAAATGGAAGAAGCATCCTGTTTGCAAAAGAGTAGAATGATGTCTTTGTCACCTAAGCCTTTGAAAAGGACCTTTTTGTTTACTAGATTGAAAGTGTTTCTGTTGCCCAAGGTTTCAAGATCACACCAGACATTCAGACCATTTCGTTTGGGACACTCCTCTCCTAGGCAACTGTCTCTTCAAGTGCTCAAGTATAGTGCTGTATCACTCACCTCCATTAAGGTATATCACTACAACAAAATATAGCCATAAAGCTTCCGCAGAGATGAAGGAAGTTCAAGGAAAGTTAGATGATGAAAGATAGTCTGTTGTTCAAGAAAGTCGCTCTTGCTGTTCCTAGGGGATTCACAACCATCTGGCTCACTATTAGCTTGATTCATAGAGGAAAACAGCAGCATAGCAACAGTTTGGAGGTTTCTAAAGTAGGCAAAGGAACAGCAGAGAGGGGACAGGAGAGATATAAGCTATATAATAGTGGGTGCTAAAAGAGCTTCAATAAAATGAACTTGTCTTGTATCTAAGGGAGTTGAGAAATCCAATGATATTCTAGGTATGTTATTATTATAAGAAAGCTAATGGGCAGAGGTGGTTTCCATAATTTTAAAGTAATTTTTCATACCTTGACTCAGTAATTAATTAAACTGGAGACTGCAGTAATGAAATCAGAAGAAGACTAGGATTTGCTAGGGCAACTAGGAAGAAACTAGACCAGTGTTTCTCAGCTGGGGGTCGAGACCCCTGGAGGGGTTGTGAGGGGGTGTCAGAGGGGGTTGCCAAAGACCATCAGAAAACACAGAATTTTCTGTTGGTCATGGGGGTTCTGTGTGGGAAGTCTGGCCCAATTCTATTATTGCTAGGGTTCAGAATGTTCTTTGATTGTAGGTGAACTATAAATCCCAGCAACTATGACTTCCAAATGTCAAGGTCTATTCTCCCTAAACTCCACCAGTGTTCACATCTGGGCATATTGAGTATTCGTGCCAAGTTTGGTCCAGATCTATCATTGTTTGAGTCCATAGTTCTCTCTGGATGTAGGTGAACTACAACTCCGAAACTCAAGGTCAGTGCCCACCAAACCCTTCCAGTGTTTTCTGTTGGCCATGAGAGTTCTGTGTGCCAAGTTTGGTTCAATTCCATTATTGGTGGAGTTCAGAATGCTCTTTGATTGTAGATGAACTATAAATCCCAGCAACTACAACTCCAAAATGATAAGGTCAATCCCCTCCCAACCCCACCAGTATTCAAATTTGGGCATGTCAGGTATTTCTGCCAAATTTGGTCCAGTGAAGATGTGAAAACACATCCTGCATATCAGATATTTATGTCACAATTCATAACAGTAGCAAAATTACAGTTGTGAAGTAGCAACGAAAATAATTTTATGATTGGGAGTCACCACAATATGAGGAACTGTATTAAGGGTTTTCGGCATTAGGAAGGTTGCAAACTACTGAACTAGACAATAAAGTCAGAGAGAGAGAGAGAGAGAGAGAGACCTTATCGTCTAGTTCTTTCCTAGTATGAATATATATATACAAATACACACACACACACGGTGTGTGTGTGTGTGTCTCTCTCTCTCTATATATATATATAGAGAGAGAGAGAGAGAGACATATATATATATATATGGAGCTCCTGGTGGCACAGTGGGTTAAAATGCTGAGATGCTGAACTTACAGACCAAAAGGTTGCAGGTTCGAATCCGGGAGTAGCATGAGCTCCCACTGTTAGCCCCAGCTTCTGCCAACCTAGCAGTTCGAAAACATGCAAATGTGAGTAAATTAAGAGGTACCACTCAGGTGGGAAAGTAACTGCACTCCTTGCAGTCGTGCCAGCTACATGACCTTGGAGGTGTCTACGGACAATGCCGGCTCTTCAGCTTAGAAATGGAGATGAGCACCAACCCCCAGAGTCGGACACAACTAGACAATGCCAGGGAAAAACCTTTACCTATATTTACCTATCTTTACCTATCTATCTATCTATCTATCTATCTATCTATTGAGAGAGAGACTTTGAATTGTCCGCCCCATTCTAATTCCAGTTTCTATGTATGATTGTCAAAGCTGGACAGTAAAGAAAAGCTGATAGGAATGAAATCAATTCATTTGAAATGTGTTGCTGAAGAAGAGTTTTATTCATACTGTTAAAAAGACAAAACAAGCCTGAACTCTTCCTAGAAGCCAAGAGGATTAAACTAAGACTGTCATGAGAATATATGATTCTCTAGAAAATATAATTATGAGAATACATGACTCCCTAGAAAAGACAATTATGCTTGATAAGGTAAAAGGCAATAGGAAAAGAGGAAGACTGCATTACATGTGGATAGACTCAATCAAAGAAGCCACACTGCTGAGTTTGCAAGACCTTAGCAGGACCATTAATCATACCATGACTTGGAGGCCTTTCATTCATGTTGACACAAGTTGAAGTCAAATTATGGCAATTAAAACAAACAAAAGGAATACGCTAGATGATCCAACACTAGATGATCTCCAACAAGGGAAATCTGTCATCATAACTATTTATCCTAACATTACCACCAAAAAATAACTACTTCTTATGCCAGGCAGCATGTAAGTCAAAGGTTTTCAGAGGAGCTACAGACCAAGGCACTGAGAAATGATGACTGCAGTGGTCTTCTGGTTCGTGGGGACAGGCAGCTAGAGAAACCTTCAGAACCCTTCCTCAGTGGTTGGTCTCAAGTAGTACTGCAATCATCATGGATGATCGTAAACATGAATCGTAATGATAGAGGATCATAAGTCTGAATTACAATCTCGTAAATGTTGGACAGGATTCTTGTTGTTTGCCCTCAAGTTATTTCCAACCTACAGTGACACTAGAGAAAACCTTTTACAGTGTTTTCTTGGAAAAAAATATTCATCAAGAGATTTGCCAATGCCTTTCTCTAAGGCTGAGAGAGTGTGACTTGCCCAAGATCTGCCTGTAGGTTTCCTTGGCCGAGCAGCGATTTGGACCCTGATCTTCCAAAGTGCTATACCAATGCTCAAGCCACTACAACAAATGATTAGCAAAATGTAGCTTAAATGCAAGTTTTCTATGCTACTAGTACACTGCTAATATGCTACTAATTCCCAGGTAATATTATTGGAAAATGAAGCTAATTTCACCATGCACTTGGAACAATATATGCCTGTTCAACAAAATGTTTGGAAAGAATCGCAAAGACAGGATGTCAGCATAGGGAAGACTCTGTCCTGATTAGTGACCGGAGGCGGCCCTAGGTAATTTTCAATGGTAAGCAAACAGTATTTTGAGCCGCCCCCCCCCCCCAACCAATCACTGATATATATTTTCTGTTCGACGTGGGAGTTCTGTGTGCCATATTTGGTTCAATTCCATCATTGGTGGAGTTCAGAATGCTCTTTGATTGTAGGTGAACTATACATCCCAATAACTACAACTCATATATGTCAAGGTCTATTTTCCCCCAAGAGTGCCCCTGGGCAAAATCAACTATACTGCAAATGCTTACTTTGCATAATGGGTTGAGCCGCCCCTGTTAGTGACCTATCATTAAATGTAGTAATCTGTTATTCCTATTGTTACTAACATGTTCTCAGCACAAGTCACTAAGTAAAAACACAACTGGAAGGCCCATATTCTGTGCCTGGAATTGGTAAGAAGGGAAATGCTCACAAATGTGCATGTGTAAAGGTAAAGGTTTCCCCTTGACATTAAGTCTAGTCATGTCTGGCTCTGGGAGGTGGTGTTCATCTCTATTTCTAAGCCAAAGAGCCAGCGTTGTCCATAAATACCTCCAAGGTCATGTGGCCAGCATGACTGCATGGAAAGCCGTTACCTTACCACAGAAGCATTACCTATTGATCTACTCACATTTGTATGTTTTTGAACTGCTAGGTTGGCAGAAGCTGGCCTAACAGCAGGAGCTCATCCCGTTCTCTGGATTTGAACTGCCGACCTTTCGTTCAGCAGCTCAGTGGTTTAATCTGCTGTGCCCCACAAACATAGAGATTCTTAATTCATCCATCTTTTTGCTATTCTCTTTTTTCTCTTCCCTTCCCCACCTTCTACATATATATTTGTCACAAGGATGTCTTCGAAAAATCAAATCACTGTGTTGGGTGGCAATTTGTGGTGTCAAATTGCATAGTAGGAAGCTAACATTTTTCTCCTCAGCTAAAATCTCTTCCCCATGTTCCCATTTGAAAAACTAAAAAATGCAATTGCCATGCAAGGGGAAAGTTCTAGGCCAGGTTACAACACACCTGGTGAGATTTAGCCTTTTCCATCTGTAAGCATGATTCATATTTATTGAATCAGGACACAATGAGCTAGTGGTGTGAGCTTGTGGCTGTGCAGCAGGAATAACTGCTCTGGAGACTAGTCACGAGATAAAAAGAACAGCTTGTGTTTATTGTTCCAGGACATTCCTGCAAAGATAGTTAAAGAAGCTCATAAAGCTGTATTCCATTTGTTCAAATCTGCTGAGGCAAGCATTATTGGCATTCCATGTGCTGCCTGCCTCCCTTTAACTGAGAAAAGAAGCAGGAAATGATCTAAGAGAAAGAAGGAAGGGGGGAAAGTATAAAGGTAGCAATTTACATTTAGCTCCGGAAAAGACTCCTGTCTTTCCCATCTTACACAACGGTGTTATTTATTAATTCATTTACGACATTTATATGCCACCCTTCTCACCCTGAAGGGGACTCAGAGCGGCTTACAAGATATATATACATACATTATATTATTAGCATATCAACATTATATATTACTATATTGTACTATACCATTATATTGTAATATTATTAGTAATATTACATGTAATATAAAATATATAATTATAATATCATATTATTAGTAGTATTATATTGTATTGTATTATAATATAATAAATATTATATGTATATAAATGTTACCCTCTGTTAAGGTGACACATCCATGCTGTACTTTCCTACATCCCTTCACCCCAGCAGTGACTTCAAAAATACCCCTATGAAAGTAGGCTTTTAAAGAGCTTTATGTGTTCAGAAGGCAAGCTCCGGGAATGAGATGAGTAAGGATTTTAATGAGCCAAGGATCCCAAATCCTAGTATAGACTTTACTGTTAAATGGGCTCATTGTATGGTTTCTGATGAGACAGGTTAGGATGAGGCATTACTGCTGATGATGAGCTCTGTGGATGAAAAGGTTCATATGATCTTGGAATAAAAGATCGTCTGGGGAGGCCCTGCTCTCCATCCCACCTTCTTCACAGGTGTGTCTGGTGAGGACAAGAGAAAGGGCCTTCTCAGTGGTGGCCCCTCGGCTGTGAAACTCCCTCCCTAGGGGTATTAGATCGACCCCCTCCCTCCTGACCTTCCGAAAAAAGGAAAAACCTGGCTCTTTGAACAAACCTTTGGAAATGCAGTGCAATAGACAAACATGGGATTATGTAACTTTCAAACATAGAACAGCCTAGACAACGCTACTGAAAAATTAGATTAACAAGAAGACATTGGTTACTATATATTTTTAATGGTTTTATATTGTTTTATAATGTTGTTTTAAGTGTATATTGGGGACTGTTGTGGCATCAAATGGCTGCCAATCTGTAAGCTGTCTTGAGTCGCCTTCGGGCTTGAAATGGGTGGGATAAAAATATTGTAAATAAATTAATAAATTCCTAGTTGTTTTGGTTTTTTTTTTTACTCCTAAATTCTTCAGTTCAAGAAAAGGCAAACATATGACTTGCTTGCAAACAAAGCAATGAATACATGGTCACAATTTCACCTTTCTAACAAATGAAATTTATCAGATGCTATGTTATCTTGCTATTGAAAATATCTGCCAGAGATATCCTCAAAGGTAGACATCAGTCATGATGGCTCTCCAGACTTTTAGCCAAGATCTCTTCCTCTAGGACCACATCTGTATGGGTCATGTTACTCTATTAGATATCTGCCCTGGAGCCCCAAATCAAGCACATAACTGCTGAACCCAAGATTGGTGTCCAATTGATTTAGCTGTGGTGAGACTGCATTATCTCATCCTCAATGTAAATCGACCTCCTCCTTGCTGGTTGTGTGGGTATTGGCAGATGATTGTAGTGAGCTCTATAGTTGGTGGGGAGAAGCCATTGCAACATAGGAACAAGTCATCTGCCATTCTGATATTGGCAGATGATTATAGTGAGCTCTATAGTTGGTGGGGAGAAGCCATTGCAACATAGGAACAAGTCATTTGCTTTCCCTGTGTGAGGGTCTGCAGCCTTTCTTTCAATGCATTGTTAAAGGCAATTTGAGATTCAAGCTGTAGTCTATCCAAGGGAAGGGGCAAGCAAAGCAAATTCCAGAAGGTCAAATACACAGAGTGTCACTGAAAAGTCCAAGTCCAAAATCCAAAGAGCATGGTCCAAGGTTCATGGCACAAAGGTTACCAATAAGATGACTGGCTATAACACCAACACAATTGCTTCCAGAAAAGAGCTGTTACAACCATTAGCCCTTTATGCTGCTCCTGAAAAGTCCTTAAAGCTGTGAGATCCTCTTTTGAACGAGCCAATTGGACCTTCACAGCTGGATTGCATCAACCCTAGGCTGAAACTGAGGTAGCACCTGCTCTTTCACTTGAAGAGCCTCATCCTGCTCAGACTCAGGTGCCTCCATTCCTGGAGGGTCCTGCTCAGCAGTAGCACTCTCTACAGTGTCAGGCCGCTCGTCCAACCTGGACTCAGATTCTGCTTCAGGGAGAAAACCCACTTCCTTATCATCATCTTGCCACAAGGTCCTGACATCCTTCACTAGCTAGCACATACAAAAGGTAATGTCCCCACCCCCATCACCCTTCTTCCCTGACCACATATTTACCCTATATCTTTATCTTTAACTACATACACAATTCCCTTAATTTTTGTACAATATTTACATCGGCTTTGCCTCTTTCTATTCATTCTATATATGTCTTCCGTTTATTTTTAATTTCTTCTATTTTATCATTCTGTGTATCCTTCCAAATGGAGATGAGCGGTATTAACAATGAAAATGTTATCAAAGAGAAGGATGTATTTTTTAAAGGTGCAAATAAATATGTTATGTGAAAATGAAGTGTTTATAAGTATGAGCACCAATGGAAACTAAGTGTCAACAAGATGTTATAACAACAATAAAAAAACGTGAAGACAAAAAAGGGGTGATGTTAGTAGTGTCTTAAACAGTGGATTGCATCAAAACAGATCCAATCCAGCTGTCCAAACTGATGCAAAGCTCAAGAACAAAGTCTGGTTAAGACCAGAAAACCCTGGATGCTCATTGGAATGTGGGAGCATGTAAAAGTCAGTTGGTGAGAGTGTTAACTGAAAAATGCAAAGCATGAAACTGATTGGTTGGGCCATGCCCAAGAGGCTAGCTGAGCCTGGGGGTTTTGGCAACAGTTACATGATTAGGTTTGCTGTGCAGAGAGCTTACCAAGACAGTTTTGTATTTCTGCTTCTGGGCTGCGAGAAGATCTTTCACGTGGACACCTAAAGACCATTTGAATCTCTCTCTGAAGGACACTGTGTGAGTCAATGCAACAGTTCACATATATGTTGCTCTGCACAATGAAGAGTAAACACCTTGTTCTTTACTACTGATCATCTGCATGGCATATTTTTTCTCTAGCAAGACAGTATGTAGATTGGTAAAGATGGGAACTACATGTGATTTTCATTATGACACATGGAAGTCAACATGGCAACTTAATGTACCACAGTGCAGTATTATTATTATTATTAGATTTTTGCCAGTTGCTTGAGAGTTAGTCATTTGAGTTCCAGTTAACTGAAAATCGAATGTACCTTTTCACTGTAAATTCAAGACAAAAGCACTATTACAAAATAGATAATCCATGACACAAGGGGAGCATCTCTCCTCTCATCATCTATTCTCTCATCTACCACAACCTAACCCCTGTGTAAAATGCCACTAAGTACAGAGGAAACAGGAAATAAAGATAGTGTCATTCTAGATAATATAGCAGTGCAAGCCCTATTTCCACTATGCTTCTGTACTTTCCAAAGCAAAACCCAGAGTGCAAAACATGCACTCTTTTGCCATTTGTATTGGTCAGAGTTGCTAAAAGCTTAAATTGCCCCAGGAGATTACCCCTCCGGCCTTGTTAACAGCCTTTGACTGATTGCTGCATCAGCTGCTTAGAATATGATTAAATTTTCTGAGAGTTTCTATCAGCATATTGAAGTAATGTCAATTTAAATACTAACAGAAGGCTGCTTAGTGGCTTATTCTAGCATGTGTCAACAACACACTTCATCAGGAGAACCCAATCTGATATGGAACAGAGCAAGCAGAGTAGAAAAATATGTATTTATGACATTTTTGTAGCAACCAAAATGTTTTTTGCTTTGTATTGCAAAACATTTGCATGTTGACTTTCTGTATCTGGACATGAAATAGAGTTTTATGGAGAATGGCTCTCTAAATATAAAAATGTTATTTCAAGTTTGGGAAGGGCGAGGAAAAATCAAAACAACGTTCAAACATGAGGCTCCTCTTCTATTGGTGGGTTTAAACCTGTTGTGTCATTGTTTCTGCCAATAGTTTTATCTAGCATTGCCCTTCCACTTGTAGACTACTTTCTACATTTATTTCCTTTACTTATGTTCAAACGTGTTGTGCCATTGTCTGCCAAAGGTTTTATCTAGCATTGCCCTTCCACTTGTAGACTACTTCCTACAGTTATTCCCTTTACTTATGTTCAAATGTGTTGTGCCATTGTTTCTGACAATGGTTTTATCTAACATTGCCCTTCCACTTGTAGACTACTTTCTACATTTATTTCCTTTACTTATGTTCAAACGTGTTGTGCCATTGTCTGCCAATGGTTTTCTCTAGACTACTTCCTACAGTTATTCCCTTTACTTATGTTCAATTTCTACTCTCGCATGCTGGTGAAAAAAATTGGGGTGGTAGGAACATAACAGAAAGGAAGCTTCTCTTGTGCATGTAGAAGTCTATGCAAAAACAAAGCACAACCCCCACCATTTGTTTATTAGACTACGAAGTGCTAATAAATCTCACCGAATCGATGTTAAGTTACACTTACATAGTAGGTTCCAGGTGGGTGTCTCAGATTATGCAGTATTATATATTGTTTCATATTCAAATGAAAGAGACATCATATTGAAGATGAAACAAAAATGGAGCAGATTGTGTAATAAAGGAAATGCAGCACAGAATACGTAAAGAGATAGTGGAATAACTGAAATAATTAGATACTCTAAATTAATTCTGATCTTCAGATGCAGGAGAGCTACGTCCAAAGGTATTAAAAAATGGCAAACTTTATTTCACAACCACTGGCAATAATCTTTAAGAACTCCTGGACAACAGAAGAAGTCCCAGCAGACTGAAAAAGAGCAAATGTTGTCCCCTTCTTCAAAAAAAAGGGGGAGAAGAGCACCCCAACAATTACTACCCTGTCAACCTGACATCAATATCAGGAAGTCATGTCAGATTTATTTTACCTTTTTTCCCCTGATTTATTTATTTATTTTGGTAGAGTGACAAGCTTGGAAGACTGAGAAACTTGGAAGATGAGCAGAGTGCTCTGGATGTAGTATATCTTGATTTTGGTCAGGCCTTTGACAAAGTCCCCCCAAGATATGGACAAGACAATGCTACTATTAGGTGGATTTGTAGCTGGTTGATTGGCTGAAATCAATAATGGTTCCTCTTCATCCTGGAAAGAAATGATTAATGGAGTGTTACAGGGTTTTGTCTTGGATCAAGTGTTCTTCAATATTTGTAATCAATTATTTATATGATGAAATAGAGGGCATGCTTAGCAGATTTGAAGATCACACAAAATTGTGAGGGATAGCTATCTAGTACTTCAGAAGACAGGATCAGAATTCACAAACCCTTAGGATCCTTAACAGATCCAAGAGCTGGACCAAAATTAAGGAAATAAATTTAAATAGGGAAAAATGTAAGATACTAAGGTAGAAAAAATGAAATGAATAGATATTGGGTAGGTGACATCTGCCTTGACAGCAGCACATGTGAAAGGGGCCTAGAAGTCATAACAGACCATAAGCTAAACATGAGTCAATACTGTTATGCAGCAACTTTTAAAAGTCAATGAGATTCCTGGCTGTATCAGCAGGAGTATAGTGTACTCAAACTGTGCTCCTCCAGGTGTTTAGGACATCAGCTCCCAGAAATCACAGCCAGCTTACTGTCTTACTGTTTAGAATTGTGGGAGCTGAAGTCCAAAACATCTGGAGCACAGTTTGAGAAACTCTGGTCTAGATCAAGGGAAGTAATAGTACCACTCTATTCAGCTTATATTTGACCCCACCTGAAATCTAGTTCTGGGTACCTCAGTTCAAGAAAGATATTGATAAGCTGGAATGTGTCCAGAGAAAAGTGGCCAAAATGACTGAAGATATGGAAGACAACAAGGTCCATGGTCCAAATCCGACCCACCAGGTCATTTGATGTGGTCCATGAGGCTTTCAATGCCAGGGCAACATAGTTACTTTTATAAGTCTTACAATAACTACTAGCCCTTTGAGGGCAACCATAAGGTTGATATGGCCTTCGGTGAAAAGAGTTGCCACCCCTGAAAAAGTAATGGATTCAAACTGAAGAAAAAGAGATTCCCTTAGGAAGAATTTCCTGATGGTAATAGCTGTTTGACAGCTAAATATGCTGAATATGAGTCTCCTTCTTTGGAAACAAGGGTGCTTTGATTGTGTATTCCTGCATAGCAGAGGGTTAGACTAGATGGTCCTTGAGGTCTCTTTCCAACTGTATAAATTTATAATTCTATGATAAAGAGACAGAGACTGCTATTGAATAGTGGCGCATACTGGCTCTTTTGTCAGTGGGGCAATCAGTGCCTTCCATGTTTTCATCTAAGATATAAAATACAGTCTGCCTTCCATTTCTGCAGATTCTGCAACCACAGCTCAAAGTCATAAAATCCAAATAAATCAAGGACACTGTTTTACTATGCCATTGCATCTAATGGGATTCTAGGATCCACAGATTTTAGTATCCATGGTGGGGGGAGTTCCTGTAATCAAACCCAACATAAACCAAGAGCCAATGTAATTATACAATGTCCTGCTGACCTATGACCTCAGAATAGGTCCAACGTGTGACATAGCTAATGTGGCATAGTGGTTTGATTGTTGATTATGAGTCTGGAGACCAGGATCTAAGTCTTTGCGCAGCCATGGAAGCTGAGTGATCTTGAGTGAGGCACTCTTTCAGCATTAGAGGAAGATGAGGACAAACTTCACTGAATAAATGCCATAAAAACCCTTAGGATCACCGTAATTTGAAAACAATAATGTTGGACAGTATCTTTAAAATCTGGATTAAAATTTCAAGAGAATTCATTGCCCTATTGATGATGGAAGTAGCAGCCACTATTATATATGTATGGCTATCTTTATAGATGTAGAAGAGATTGGAAACTTAGGAACATCATGAGAAAACAAAATATTTACCTATGGTTTCTGCAATCCAGTTATGACCATTTTCATAGTTTTTATCAGTTGGATCAAAATACATATACTGGATTCTGAAAAAAGCTTACCCACTGACATATAAGAATTTTGATCCATTGCACTGTAAACATCACAGGGCATTCCCATTAATCTGGTGCTCAGCCGCTAGGTAGCTAACCTTTAGGGTAGATGCAGTTTGTGATAACAGCTTCTTCATCACTTTACAAGTTTCTGTTGCAAAACATAATTTCGATTATGGTAGAGGATTTTGTTTTGGATAAAAAGCAATGAAGAAGCATCAGGCAAGGTAGCAAAGGTTATTATGTTTTAAAAGCTCAAGCATTTCATCATGACAAGGGAACGTGGTGCTACTTGACATAGCAAAGGTTCCCTAAGCATCAATATTGACTGTTTGATCTCAGCCAATTTTGTAAAATGTCTGACCAAGGGCTCTTTTAGCTATGACTGATCTGATTCTTACAAGCAGTAAAAGAGCTCCACACAACTCAGTATGATATCGGCTCCATGTTTCTGAGCTTTCCAGTGAAATCTTATTTTTCCATAAGAAAAACTGACCTTTTCTAAAACTGACACCAAAAACAATAACTTCTTAATAATGTCAATGCTTTCACATTGATAGCACCATGCTCATATACCTGCCTACATCGTTCTCAGGATCCAGAAAGTGAATGCTTACTAACATTGGAGAGCAAAGCTATGAATTCTAGACCCTGGAACAGTGGTTTCCAAACATTGGTTTTTCATATATTTTAGAGTTCATGTATTTTAGAGTTCCGTTCCCAGTAGTCCTTAACTTCTAGGAGCTGAAGTCCTTAAGACCTGGAGGAACAATGCGGAATCACTGCCCTATAAGCTATCCTGCTGTCCATGGGCAAGATGGAGGATCAGATCTGACAGTCAGTTTCTGTGGGTGAAAGGTAGAGCATGCGCCATCTTACTCATGGGCAACAAAATGTCCTGGAGTCACCAGATCAATATGCTTGCATTTTCTGTCCAGTTCTAAGACATAGAAAAATGGACAAAGGCTATTTCGCCAAGTGGCCTGATCAAATTAAGATGGGAAAGAGAGTAGAAAAGGATTAACATGTTCATTTAATAATGATTAAAATAGAAAATCTAGTCCAATTAACTCTACATTAAAGGAGGAGATATTTTAAACACTTAAATTCTCTGGGGGTGTCTATTGCAGCCAGTAAAAACTCAGCTGGCATCCATCACCCAGAGAACCTTTTCATCGGTTGCCCCAAGACTGTGGAATGACCCGTCAGAAGAGATTTGACAGCTAAATGAGCTGTCAAATTTAAAACACAACTGAAGACTTATCTCTTCTAGCAGGCCTATCTAGTCAGTTTTTAGCTAGGAATTTTAAATTAATATTCTATGTCTATTGTGTTTTAATCTTTGTTTTATGTATCTTAATATATGCATTTAGTAGAAATATGTTTAATAGGTGCTTTTTATGGAATGTCTTTTATGATGATGACGTATTTTAAAAATGTTGTGCCCCACCTTGAGCCATAAGAAGAGGTGAGTAATACATTATTATTATTATTATTATTATTATTATTATTATTATTATTATTTACTTTAGTACTTAAATTTACATTACTATACTCAAAGCATTACTACATAAAGATAAACACCGTAGTCCATTTGTTATTTTACTCCATCATCACATAGCACTGTTTTGAGCTCCAGTGAGAAGGAAACAGCTATGTGAATTTTCCATTTCTTACCCACCCTTTTCTGCCTTATAATCTCCTTATCTTCTTGCTTTCATTAGCTCACTGAAGACACTTTTAACAATCTCCGGAGTGATATCCAGCAAAAATCCCAAAATTAAGAGGGTCAAAAATTCATTTTTCTGGGTCAGAAAAGAAGTCTTGGTGCAGAGTCCACCTTGGTTATAGAGAAGAACATCAAGTCCTTTCTATGCTGCTCTTACCTTTTGTGATGTAAATCATTAGAACAAACAAAGTAAAAAGGGGGCATTTTATAGGCACAGTCTGCATCAGGAAACATAAACACAAGATTGCCCATCGTACAACGCTCTTTCATTTATGACATGAAGACCTCTGGCTCCCATCCCATAACATAGATTTACTTCTGGTGGGGTTCTGTGAAGAGGGAGTGTTATAAGCCACCACACTAACAACATGGGAGGCTTACCATGTTGCATAGGCAACAATGAGGGAAAGCCGGGCAGCAGACACTTTCTCCCGTGAGATGGCTGAGGGGAAAGCCAGGCGATGCAGGGCATGGGGCAACAAGTTCCCCACATCCCACGTCGGTTTCCCACAGCATGTAGTTAATTGTGGTCTTAATGTGATAAGGTCCCTAGCTACAATAACTCCTGTTCAACCTTTGAAATCCACTTTTTAAGTTGCAAGCTCTTGAAATGTGGCTGTGCACCTTCAAGTCACTTGTTGACTTTCGGTGACCCCATGAATTTCATAGGATTTTCTTGAATAAAGAATGCTCAGAGTTCCTTTTTATAGGTACCCCAAAGACAAAAAGAGTTGCTTATGACAATCCTCAAACAAAAGTAACTATCAATCCTCTGGAGAGAGCCTGAAAAATAGAGTGGCAAGAAGTCATTTTGGCACAGGAAATAATTTGTCTAAAACTAGAAAATGTAGGACAAACAGTATTATGAGCCAACATATTGCAGCAGTATGGTGAAAAGGCTCTGCTAAATCTAGGTAGATTGCAGAGAATATAAGTGCGTGCCTGATAATATAGCAAAATAGCCTCCACTACACAGAGACAGACACACAGCAAGCCAAATCAGGAATGTCTGTGTACAGCTTGTCTACTAAACACAGACTGTCATAAAGAAGATAAAATCCACCCTCTGTGCCAGTCAAGTGAAGCAACATGAAGAATTGGGGCTAGAACTCCAAAAAGAGCATGAAAAGAAAGGCTTCTGCTTATCATCACTAAATATGGTCATTTGTGGCAAATGAGATTGCACACTCCTGAATAGGCACCAAAATCTTAATGGAGATTGGGAGGAGGAGAGGAAAAAGGAGAGGAAAAAGCAAGGGCATTCTTACAGCCATGCAGTCTTCATACACGTAGGCAGATGCATCCATCCTTCATGCAGTGAAGCCTAGAAAATAGGAAATCCATAACATAAAAAGGGGATCAAACTGCACAGCAACAAATCTTCATGCAAGATGAATAATCCTGGAGTGAAATAACATGGGTAAGGATAAGCAATACACCAGGACACTAGCAGAAGAAATGAGCATCATTTGGGTGAAAGCAATATAAACTGCACAAAAAAAACCCCACCTATAAGGATTCTCCAAGAACTAAAGTGGCATTATACTGTGCTATATAGTAGGGCTGGGCGGTTTCGTTTCGTTAATTCGTAATTCGTTAAAATTCGTTATTTTTTTTATAACGAAGCGATAATGAACCATTCTGGAGCAGCTTAAAAATGAAACGAATTTTTAAATTAGTTTCGTAAATGCTTCGGATTCGTTATGTATTTGTTTCGTTATCGGTTTGAGGTCGTTTCGTTATTATTTCCGCATATCTGGGGCAATTTTTATAGTTGTTTTTTGTTTAATTAGTGAAAAAAATTATAATATCACACCAACAGTCAACAACAGAGGGAGAGGGAAGCTTCATAAGTTCCCCCTGTCCCATTTGGAGGTTTTTTAGCGTATTGCGCGGTCGCGTCCGCCATTAACAAATCAATTCGTTATTGTTTCGTATTTGTTTCATTAATGTTTCATAATTTTTTTAACATTTACAAAATTTCGTAAATATCGAACTTTTTAAAAGAAAAATTTCGGAATTCTTTTAAATATCGAAACGCAAAACCCCCCAAAAAACGAATCGATTTTAGAAACAAATTTTTCCGTTGTTACCCAGGCCTACTATATAGATACACTGAGTGTTTGATAATAATCAATTCCTGTTGTAGTAAGAGCACAGGATAGCCATTTAAAAAAGAACACCGGACTCAAATGAAAACAAGTCTGCATTAGACAGGATAAAATCTGAATCCATCTCATTTTCCTGATTCCAGTTCCTATTCTGTAAAGTGGGAGTTGTGATAATAACTCACTGGTTTGTGTTAAGGACAAAAAAAAGTTGCAAAGCATTTTCTTTGCTGTTGAAATGTTTGTTATTAATATATAGCTAGTATTTTAAATTATGAGTTCATATAAGACCGTGAAAGCACTTGGTGGTATAATTCTTTTGTTAGATATTTATTTATGGAGGATACGGTTTGTGGCATTATTTTTTTCCTCCAAGAACAGTCATTCCTTATGTCAGGATCACTATTCACTGGGGAAACTTTCTTTCCCCACTGTTTTCCTTCCCAAAATGAAAAAATATATTCACTCTGACAGCTCAAACTAGAGCGTAGAAAGCCCCATCTAGTGTTGCTCATATTTATTCCAAACTCGATATAAGCAGTGCAGGCAAGTTTAGAATAATTGCTGGGAAAAATGCCATCCATTTTTAATGTCAGGCATAGTAATCATCAGATTCCTTACTGCACTGTGTCATATGACAGCTGAGAGACACCATCCCCTCCTGAATGAACATCCTTAAAATCAAAAGCAATTAAACCGTGAAAATATATTGGGATGAATGCACTATCACTTTTTATTACTACTTCTTAACATTAATTTGGAACCAACCAAATGCCTAACACTACATTACAGGACTTGCCAATTTCTGTATATCTATGTAGATAGATGGGTTAAGAAAGATCTTGGGGGGAAATGCAGTATGCTCTACTGGATACAGGAAGAATAATTTTCTCAGTTTCCAATGTTAAAGTTTGGGGTGAGGGTTATTACTTATGTAGCAAAAGGGCATAACAGGGAAGTCTTAGCTGTCTCTGAGGGCAAATCTGCTATTTGGAAAATTATGAGCTCAACAAAGACCAAGAACATTCAGTAGCTACAGAACGGAGACTGAGCACCTGAATAGGAAAGAAAATGGGGAAAGAGCAGGGAATTAGGTGGAGCAAGTGGGATTCAGGGATGTAAACCAGCATTGGTGGGACTTAATCTGCTCTCTCCTTGCCTTCCCCTTTTCCTTCTGGTTCATGTCATTTTTAGATTGTAAGCCTGAGGGCAATTTTAAGCCATTGTGGGAATCTTTCTGTCTGAAGAATAGGGTATGAATATGATAAATAAAATATATACTTACATACCACTTTTAAGCATGCAAAGCAAAGAGTTGGGCAGAGGTATCAAAGGAATACAAACACAGAATAATAAGAAATGTGTGCAAAAAAAGTGTCACTGCAATGGTAGAACTTTGGGAACTAGAGGAAAATTTCATTTGTAGGGGCCGAAGTCTTATTGACTGTAGCAATCAATTCATTTTTGCTATAGATCCTGCAGTGAAGTAAGTATTGTGGCCTGGTTAGATTCTGAGTGCTCAGAAGATGAGGAAGGGGGTGCTGCAATAGATTTGGAGGGCCCAGAGGAGGATAGAAGTTGTTTTGGAATCTCCTGGCAGTTCCCATGAGACTGGAGAAAGCGATATCAGCTCTCATGAGAATCTGTCAGAAGTGCAGGCTGAGAGAAATGTGGGAGATGAATGTTTGTCCAGATCAGGGTGCTTCGAACTTTGGAGGCAGAGCATACAACAGAGACAGACTCACTTTTCCCAGTGGCTTAGAGATAAGGAAAGGAAAAGCAGGTGTGTGAGGAATGATGTCATGGGAGGGTTTGAGGCCTTTTAAGTGGTTTTCTGCTGGTATCACCTTTGTGAAAACAACATTGTATTCATGTGAACAGTTCTCAGTTCCTGTTTATGTATTCATGTATTAAAGTTTCTAAGTTTGTTCCTAGTTCTTGTTTCATGTGTGGCATAGATTGCCTGCCTTGGATTCATGCTATTGTTGGAGTTCAGCCTGTGAGTGTGTTTCAAGATCAAGGTGCTTTAGATGTGGGGAATGATGTCACTGAGGGTCAAGATGGCAATGGTTTGGTCAATGATATTATGACATAGAGACACCAGTTCGAAGTGTAGTTTCCCATGAGAATGTTCCTACAGGGTATAGGGATGATAGTTTACTCCCTGAATTGCTCCCAGAGAGTTTCCAGGATTTGGGGCTTGAAAACAACTTGGCATCTGGAGAAACTAATGAGCATATAGACAGGCGGGTGGAAATTAACCAAAACAGACAGCTTGGCCAAGGCCTTCAGCGTTCTGCCAGGCTTCGACAGATGAGAGGCTTTCAGGGAAAATGAAACCAATTTCTGAGTGCTTGGAATGGCTTAACGAGGGGATATAAAGTTCCAACCATGGGAAATATAGTCAGATGAAGCATCGTTTTAAAATCCTGCTAAGTTCTTGCTCTTATCTTATGGAAGCCTTGTTTGGAAGATTCATGTTTACGGATTTCTTGTTTATGGTATGACTCTTTGTCTCTTGTGGATTTTATTAGAGTAGTCTGAACTTTGTTTTGAACTTTGCTGAACCCTACCTTGGAATACTTTGTTCCTGCTTATCTTCCTACCTAATTGGATTTACGTATTCTCTTAAAGTGTTTTTTTTACCTTGTTGCTTTTACTTATCTTCAATAAAAAGGATGTGTGCTGTTTTGAAGTCAGGGGGTTCAAAATACCCTCAGTTTTGAAACCTCTGAATGTTCTGGAGTGCAACAGCTATCATGTTTATGGATATACCTGGGAATTGACTCTTGAGACTACAGTATATTCCAAAGGATTTTGGAATCTTGGCTATCTTGGAAATAATTGTTTGAATTTTGATTCTCCTTTTTAGATTTGCTTATTTTTACATACATACTCTTTTAATAGACTTTTACTTACTGGATTACCTGGACAGAGAGTGGTGAAAAGGTGTTTCAGGGTTCTACTGCAACAGTAAGATTCAAGTTCCAAGTCCATCATCTTCTTTATGGAGAACATTGGAAGCAAGTCTTGCCCTTTTCCATCAGAATCACAAGACCTTAAGTGTACTAAAACACAATAATCCAGACTGTGTTATTTTGTTGAAAATCTGATTTCTCCTCTGTCTACCGTTCTATATATAAGTGGTTAATTCTCAACTGTACAGCATGTGACTCCTAAAAAAGAGAGATTTCAGAGAGTGCCAAGACTTTGTAAGGACAGGAAATAATATTTGACCTAATCAACATGACCTTGCTGGTAACATCTTAAAAAGTATCAATTTATCATGGTCAGTGACAGGCTAGAAAATTAGACTTCAAGTTAGGAGGCTCTCTGTTTTTTGCACTAGTTCTGGTGTGTCAAATTCCAATGTGCAAAACACTGGTATGAAGAATAACAGAATAATCCCTACACAAAATTTAATCTTTATTCACTTTAATTTTATCATCTGGATGGACAACTGGTTACCCGGAATTTGAAATTGTGCCCTTGCATTCCAACCTTGGGAGGATAAAAAATGAATAATGACAAGTCCCACCATGCCTCCTAAATCCTAGGTTATTAACAGTTGCCATTGCCATTCCGTCAACTTATGTTATGATATGTTACTATGTATTTATTCTCACATATGAGAAGGTGAGTATTATCAAACATATTACTGTGATTTTTTTTATTGTGTTACAGGTGACTTGAGAAATTGCAAGTCACTTCTGTTGTGAGTTTAATTGGCCATCGGCAGAGACATTGCCCAGGAGATGCCCGGATATGTTGCCATCCTGTGGGACGCTTCTCTCATGTCTCTGCATGGGAAGCTGGGGCTGACAGACAAGAGCTCACCCTATCTTGTGGATTCAAACTGCCAACCTTCAGGTCAGCAGTTCAGCCGGCACAAGGGTTTAACCCATTATGCCACCGCGGCTGATGTGAATATTATATTTTGAAAGAAGAGAAAGAATAGGAAGGAGGAAGATACATTTGTTGGTCAATGAGTTAGCAGAACAGTAAATGTCACCCCCATTCAAAGAACTCAAAAACCAGTCATAATATTTTGACACTTAAAATAGAAAGTCTCACAAACCGATCCCTGACATTACAAATAAATGACAATCAATATCTCTAATCTGCTATACGAAATGGTTGTTCCCATATACCACATGGTTTAGTCCATAAGGCTTCAAAGTCTGGGCTGCTCACTGACTCCAGCTATAAAGGTTTCTGCCTACTTTTAAAATATGTGATATATTTTTGAAACCTTTTTAATTCTAGAAATATTTTTATTGGTATGGTATGAACAGTTTAAATAAATATCTTCTTCACACCAATAGTGCCTCAATGTTACTCATACATAGCAGCTTTTAACATACATGCAGTGATAGCCATGACATCTTGATGTCATTATCCCCCTCTCACTCACACAGAGACATACACAAAACACACAAGTACATTGCCAGCTGAAACCCCTGCAGCATTCTCGCTTCCTTGAGTTACTTTTTCTCCTCTGGAGTATTGGATAAAAGAGCAACAAATGCCTGCAGCTACAAGCTCCCAAGGTGCTCTTGGAGTCTGAAGCCAATGGTATATTAGGCTGCAATAGAAGGCAAACAACCACTTTATGCATGAGGAACTGTCAGCATCAGATACAGAAGGGAGGAGTGCAAGCACTAGTTACGCAAGAAAGCCTGTTGCATGGCCCAAATGAAGGGACGATGGAGAGAACCTACATAGCATGTCTCTGGTTTGTAACTTTGTAACTCTGGTAACTTGTAGTCCTTCAGATATTCTTGCAGAACAGCTGTCAATGACCCTAATCATGGGTTAGGGCTGATGGGAGTTGCAGTTCAACAACACCAGTTGTATTACCATTACAGTCTTACGAAGGCCAGAGGGCTTCAAATTTCCAACCTCTGAGGGAGATCCTCCAAGAGGCAGATTATCATGAAAATATCAAGGATTAAATGTGGAATCATATTTACAGTGTTGATCTGTTATTGCTTCCACTTAATTTCCTTTCCAAGGTATGGTTGTGGAAACTGAACAGCGAAAAAAGATGATACGTGATGAATCAACTCATTTGGATTTTGACACTGGAGGAAGTGCCATGGACCTCCAAAAAAAGACAAATAAATGAATCAAAGCCCAATACAACTTGAATTCTATCTAAAAACCAAAATGACTAAACTGATATTATTGTATATCATGGAACAGATCATCATTCTTGGTAATGTGGAATGCAATAGAAAGATAGTGAGATCACATTACAGGTATATAGATTTAATCAAGGAAGCCACAGTCCAGAGTTTTCAAGACTTTAGTGGGACTGTTAGTAACAGGGTTTTCTCATTCACCAAATTGCCACAAATCAAAGCCAATGTGAGGGCAATTAATGGCAAAATCCTCTTGCTCACTACATCTGAAGCTCAGTCTAGTTTGTGTTCTGTTGCTACATTCAACTACTTGCTGGTTAGTTGGACACATTTGGGAGGGTCCAATCACACTTTTTTCTCTCTTTAAAATCTTGTACTTGGGCTGGGAAAACATAGCTACATAATCCATGAGCAGGAATCAAACTATAGGTTGAGTTCATCCAAATAAAGGGAGCCCCCAGTGTTGCAGTGAGTTAACCCCTTGTGCTGGCAGGACTGAAAACTGACAGGTCACAGGTTTGAATCCACGGAGAGCGCGCATGAGCTCCCTCTGTCAGCTCCGGCTCCCCATGCAGGGACATGAGAGAAGCCTCCTACAAGGATGGTAAAACATAAAAAAACCATTCTGGCGTCCCCTGGGCAACGTCCTTGCAGATGGCCAATTCTCTCACACCAAAAGCGACTTGCAGTTTCTCAAGTTACTCCTGACATGGAAAAAATCCAAATAGAGGACAATGAAAACACACAGACAGATAGATATATTAGAATATTACAATATATATGAGAGGTCACTGTTATTACATCCAGTTCCACAAAATTATATTGAAAAATCATTATTTCATAAGATGAAGTTGGAAACTAATGAACAATGTATTGACTAGGTACTTCTCAAGCAAACTAAATTATTGGTAAGAGGTTTGACTGTTTTGACAGGGAAGTATTTTATACATGGCCCCTTCCACACTGCCCAGTATCCCAGGATATGATCCCAGATTATCTGCTTTAAACTGGATTATGTGAGTCCCCACTGCCAGATTACCTGGAGTAAACAGATAATCTGTGATTGGATCCTGGGATATAGGGGCAGTGTGGAAGGGGCTATATACAAAATATTTCCCTGTCAAAGCTGTCAAACCTTTTACTAATCATTTGTCCTCTACTTAAATGTCTATTATTATTATTATTATTATTAATAATAATAATAATAATAATAGTACTTTATTTATACCCCACTACCATCTCCCCAAGGGACTCGGTGCAGCTTACATGAGGCCGAGCCCACAATACATCAGTAATAAAAGCAATAACAACAGTAATACAAAACAATACAAATAATTAATAATCATATCTTCCCCTAGTTACTTATCCAAAATCTCACCTAATCTATTGGTAGTTTAAATCTGCTGTTGCTCTGACACATATAGCTGATAAATGGTTCCCATAAACAAATTTGCTTTTCTTTCTCTCTAATCTTACTTCATATGTCAACTTTTCAGATAAAGATATGGTCTGGATTCTGTTTAACCAATGCTTCCATACTTTAACTCTCTCCAGCCTTGCAGGACATACCAAAAAAGATATACCGTCTTTATTTGGTAGATTCTCATTTTCATTTTTGAATAAGGAAATAAGCAGTATTATTTTGCTCTCTTCACAAAACTTTTGTATTTTTGGACATAATAGCCACATATGCTTTTAGTCTCCTAACACTTCACATCCTCAAGAGCCCTGATCATCAGCGGTCCTTTTCAGGTCTTGGACTGGATCTACACTGCCATGAAATGCAATTTCAGAATGCAGAGTAACTGTACTGAACTGGATTATATGAGTCTACACCTCCATTTAATGCAGCTCAATGCAGTTTAATTGCATTATATGGCAGTGTAGATGAGGCTTTGCAGGCCAGGACTGTGGCTTCATTGATCAATTCAACCCTCCTGTAATGTGATTGCTCTCTTTTCCTACTGCTTTGCACTTCACCAAGCACTGTCATCTATTTTCAGTTAGAGATTCTCCTATTATAAAGCTCCAAACAGAATGAAGAGTATTTTTCATTTTCATAAAAAAATATATTCTTAGTTCTAGAAGAAATGTTATGAAGTTTTGATGCAGAATTTTTGAGATGGCCTATGAAAAGATGTTAAACAAGGTCATGTCCAGGTTCAATACAATTGATTGGTATATGATCTCTTTTTTTTATTTGAGACCTTCAACCAAAACACATGTCTGATATCTTTACCATAGATGTAAATATTTGTGTTGACACGTCCTCTCCAGCTTACTTCAAGAGAATCTCTATTGACGTGAGCTAATCAAGTTGGAATGAGATGCTATCTATAAATCAATCCTCCATATCAGAAAGAAGAGGGAAAGGTAATGCTTGGATTACCTTCCAGGATACAAACTGATCAATGGATTAACTCTTGGCATAAATCTCAATAAGCAATGCAAATAACAAAAACATAGCTTGCTGTTTCAGTTTCTTCTGGAAACATAATACTATAATCTGTGGGGATAAGGTATCTCTCTTCACACACATCTTCTATTCAAGAGCCAAAAGGGTAACCCTAGGAAATGAAAGCCGAAACACCCACCTATGCTTGGAAATATTCTATTTCTGAAAGTATTCGCCTTGAAAATGAACATTAACAGTACAAATCACTTGGAGACAAATTTCAGCATTGCTAAGTAGGTAGTGTCTAGAGAAATTATTCTAGGAAAGAGAAGTTTACCACACACACACTATACTAGTTGATAATAAAAGACATTGGCCAGAAGCTTACCAACATAATGCAGAAGAATGACCCTGTACCTTCTGTGCAACATGTTTTTTTTTCCAAACTATAATTCTGCAATTTGTTCCAGGGAGCTATTGGGAAAATACTTCACAAAAAAGAGTTGCCAAATCAGGACCCGTGAGAATTTATTACCAAAAGATGAGACATAAGGATGATCTATTGTGGTGACATAGGAGTGGGTTCTGGTAACATTAATGGCTGATGCCATTAAGTATAATATGAAGCGTCCATCACAGTTTCACAGTGTATTCTTTTCAAATCAAAGTCAAAGTGAGATCTGACCTTAAAACTCAGGGTCCTAAGATCTAGGAACTCTACCTAGGAGCCATTTGGCTATCCATGTACAGCCAGGAATGATGAAGCAGCTTCTTCTGGTGTCTGGGAGTGGCTCTTGTTTCCTCTCCTCCAGATGCATACGGACAGCAGGACGGCTGCTGAATGTATTGCACAGCCAATGAGCTGTTCCCAGGAATTTTGGACAAACACAGAAGAAGTTCCCCAGACCACTGTGTAGCCATAGTCATGGAGATTTCTACTCTTCCAGTGGCCTAATTAGCTGGTACTCATTTTAAACTTTGAATCACAATAGGTCTGCTTCATTTCTGTGGTTGACTATGTTTTCTGAAAGCAAAGAAGTCATCTGATCAAGTTATGTATGCAGTCTTGATCTGCATAATTTAGCCAAGCAGATTTCTTACAGTGACATGCACATTTTGTATTTCCACTAAGACAGAACACGTTTGTTTATATCAACCAAACCTTCAACATGAGCAAAGAGGGGAAACAAGGCCTGGGTCAACCAAAGTCATAATTTCATGTTCATGGTTTATTGCTCTCTACTTTGCTGGGTACAAAGGACAACTAGCAAATGTTTGGTTCTTCAGATGTCGTTGGGTAACTCTCATTGTGCAGTGGTCAGGTCTTAATTTAGAGTACTGCATTTAGTTCTGGACACCACGTTTTAAGAAGAATCTAGGCAAGTTGCAGCAAAATGAGAGAAAGATAACAAGGGCAAAATGGGGTATGGAGAACAAAACATATAAAGAAATGTTTGGAGAGATGGGCATGTTCAGCTTGAAAAAAAAGAAGACAGAGGTGACATGATTTTCACTCTTTAAATGCCTCAGGGGCTGTCACAGAAAGGAAGGGGCAGAGAATAGGACCAGATCTTAATGGTATGAAGATATATGAGGGTAGATTTGAATTGAACATTAGAAGGTATTTCTTGACAGTGAGACAGACAATCAATTGTGGTGTGGTTTTACTCTCTGGATATCTTCAGAAAGAGGCTGACTAGCTTTCTGCTGAGGATTGTTAGCTGGAGATCCTGCATTGAGCAGCGGGTTGGTCTACAAGGCCCCTTCTAACCCCATGAGTCTCTGATTCATCCTTCCTTGCTGTTGGCTCTGCTGGTAGAAGTTGAAATCCTTGAAATCTAGAGTTCCAAACAAACTTTACTCTTAGTTTATAAAATGCTGCTTTAGGGCCCTTCCACACAGCCATAAACCCATAATATCAAATCAGATAATTCACAATATCTGTTTTGAACTGGATTATCTGAGTCCACATTGCCATAAAATCCAGTTCAATATGAATAAAATCTCACATTATCTGCTTTGAACTAGAATATATGGCAATGTGGATTCAGATAACCAAGTTCAATTTTATTTATTTATTTACATTTGTACCCCACCCTTCTCAACCCAAAGTGGACTCAGAGTGGTCTTACAAAGGTAACAATTCAATGCCAAACAACAATCTGATGCCCAGAAAATATTTTAGGATTTTCTGCCTTGACATTCTGGGTTATATGGCTTTGTGGAAGGGCCCTCAATTACTCAAATGGAAAATTCTTGTAACTCTTGTCTGCATGTACTGCTTCCTTTCCTTCTCTCGATCTATATTCTGAAGCTCTAGATGAAGTTTCCTACTATAAAAGTCAGTTTACTTGAATAGGAAGTTTCATTCCATTCTAAAATATATATAACTCATTGGAGAAATACTCTTTCCCCCACTAGGGTTGTAAGAAGTTGTAGTCCAAAAAAAATTGTAAGGTCCACAGTTGTCCATTCCTGTTCTATAAAAAACAATGTCAGTTATGCCATTATGCTGCTGTTGTCTGTTTTTTGTTGTGATGTGCCTTAAATTGACTCTGACGGATGGTGGCCCTGTCATACTGTTTCTTTTGAGAAAATTAGTTCCTCAGGGAGGTTGCCATTGCCTTGGGCTGAGAGGCTGTGTGACATACCCAAGGTATGAGCAAGGATTTAAACCTTGTTCTCCCAGAGTCCTACTCCAATATTCAAACCACTACACTGCACCGCTTCTTACTGCTCTTACATTTAACAGCATTTGCTTAAATATTAACAGTGTTTCTGTAATACTGCAAATGCTTCACTGAAGGTGAACGGAACTGAGATAAAGTGGGGGGGGGGGGGGAGGATCCAAGTGGTAGATGAAAAGAAGAACACGAGGAGAGATGAAAGGACAAACATTTCAAAGAGAAAATGAGGAGAAACAGAGAGGAAAGCTACCCAACAGGAGAACACCTGAAGCGAAGCTGTTCTGCCAATGGACAGAAATAAATCAAGGGGACAATAGCTAAGTAGTCTGAGGCATCCATGGTAGATGGGAGGGAATGGGCTATTCCCACTAAGCTACTCAGCTCTAAAACATTTCAGATACCATGCAGACACAAAAACCATTTGCGTGAGGCACAGAGACTACAAAGAACTAGAATTCATTCCCGGTCCTCTTTGAACTGAAGAGTATTCTTTAGAGCAAGACCTCTTAAACCTTTTCCACTCCCAACCCCTTTCTGTTCAAGAATCTTTTTCCATGACCCCAGGTATATAGCTATATAGAATAGGTATAAAATCAAACATTTACTGATAAGAAATCAGCTTTTGCAAGGCTAGCTAAACAGGCCGATTTTCCTTTTTGTGGAGTACAGAAGAAGCACTTTCTGTAAACACTGCACATGGGTGGCATTCAGGAAAATCTTGGTGTTGTCAATTTTTTCATGATTCCAACATTGAGCGAAGAGGGCCCTATATGGAGTCAGGATCCATAGTTTAAGAAACAGTGCTTAGAGGACTAGTTGTGCAGTCAGCTCATTTTAGACTGAAAGATCTTACAGGGGACTTCATTAATTAGGTCAGGATGGCAAAATGTGATCTAAATGTCTCAGCTGATCCCTTGTGTCCTTATTTAGGGCTATGACCCCCTCAGAGCCCCACTGATGCCCATTATGAAATGATGGTGGTGGTGGTGGTGACGGCCAGATAGCAAAATTATATCCACAACATTTCTGAAATGAAATCTGGGATATGTGTGACCAAGCAATATCAAAGGGTGGAAAAGATGGTAAAATGTGTTGTCGAAGGGTTTGATGGCCGGAATCACTGGGTTGCTGTAAGTTTTTCGGGCTGTATGGCCATGTTCCAGAAGCATTCTCTCCTGATGTTTCGCCTACATCTATTGCAGGCATCCTCAGAGGTTGTGAGATTTATTGGAAACTAGGAAAATGGGGTTTATATGTCTGATATCAATTGGCCATCTTGATTTGCATTTGATGGCCTAACAGTTTTCAAGGTATGACTTCTTACTGCCTGGGGGCATCCTTTGTTGAGAGATGATCAGCTGTCCCTGATTGTTTCTTGTTTCTAACAAATACCATGTCAGACTACACAGAGAAGCCATTGAAATCCACAAGCATGTGGACAATTTCAATAGAAAGGAAGAAACCATAAAAATGAACAAAATCTGGCTACCAGTATTTAAGAAAACTCTAAAATCGTAACATTAAATAAAGATAGGGGAGCTCCAGACAAATAGCAATCAGGGACAGCTAACTAATCACTTCTCAACAAAGGATTCCCCCAGGCAGTAAGATGTCACACCTTGAAAACTGCTAGGTGATCAAATGCTAATCAAGGTGGCCAACTGAAACATTCACACCTAGCTCCAACAGACAAGAGTTCTTTCTCCCACCCTGGACATTCTACAGATATATAAACCCCATTTGCCTAGTTTCCAACAGTCCTCACAACCTCTGAGGATGCTTGCCATAGATGCAGGTGAAACATCAGGAGAGAATGCTTCTGGAACATGGCCATACAATCCGAAAAACTTACAGCAACCCAAGATGACAAAAGTTATTAATAAGGAAGGTCGTACAAGTTAAGAGAGTTTACAATAGTTTCCTTTTGCCTGAAGCTACCGGGATGAGTGATACTCCACTCCCTTTTCTCCTCTTCTCCATGATGAGTTAATTGACTGCAAAGTACTTAGGGAAAAGTGGAAGGAGAGAGAAAGTGGGACATTTTAAAAGCAGCTGAAAAAGTAGTATGAGAGAGGATTAGTCAGGGCTCTCTCTGCCAAACTAGAACAGTTTTAGGCTATGCAAATGTCTTGAATAGTTCCTGCACTGCTGAGTTATTTTTTCAAAAGCAAAGAGCGTTTAAACACTTCCTTCTTAACTTTTAACTAGCAAACATGCACTTTAGTGGCAACATAGAGAATTCAAACTAATTAAGAGAGGCAAGTGCCAGCTGTTGAAGAGTTATAGAGACATATAATGGCAGAGGTACAGGCAGCCAATGCAAATTAGAAACCCCAACAAACTACTCTGAGAGATTAATCTGCTACTCCCTAAGAGAATTTTAACCTTTTTCAACAGGATCAAGGTAATGGTGGCAGGCAACTGCAAATTACCGCAGTACCAACTGCTTTGCAGAGCACTGATCTCTGATATAGGAGATAATAATTCTTTACCAGTTTCTGATAAAACAGTGGGAAAAGTCTTGGAAGGAATATTAAAGAATGGAATAAATCCACACTAAAGAAAGGAAAAATAAGAATAATCAGTATGATCTGAGGCACCTTCTACACCAGTGGTTCCCAATCTGTGGTCTGTGGACCCCCAGTGGTCTGCAAGAACTAAAATATGGTCGATGGTTTCACCATTAATACAGTATTGCAACAAGAGTGACTGGTCTCACACAGAGGCGGCCCTAGGTAATTTTCAACAGTAAGCAAACAGTATTTTGGTGCCCCCCACCACCACCACCACCACCAATCACTGATATATATTTTCTGTTCATCATGGGAATTCTGTGTGCCATATTTGGTTCAATTCCATCATTGGTGGAGTTCAGAATGCTCTTTGATTGTAGGTGAACTATATATCCCAGTAACTACAACTCGCATATGTCAAGGTCTATTTTCCCCCAAGAGCCCCTCAAGAGCACCCCTGGGCAAAATCAACTATACTGCAAATACTTACTTTGGGTAATGGGTTGAGCCGTCCCTGGTCTCGCAAAACCCTCTTATAATGCCAAGGCTTTCTGTGGGCGAGCAGATGGCAACTACTGGATGGCATATGTTCTGTAACAGAAACTAGAGCTGATGTGGTCTATACAATGCAATTTTCTGAATCAGCACCCCAAATAACCAAACCAAATCTAAAGTTGAACAAAAAGCATTTCGTAACCCTTTTGGTATTAATGTTGGAGTGTGGTCTCTGGTCAAGTGTGTTACAGTAAGTCATAGCAGGATCAAGTGTGTATTTAAAAAAACCCTATGATGCTAATTATTATGTGCAGCTGGTAATGTAGGTCAGCCAGCATGTTTGGGCCACACCCGGTGGGATATAACTGTATGGATTTTAGAATACAGTTTGGAGAAGCAGTATACTACTCTGAGGAGGAGAAGCAATATGCTGTAATGCTCTAGCAGTGATGCTCTTTGCTATGGTGGAATAGCTATTTACTCAAGGTTTATGTTTTGCTCTCTCATTTGAATGAAGATGAAGAAGCCTTATTCTGTGTTACTTACAAGGACTACGTAAGTTTGTTGCACTGTTTGATTTTGTATGCAACACTGCAAGCTTATGTCTCTGCTGATTAGAGTAAAGTTTTTATGTTCCTTTTTCCTTTTGCCTGTGTGTCTTTTGCATGGGACTTGGCTAAAATTTGCTTCTGCACAACAAAGTGGTCCCTGGTCAAAATAAGGTTGGGGACCACTGATCTACACTGACCCACAAAAGCATGTGAAAGAAAGCCTTTAATGTCTATCAGTGCTCTTTGGCTTCTGTAATCACCATCCAGGCCTCAAACCAGTTCCAGGATTTCCTATGTAATCTGCACAGTGAAACCACTTTTTTCTATTCTGGTTTGAAACTGCAAGAAATAGTCAGTGTAGACAGCACTTGAGTTTTTTAAAAGACAAAAAATGTTGAAATGCAACTGTTTGGCAGCCATATATACCAGATATCCAAGAAAAAAATGTGTCTATGTGGGAGCCAATGGATAATGTAAAAATAACATCTCTTAATGAGGGAATATTCTCAGGAAATATCTCCCTTTGCTTGGCAAGTTACTGTTATGATCACAGTAAATGAAGACATCAAGCTTTAAAGCAGAAATGCATGATTTTATCACATCCTCTTGGAAGGACCACATTGGAGCACAAACAGTCCAATGCTGACATCCTGTGGTGAAAGGAGTTTGTGCATCCTTTGGTTATTTTGGCACTTCCTCTGGAAAGTTGGGGTGTACTACCCTCTTGTGGAAACAGGGCATCATTGTACATCAGCTAACAAATACTTGCATTTAAAGTGAGACCGTTGTTATTATAAATTTCTATCATATCAAAACTAAAGAAACATCATTTATTGCTGAGAAACAAAAAACAAATGGTAGAAAACTGAACATATATGAATGCGTGCTTCAAGGAAAACAGATGCCGTACTAAGTAATTACTCTTATGCCCACTAAGTTTAAGAAGGAAAATAGCTTATCTACAAAAAAAAAAAAAATCATCTGGGGGGGGGGGAGGTGGTTTACACAATTAATAATATTTTTTATTGGTCAGCCCTTAGGCCATATCACAAACTAAACCAAACTACAAGGCTTGATAAGACTTGGTTGCACTCTATGTAATAAGTTAGAATAAGACACTTATAACAATCTATATAAGTAAAAATGTAATGTTCGTTTGTAGGATTAACCTAACTCAAAAACCACTGGACGAATTGACACCAAATTTGAACACAATACACCTATTAGGCCAATGAGTGACCATCACTCATAAAACACTGAAAAACACAGCAGAAGGGACTTAAAAAGGCAAAAAAAAAAAATAAAAACATTACAATGTATGCGCAATATAATATATGCAAACACACATATATACACATATACACATGCATATACACACACAAAGCAGATATACAGAGACTGGGCCACAGCAACGCGTGACAGGGGATGGCTAGTACAGTAAATAAATACGATATGATACAACTGATAAAACTAAGTATATATATATCATATTTCCTTCTCACTGCTACAATATTCACAATTGAATGATACCATTTTGTATTTTGGTACCTGATATTGTCCAACTATTGAGGGATCTCTTCCAAGATAAATTAAAGACAGAATAAGTAAAGGGAAAGGTAGTCCCCTGACATTAAGTCCAGTCATGTCGTACTCTGAGGGGTGGTGCTCATCTCACTTTCTAAGCCAAAGAGCCAGCGTTGTCTGTAGACACCTCCAAGGTCATGTGGCCAGCATGACTGCATGGAGCATCGTTACCTTCCCACCAAAGCAGTACCTATTGATCTACTCACATTTGCATGTTTTCAACCAGCTAGGTTGGCAGAAGCTGGGGCTAACAGCGGGAGCTGACCCTGCTCCCCAGATTCAAACCACCGACCTTTCGGTCAGCAAGTTCAGCAGCTCAGCAGTTTAACCCACTGTACCACCAGGGGTATAGAGTATAGATCTGCAAAACATTTTAGAAGCATAATCACATATATATAGATCTGAGTATAGATCTGCAAAACATTTTAGAAACATAATCACATATAAATAAGAAAACTATCACCATTAAAATCCCAGAGTATAGAGTACAGAACTGCAAAACATTTTAGAAACATAATCACATATAAATAAGAAAACGATCACCATTAAAATCCCAGAATTCATCTGGAACCACACAGTCTAGTATTGTGTGTGTGTGTGTGTGTGTGTAAATCAAATCTTTCTCAAGAAAAAACTTTCTCTTTACTCCTTTTCTTAAACCTCTATCTTATTCTGGACCACACTTACACTGCTTTGGGCTTTTAAATGTATATAAATTGTGCATAGAATTTGAAACTTGTGAGGATAGCTGCTCCCATCTCTGCTGTTTCTGTTTTGAAATTTCAGTATAGGATAAAGGTGTGCCTTATTTATTTATTTCATCAAAGAGGTAGCATTAAATAATTCAACAGGAAACATAAGGTTGGTTAAACCAGAAAGACCATCCTAATATACTTCCATGGAACCTGCTGAATAGCCTCTTAATATTGCAATAGAAACAAAGCCTCAGGCCCCTTCTACACTGCCATATAATTCCATACTATCAAAGCAGATCAATTTACATTATCTGCTTTGAACTGGATTATATTGGTCTATATAATCCAGTTCAAAGCAGATAATCTGGATTTTATATGAAAGTGGAAAGAGCCAAAGGCAGATTTTGGAGCAACTTTTTGAGTACATGACAACTGTAGTGAAATGGATGGGATTTTAAACTAAGGACCTTTTCAAACTATATTCTGCTTTAACTGATATGACACCATGGAATCCTGGACTCTGGCTCAGAATTCTAAATGCCCTTCGAAAACTGAAAATCCCAGGATTCAATTAGGTGTTGCCATGGCAGTTAGAGTGGAATCATAGTGCTGTAATTATATAATGTGGAAGAGTTCTAAACAATCATTAAATTTATAACACTAATATGAACCTCATATTTTTTTTTAAAAAAAAATCACTAGGCTTCCCTCGACTAGACAGAGGTCCTCCAGGTCAGTTGCATGTTTGGATCGGAGTATAGGGTGGCAAACTGCTCGACGGGGTTGCACTCCCTCTGAAGACACAGGTCCGCATGCACAACTAAAACTCACTTTGGCTGACTTTGGTCTTTCAATCTTATTTTTTAGGCCTTTAACCTATTAAAGTAAAAAATAAATCCTACCCACTTACCATTAATTGGAGACCTAAATCAGAAGTTGGAATTGCATTGTCTTCCAGATGTTGTTGAGTGGCAATTTTCAGCCCCTTACTCTTGGCTGTCCTTGCTGGGACTGCTGGGTGTTGCAGCTCAGCAGAATCTTCAATAGCACAGTCACCACTCCTGGGCTGAATGCAGTGCTAACTAGAGTTTCTAAATTGATTCAACAAGAACGTAGTCCCCACTTATTATCCCTTGGGATTGCTCTAATTCAGACTAACGACTGGATGTAGGCCCACATTGAATCAGTTGAAAGAGACCACAAAGGTCATCCAGTCCAACCCCCTGCCATGCAGGAAAACACAATCAAAGCACCTCTAACAGATGGTCATTCGGCCTCTGCTTAAAAACCTCTAGAGAAGGAGCCTTGCCATGCTCTAAGGCAGCATATTCCACTGCCAAACAACTCTTATGAATAGGAAGTTCTTCCTAATGTTCAGATGGAATCTTTTTTTCCCCTGCAATCTGAATTAATTGCTTTGTGTCCTAGTCTCCAGAGCAGCAGAAAGCAAGCTTCTTCTGTTTGACAGCCTTTCAGATATTTAAAGATGGACATCATGTCCCTTCTCAGTCTTCTTTTCTCCAGGCTAAACATACCAAGCTCCCTCAGCCATTCCTCATAAGGCTTTGTTTCCAAACCTTTACTCATTTTAATCGCCTTTCTTTGAATGCACTTTCTTGTCAATATCCTTCTTGAACCACAGTTATAGTTAAAACTGGACACAATGCAAGTTATACAAGACATATTTAACTTAGGAAAAGAAAATTAAAAGGCCAGTTCAGGCATAGCTCTTACTTTATTGAATAGCCATGATGTCTCAGGTATGGCCTTCTGCCTGAAAAACACATTTGAACATTCAGAAAATGAGACCCATACTGGCTTCTGGTCAGGATGGCAACATTGCCAGCCCTCCACATTTGTTGAACTATCCATTGATTTAAGGGTTCTCTCTTAATACGAAAACCGGCATGGAGGATCATGCATTTTATTGAGTATACAAGATGCTTAATGTTGTATATTTTTATGTTTTAATTGTTTTCCAATTGGGATCATTTGGAAATGTATGTTTTCTTTGATTTTAATTGTATTTGTTTATTTTAATATACATGTGTATGGCATCAAATTGCTGCCTGTTATAAGGCTGCCTCCAGTCCCTTTTGAGTTGAGAAGGGAGGGGTAGAAATATGGTAAATAAACATTCTCCAGATTTATAAATATGATGAATACAAATGTGACCTGAATAAAATGTTTTAGTGCATACTGTGGGTTGCAACTACAGGTTGGGCATCCTTTATTTGTAATTCTGAAACTAACACAAAAACCAAAATTGTACACGTGTGACTGAGATAGTAACACTTTTTTTAATTGTTCAATGCTTTTAGGAGCCACGGTTTAAATCCTTGTGCCGCTGAACTGCTGACCTGAAGGTTGGCTGAACTGCTGATGTGAATGTCGGCAGTCAGATCAGCAAAACAGGGTGAACTCCCATTTGTCAGCTCCAGTTCCTGCCAACGTAGCAGTTCTAAAATATGTGAGTAGATAAATAGGTACCATTTCGGTGGGATCCGGGGAGAGCATGGATGAGCTCCCTCTATCAGCTCCAGCTCCCCATGCTGGAGAGAAGCCTCCCACAAGGATGGTAAAATAGCAAAACATCCGGGCATCCCCTGGGCAACATCCTTGCAGATGGACAATTCTCTCACACCAGAAGCAACTTGCAGTTTCTCAAGTCGCTCCTGACACGAAAAAAAATTCAGTGGGAAAAGGCAAAGAGACACTCCAAGTAATCTTGCTGGCTATACAATCAGAAGATGACATTGCTGGCTCCTCGGCTTGAAAAATAGAGGAGAGCACCTTTGCAAAGCCAGAGATGAAGCACCGCCTCCAGAAGTCGGTAATGAAAAAGAGAAGCCTTTGCCTTTGTGTTTATGCGTCTCATTTGTATACGATTGTAAAAAGCATTGAATCTTTATGTATGTAAAATGCTTTAATCTACTCTGAGTCCCCTGGAGAGAAGGGCGGAATATAAATAAAGTGTATTATTATTATTATTATTATTATATTGTTTTTGTTGTTCAATGTATGAAATTACCTTTAGGTTATGTGTTCAAGGTGTATATGAAACACAATTTTGTGTTTCGACTTGGCTCCTACCATTAAGATATCTCAAATATGTACTATACATAATATGCAAATACAGGTATTCCAAAATAATGTTTTAAAATCTGAATCCAAAACATTTTTGATCTCAATTATTTGATAATGGATATTCAATCTGTACCAGTACAAGACTGGACTGAGCCTATAGACAATCGCTTCATTTTTTTTTCCTGTTCCTCTGTGTTCTCACTGAAAGTCAATTACAGTCAAACACATTTTTCCCTGAATCTCTCTCCCTATAATCTATATAAAAACTAAAAAATTGTGATGCTCTCTTACTTCAGCATCTCCTTCTAGCACCAAGTTTATCTCAGTATGTCTGGAACATCTGACTGGAAAGACCAGAAGTCAGAAAAGCTCTGAATTTAATAAAACATAAAATTAATAATGTCTAAGTCAACTAAAGACCTCTTGTAAATACAAAGGAAAACAGAAGTACACAATGACACAACACAATTTTGAAATCAAGTTTTAATTCCTTTTGAAGATGCTCATAACCTTATACTGAGGTGAAAACCTACATTTCCATACAGATCTAAAATGAACTTGTGAAATATGAAGTCAGAATCAGGCATATTTTTTCCGTCAGGACTAAGCCATGAATTTTTCCAGTACAAATAATAATACTTTTTTTATTTCAATAATAGTCTTCAGTGATGTGCTCACTTGCATTAATTTTCCCCTTTCAGAACAGATGACAATTCGCCGCTTTCCTTTAATTCCTAGGAAAAGAAGAAATAGATAAATCAGAGAGCAATATCACAATAACAGCTCTATTTAGCCAGTTATTCTGTAGCTTGGCAAGAGGAAGGTGGTCCACTGTTATTTTGCATTTAGTTTATTATCTACCAGTGAGGGAAAAGCAAACCAAAAATTCTACTAATAATCAAATTGTCATCCAGAGACATGTCAGTCACACAAATGGAATCCTGTCATAGTCCAAAAGGGTGTCTACAGAGCCTGCCCAGCACAGAGAGAAAAGTATGAATCTACCTTACATCAGGGATCCCTTAAAAGGCTATGATTCCACTTTAATTGCCATGTCAATATTCCAGAATCCTGGGGTTTGTCATTCAGAGAGGGATATTTAGTATTCTCAAGCAAAAAGTACTAATGCATCACTAAACTGCAACTTCTAGAATTCCACAAGATGCAACTATGGCAGTTAAAAGTGCAATGATAGTACTATAATTGTGTGATGTAAAAAAGCCCTTAATCTAAACCAGAAAGTCTGTGAAGGTCCTATCAACATGTCTCTTCTATTTTCAGATCTCTTGGATGCTTTAATTTCTATGAACTGTGGGTCCATCTTGTGGTACTACTGAAATTGTTTTTAAAAAAAAACAGGCTTCATAAATAGCTATTCCAGAGGCTCTTTGTTATGAAACTTGGGAGGTATGGAATACAATCTCTGTATTTGCAGGAGATACATTCTAAGACCCTCTATTGATACTTGAAACCGTGAACAATAGAGAACTCTCTACTTCAGCTAGAAACATACTCTAAAATCACACCTGAAGACCTAGAGGCCCAGAAACACTTCCAGTCATACTGTACACTTGTGTTTGTAAAACCAGTATCCTTTCGACAGGATATTACACTACATTTCTTCATCTTACTAAATTACAATTTTACATTTTACATTGTAGTTTTAATAGTATAAATTACACGATGTAACACGATTTTTGGTCCTGAGTTATAAATGTTATTTTCTAATTGGGTCTATCATAAAAACATGGGAACATCAATTAAACTGCAAAAACGTTGTGTTGGCGGAACATTTTGCAGCACACTACAATGGTTTCTTGATGACTCTCTCATAGAGTCTCAACTAATTCAACAAAGTTTGCGGCAGACACAAAAAAGAAGTTCCTGGAGTAGAACAACTACTTTCAAAGTAAGTACCAAACAATTAAACAGGAAATAACACTTTCAAGCCAGGAACAAAAAATATTTCAAATGTTTTCACATGGTGTTATTTAACTGTCTTTGTAATTTTAATATTTATATGTTATTATCTTGATATTGTTTGAAATTAGCATTGTTTTATATTTATTGTTAGCCACCTAGAGTCACTATATCACAATAATGGAATAAAAATAAAGTAAATAAATATTTTTTTTAAAAAATCACAATGAGCCCTAGAATATTTCAGGAAAGTTCTAGTGCATCATTGAGCTGCAAGCTTCAGGACTCTGAAGGATATTGAAATGGCAATAAAAGTGGCACCACTGTATTATAATTGTGTAGTCTGAAAGGACCCCAGGTTGGATTATATCTGTCAATCTATAGTCTACTCTCAATAACAGAAGCCCTCCAGGTTCCACCTATTACCCAATAGCATGATTTTTAATAGAACTGTCAAGGATTGAAACATGATTTTTTTTTGCTTGCCAATCATTTCTTCTTTGACCATACAGATGGTCCTTCAACTAGTGAAGAGGGCAAAGGTTTGGAGAAGGTCATTGTTGTTCCAGGTTTCAGTGGGATATAACCCAACATATGTCTCAGAATGGCAATGAAAAAGGGCTAGAAGTGTTGGCCCTAAATGAGGCAATGTGAGGCAGTCCATCCAAACAATAAATGCTGAAAGGTGAAGAGCAATATCAATAGGTCAGATGATTGTGGATGCCAATCATCTATTCCAAGCTCCAGGTCTTGGGCCTATAGATATTGCTGGACCACAACTCCAAAAATGTCCGAGTATTATGCCAAAGGGGGCTGGGTTCAAGACTCGGAGCTACTGCGTTAGATAATGCAGTGTTCTCACTTGTATAGAAGTAAAATTCAGCACCAGGTTCTCTATATGAAATTGGGAAGGAGGGGTTATCTTGTTATTTGCCCCAGGGCACAGACTGCATTTGCCAAATTTGTGTGTTAAATCTCAGATGACTGTCAGCCATAGAAGAGGAGAATCTTTGTACATTTAGTTCAATTCCAGGATGGGCAATTGAACTAAATCATCATAGATCCAGATGGTCATACTGCCACACAATGCAAAACTAATCTGACATCACTTCCAGTTTTCAACCTGGCATATTCAAGTCATTTTTCAAGGGGTATGGAGAGCCCTAACAGCGCTCCATGCAGTCATGCCGGTCACATGACTTTGGAGGTGTCTACGGACAATGCTGGCTCTTCGGCTTAGAAATGGAGATGAGCGCCACACCCTAGAGTCAGACATGACTGGACTTAATGTCAGGGGACTACCTTTCCCTTTACCTAAGGAGAGTAATGGATTTGCACCATTTTATGGCAAATAAAATCCTCCATATAACTTACCCATTTTGCCTTGCTAAATGTTTTGGGGCAGAAAGAAGGCCAACTGGTTAAATCATTGCTTGAGTTCTGTAATTTTCATTCATACATTGAATCAGAGGAGGGGGGGGGTCGTCTAGTAGCGCAGCTGCTGAACTTGCTGACCAAAAGGTCGGCGGTTTGAATCCAAGACAAGAAGAGTAGAATGAGCTCCTGCTATTACCCCCAGCTTTGGCCAACCTAGTAGTTCGAAAACATGCAAATGTCTCCTGCATATGTCATCAGTTGGGGGGGGCCTCCCCCCAGCACCAACTGCCACTCTGGACCAGAGTGAAAAGAGAGGGGGTCAGGGGACAGTTCCACCTTGTATTCTGTGCTTTGCTAGTAATACAATATAATATAATATAATATTTATAATATTATAATGTAATACAATATAATACTAATAATAATATATTATAATTATATATTTTATATTACATGTAATATTACTAATAATATTACAATATAATGGTATAGTACAATATAGTATTATATTATACTGATATTGTACTATGCTATTATAATATATTGTATGTACATATATCTTTTAAGCCACTCTGAGTGCCCTTCGGGGTGAGAAGGGTTGCATATAAATGTTGTAAATAATAAATAAATAACTAAATAAATAAATGTGAGTAGATCAATGGGTACTGCTTCTGTGAGAAGGTAACAGCACTCCATGCTGTCATGCCAGCCATGTGACCTTGGAGGTGTCTACGAACAACTAGACATTAAGTCTAGTTGTATTCCCAGAGTCGGACACAACTAGACTTAATGTTGCGGAAAACTTTTACCTTTACATTGAGTCTTATTAAAGTCAACAAAGCAAGAGAGACTAGGTAGGTCAACGATAGATAAATGCTATTTAACTGGACAAGATTAGATTTATATGAAGCAATGTCTCATTAACAGTAATAAAAAAAACCAGATGCTACCTGGTACCCACAGAAATAATGACCAAAATGTGAACTTTTAGTGCTATGTGATCAATTTCAGAGCTCTCTAAAATGCATAGCCTTGCACCCAAAGCATAAATTCAACAAGAAAAAAGATTAATGTACACACACACACAATTGCTAATTTGTCCACTCTTTAAAACTATACAGGTCATAAAAATAACCCTTGAGTACAGTACTCCACCAGAGACATTTTTTTTTCAAAAAAATTGGGTACATGGGCTAAGTAACATCAACTTATTTTTAAAACCTAATGAGATTTATTGATTCTGTCTTCCCAGGAGTTATAAGGCCTATGGTATTGGCTATAAAACATTCAAGACAAGAATAGGCTCTGGAGTATTTGTCATTAGGAGCCTGGGCTTGTTCTTTTTCACAAAGACACACAAATATCAGAAGATGCAAGAACAAATGCAGATATTTTTTTGTGTCTTTGGGGCCTTTTCCAAAAGGAAAAAAGGGGAGAGAGTATACAATAAAATGTGTTAGCACCGGCCCATACCTTTCTTCAGGAATGAGACAGTTTGCTAGGCAAAATGTCATTGCCTTCTTTGAGGGGAAACAATGTCAAAAAGCAAGCTCTAAGAATCAAATGGAAGCTGTAAATGCACCCATGGGAGAGAGGGGGTAGTTCTTACAGGACTACTGTCAAGAAAGCACATTTCAGTGCTACTTTAGCAGGCACTGTAGTTGCACATCAAAGATATATGGCCACTTCCACCAATAAACCAAGCTAATAATAAAATAGAAAATTCTATAAACTAATTCAATTTCATTTTTTAACAAAAAAGGAATCAGAAAAGTTTTGCACGTTAACAATATTTTTTAAAATTACAACAATGAATTAAACTTCATTGGTTGAATGCAAAGCACAGAGAAATAAGAACTCCAGGTGATATAAATACTGCAGAAGTAGATGACAACAAGGAAGGCACAGAAGTAGTCATATAGAAAACTAATGACAAATGTTTAAGAAAGAGATTCATGTCTATATTTTGATTTCTGCTATTATGTTAGTAATGACAATAATGGTACAAAGGTATGAAAATGTAAGCAGGCCCAGCAGGCAGATCTCTACCCAGGAAGGAAAATCTTCAAAATGTAGCCTGTAATAATTCCTTGACGTTCTTCTTCTCTTCTTATCCCCAATCATGAATCAGAGATAATTAGCTATCAAAAGCCCTGGAAAGGTTTCCATGAACAAAAATTATTGATTTGGAATCTGAGAAGGTTTCACATTGGTTAAGATTTATATCTTATCCACCTCACACTATTTGGACCTTTGGGGTGCCCTAAAGCCCAAAGATATACTACAATGGCAATAGGAATGGAGGCCAATTTTTCTCCCTGTTCAGTGTTTACAGTAATCCAGAAATGACATCTCATTACATCTGGTTTGCTTTTAGGTTAATGGCAAGACCAAATACCACATTTTGGGGGTGTTTTAAAATAATTTAGGGGTAAGAATTGCATGAAAAAAATAAATGTGGAGAGTCTAATGCAGAGGTCCTCAAACTAAGGCCCGGGGGCCGAATACGGCCCTCCAAGGTCATTTACCCGGCCCTCACTCAGGGTCAATCTAAGTCTAACGACTTGAAAGCACACAATAACAACAACAATCCTATCTCATCAGCCAAAAGCAGGTCCACACTTCCCATTGAAATACTAATACGTTTATATTTGTTAAAATTGTTCTTCAATTTAATTATTGTATTGCTTTTAAGTGTTTTTTTTTTTGCACTACAAATACTATATGTGCAGTGTGCACATGAATTCACTCATGTTTTTTTCAAATTATAATCTGGCCCTCTGTTTAAAAAGTTTGTGCACCCCTGGCCTAATGGCTTTAGGGTCACCAGAGTTTAGCTTTACATCTTGGGATGCTGTCTCTTCAATTGGATTTGGGATTTTTTAAAAAAGGGTTCTGAATCTCCAAGCTACTGTATGTATTCTAGTATAAGCCAACTTGAATATAAGCCGAGGCACCTAATTTTACCACAAAAAACTGGGAAAACATGTTGACTCAAGTATAAGCCAAGGGAAGGAAATGCAGCAGCTACTAGTAAATTTCAAAATAAAAAATAGATAACAATAAAATTACATTAACTGAGGCATCAGTAGGTTAAATGGTTTGAATATTTACATAAAACTGTAATTTAAGATAAGACCGTTTAACTGATTAAACCATTATTCTAACCTTCTTCAATGTAAATGTGCTTACGTATCCTTCCAATAATAATCGAGTAAAATAATGGAAATATAATAATAACAGTAATAATAGAGTAAAAAAATTAATGTAATAAAAATAAGAAGAGTAAAATAATAAATGCACAATAATAAATAGAGTAAAATAATAAATGGACTAATAATAATAACAACAACAGAGTAAAATAATAAATAACTTTGACTCAAGTACAAGCAGAGGAGGGGGGGGTTTCAGCCTAAAAAGGGGGCTGAAAAACTTGGCTTATACTCAAGTATATACAGTATATATAAGAATTACACTGAAATCATATACCTAACAGGCTAAATGCTTCCTAGAATAAAATGTTTTGACGATTTGGCAAAAGAACAATGACTATAAAGCCAAGCAATGTCTTGAGGAAAGATTTTCCATGATATTGGTAAAATTCTTCATCTTGAGACATTATACTTCACCTTGGACAAGATAAAGCTCTTAAAGAAAAGGTTGGTTTCCTCAGATACCTAGACCAAACATATTCAGAGCTTTGCAAAGTAATTAAAAACATTTGAAGATTAGATCACAAAGCAACTAGAATTATGAACTTAGTACAACAAATATCAACATGGACCAGAATAAGCATACTTCTTACCTAACAGTTCTTCCCTTACCTTAACAATATCCAGGCCTCCAATAAGTTCCCCTTTCACATACAACTGTGGGTAGGTTGGCCAGTTTGAATGTTTTTTTAACCCTTGCCGAACCTAAAAGACAGAACTCCAAGTCAGTATTCCACATTAGGTTTGTGCAAACTGATTCATGAGAGAGAAGTAAATGAATAAATTACCTCTTCGTCCTCCAATATATCAAAAGTGTCATAATCAACACTAAAAAACAAACAAACACAGAAAGACGTGAAAAAAGCAGAACATTATTCAAGATAGTGGTATCCAGCTATCTTATTTTTATTATTTTTATCAATGTAGAAGGCAGTGCAGATATTCTCAAAACAGGAGACGTGTAAGAGAATCAGCAATGGATGTCAACAGGTTTTGTGACACTCATTTTGATATACTATAACAGAAAGAGGAAAAAAACAGAAGACAACAGAAGAATCTGTATACAACTACACAGACAAATAGAATTCAATGCAAGAGCAAGTTTCCCTGTGATTTATGGAGTAGGACTTCTGTCCTACATCCCTACTTAGACATGAGCCAAGGAGAACTACTGAAATACACATATCAAGAAGCTATTCAACACTGAGAACACCTATTGGCGGAAGGAGAAGGGAGAGCCCAAAAGTGTCTCAGAAGTTATTGACAAGCTGGAATGTGTCCAGAGGAGGGTGACTAAAATGATCAAGGGTCTGGAGAACAAGCCCTATGAGGAGCGGCTTAAAGAGCTGGGCATGTTTAGCCTGAAAAAGAGAAGGCTGAGAGGAGACGTGATAGCCACGTATAAATATGTGAGAGGAAGTCATAAGGAGGAGGGAGCAAACTTGTTTTCTGCTGCCCTGGAGACTAGGACGCAATGGAACAATGGCTTCAAACTACAAGAAAGGAGATTCCATCTGAACATTAGGAAGAACGTCCTGACTGCGAGAGCTGTTCAGCAGTGGAACTCTCTGCCCCCGGAGTGTGGTAGAGGCTCCTTCTTTGGAAGCTTTTAAACAGAGGCTGGATGGCCATCTGTCGGGGGTGCTTTGAAGGCAATTTTCCTGCTTCTTTGCAGGGGTTTGGACTGGATGGCCCATGAGGTCTCTTCCAACTTTATGATTCTATGATTCTACAATATCCATTCAAGAGTGAGGAGGTGCTACTTTTTTCAATTATAGTATCCAGCTCCCTGTAGAACTATATTGGCCGAGAGTTCTGGGAGCCATTTCTCTTTTTCTTTTTTAAAAAGGTAACTTTTCCAAACTCTACCCCATGCTCTGTTTGTTGAAGAAACAAGATTGACTATATTTATCATGTTGCAAATAGACAGCCCCATGGAAATAAAATTCCATTGTATTCGACAATTACTAATAAGGTTCAGAAAAACAAAAACCCTCAGTAGAGACCAACCTTGATAAAAAGACCAAAAAGGGAAAAGAACAGGTGGAAAACAGATGGAATCGGAAAAAGTGTTACAGGGATTGAAAAGCCATGGAGAAACTGGGTGGATTAATTAAGTTGTGCAGTGAGCAAATATGTTATCATTTCAGAAGAACAGATGTGCTTAAGACAGAAAAAATACATACCCACTATTGTTTAGAATTTCTATAATTTGCTTGCTGAACCCACACTTTGCCGTCTACAATAGGAAAAGAAAAAACAATTCAGTAAAGTGTACGGGGGAGATCAACATATGGTGAACCCATATACACTGTGAACACAATTTGAGATTTTCCTTCTGTCCCTACCCCATCAGAAACCGAAGAAGTTCCATGCAATTGATCTGCATCTGCTTTGCATTCAAGAGCCACTTGAATAAGATTTTGCTGCAGCACTCTATATTAATTTTATATAAGCATCAACACACTTCTCCCCAGCTGTCAACATTATGGTAGAAGTTGTCAGTCCACAACTAGCATAGATTGGTTCACAAATGAACTTTCTGTGTGGGGGTACATAACCACATGCCCCAATACCATGAATTAATTATGTCATTTTCAGAGGTTCTCCCTCAAGGATCTCTTGCCATTTCATCTCTCTCTCTCTCGCATAAAAATATTGTATGTTTTAGCTAAGGTGTGAGAGAGACAACAGAACAAGAGATACCTAATTTCTGGGACATTCTGCCCCAAAAGGTCTTTTTAGTGTCAACACAGATATCTTTTCAGCTCTAGACAAAAAGATCTTTATATCAGCAGGCATTTTAGTGTCTGATTGTACTGTGCTATAATGTTCATTGATTGGCTCCAGATTTGGAAACTTTCCATCATCTGGGTTGCTGTGAATTTTCCAGACTGTATGGCCATGTTCCAGAAGCATTCTCTCCTGATGTTTCACCCACATCTATAGCAGGCATCCTCAGAGGTTGTGAGGTTTGTTGGAAACAATGCAAGTGGGGTTTATATATCTGTGGAATGTCCGGGGTGAGAGAAAGAACTCTTGTCTGTTTGAGGAAAGTGTGAATGCTGCAATTGATCGTCTTGATTAGGCATGGGCAATTTCAACAGAAAGGAGGAAATTATGAAAATGAACAAAATTTGGCTATCAATATATTTTTTAAAAAAACTCTAAAATCAGGACAGTAAAGAAAGAACAACACTCAAAAACAGGGGAATTCCAGACAAGAAACAATCAGAGCCAGCTAATCACCTCCCAACAAAGGATTCTCCCAGGCAGAAAACAAACAAGCCTTGAAGCTGCAAGGCTATTCAATGCTAATCAAGGTGATCGATTATGGAACATGGCCATACAGACGGGAAAACTCACAGCAACCCAGATGATGGAAAGTTTCCAAATCTGGAGTCAATCAATGAACAGTACAATGAGACACTAAAATAGTTGCTGGTATAAACATCTCTTTGCCTAGAGGTGAAAAGATATCTGTGTTGACACTAAAAAGACCTTTTGGGGCAGAATGTCCCAGAAATCAGGTATCTCTTGTTAAGCTGCTTCTCTCTCATCTTAGTTAAAGGATACAATATTTTTATGCAAATAAGAAGGCAGTTTTCTGGGTTGGCGAGTGAGAGAGAAATGAAATGGCAAGAGATCCTTGAGGGAGAACCTTAAAGATGACATAATTAATTCATGGTACTGGGGCATTTGGTTATGTATCCCCACGCAGAAAGTTCATTTATGAACCAAGCTATGCTAGTTGTGGACTAATATCTTCCTCCATAACGTGGGGGAAACTTCAGGAGAGAATGCTTCTGAAATATTATTTATTTATTTTATTTAAAACCTTTATATTCCGCTCTTCTCACCCCGAAGGGGACTCACAGCGGAGCACAACATATAAACAGCAAACATTCAATGCTGGGACATGAATAAATTATATGCATACATAAACATTAAAAACCTTTGTCTCAACATTAAAATGCAGTGTTTAAAACCATCTCGATCATCTGCATAGAATCTAATTGGCCTGGAAAGGTTTCCAATTGCTGCTTTATTGCACTGTCCTGAAAGTTGTGGATTGATGCTGTTGATCCTGTTTGTTGCATTGTTATGTTTTAATTGCACTGACACTGTTTGATAATTGTACCATGTAAACCGCATTGAGTCGTCTGTTAAGGGCTGAAAAATGCGGTATAGAAATAAAGCAAATAAATAAATAAATTCCACAGCCAAGTTTTTACCATCCTTCTGAAGGACAGGAGAGTGGGGGGGGGGGGGGGGGCTGATCTAATTTCACCAGGAAGAGAGTTCCATAGCTGGGGGACAATCACCGAGAAGGCCCTTTCTCTCGCCCCCACCAATCGTGCCTGTGACAATGGCAGGAAGGAGAGCAGGACCTCTTCGGATGATCTTAATCACGGCGATGGGGGCCATCATAGGGGCTATACAGCCCGGAGAACTCACAGCAACCCAGTGATTCCAACCATGAACACCTTTGACAACACATTTTCCATCATCTCCTTCCAATGGCTGCATGCCACTGGGCCTCTTTTTTACTATTGTGTGAAGAAATACTGGATATCTCCTTATGTAAACTGGGAAAAGTAGATCTGCTGGAATAACCCATCCCTCACTCCCCGGTTACGCTGGTGGAAAACCCCAAGAAGATTTCATGCCTCCTAAGTGTAAATGCACACATTTCAGGACAATTCTGCCCAACATCCCCAAAAAAAGGTTCTGAAACCTCTTTTTGAATCCTGTTTTGCATCCTCTCCTTCTAATGACAATATAAAACTCAGCCTCCTCTACTTTCCATGGTAGAACCACCAACTGCCTGAAAATGCTTCAGAGAGTTAAATCGGGAGACTGTTTGATTAATGTAAGCTTCAGAACAGAAAATATCTCACCTTTTCAACTAAGTCAGACGCAGCTTCTTCCAAGAGGTCTGTTCCATCATAGAAGGCAGACCTTGAATATAACTCCTTCTATCTTATTCATTCTCTTTTTATAAACAACCATGGAAACTTTGTTGAAGGGTAATATATAAAAATTTTAAATAAACAAATAACAAAGCAAGAGATCTACCATCTGTCAGTTTCTAAATCTACACGATAAACAAATAAAACACATCCAAGACTCTTACCTGTTTATTTCCTTTCATAAATAACATCACAGAGGCTTTGTTTATCAGGTCTTTAAGCCTACAGCAGAAAAAGAGAAAATATGGATAAGAGAGTTTATAACAAAACGTAAGTCAAAAATACTTTTTAGCAATATATAAAACCAAAGAGCAAACGTTTTTAATATTGAAACAAAATATATAATTCAGTAAGGAACAAGATACAATTTTTCACTCTGTGCTAGACAAATAAAAACACGATGCACCATACCTGTCCTCTAATTTGTGTGCCTTGGGGCAGACTGTATTCAGTTCTCCAGAAGCCTCAAGCTCCTGGAAATATAATCATTTTGTATTCATTAGGAAAGTATCATTCATATATATATATATATACACACACACAATAATAAAAGTGAATATATATATGTGTGTGTGTGTGGCTAGGATATTCAGTTACACGGACAAGCTCCTGTCTCCACAAACAGCTATAGTTCCCACGATGCAGAAGACACCATTGGCCCTCCCTCCAATGACATTGCAGGTTATAGTGAGCGCCATGAACATGCCCAAGAGCCCTGCCAATGTCCTCCCCAAAATACTATACTGCCACCACCTAAGTGAAGGCTTTCATAGGAAACAGTTTCATCCTACATTTTATGTGTTTCCTCTACCACAGACATCTCCAAGTTTCTTACTCTCACAATTGGTCTGTGAGTAATTTGTAGGACCCCTCCCACTGCCTCTCCCTTACCCCTTTCCTATTCTTTTCTATTGCACACAGCAAACAGAGGAATTGATCTGCAACTGAACATACAGAGAGGTTTGGGGAGAATTCACCATGATGTATAGGAGTTGTAGGTACTGGGATGTATAGTTTACCTGCAATCTGAGAGCATTCTGAACTCCACCAACAATGGACCTGGAACTAACTTAGCACACAGAACCCACATGGCCAAGAAAAAAATGGAGGGATTGGGAGGGATTTAGAGGAGTTGTAGTTCACCTATATCCAGAGTGCACTATGAATCCAAACAATGATGGATTTGAATCAAACTCAGCATGCATACCCGATATGCCCATATTTGAATACTGGTGGATTTTGAGGGGAATTGGCCTGGACATTTTGGAGTTGTAGGTACTGGGATTTATAGTTCACCTGCCATTAGTGAGTACTCTAAACTCCACCATGGATGGAATTGGACAAAACTTGACACACCTGAGCCACCATGACCAGAAAATAATACTAGAGGTCTTTGGGGAAAATTCGCCTTGATTTGGGGGAGCTGTAGTTCACCTACATCCAGAGAGCACTGCAAACCCAAGCACTGATTGATCTGGACCAAACTTGGCACACAGAACCCCCATGACTAACTCAATCTACTGAAGGGAGACTGGCTCACCATAGTGGGAGTTGTAGTTTATCCTACTATCAGAGAGCACACCAATTATGCATCTAGAACAAACTTGCCCAACATAACAAACTTTAAAGTACTGATGGACCTTCTCGTGGTTAACCTGACATGAGGGGAGTTGTTGTTCACCCACAACCCTATGCATTTTGTATAATTACAAATCAACATTTTCAAAAAATCCGGACAATGCTGGGTACCTCAAGCTTGTGCGTGTCTGTGTGTATATACATATAAATTAAAAGCACACAAATCTTTTCTCTCACCTTGACAATATCCAAGCCACCTATAAGTTCTCCGGCAACATATAACTGTGGATAGGTGGGCCAATTGGAGTATGTTTTCAATCCTTGACGTACTTCTTCATCAGAAAATATATCAAAGCTGCTAAATACAACATTGTGTTTGTTAAGAATTTCTATAATTTGTCTGCTGAAGCCTAGAAGGAGGTGGGATTGGGTAGGGAAGATAAAAACATATTATAATTAGGCTGATCATACAGGACAACTGTGCAAATTTAAGATATTATCTAAATTAAAATAATGCAAGCATGTCAGTGCAATATGAGTTTAAATAGCAACACATTGTTCTCTACCACAAAGGAAGGGGAAATGTATCTCGAGGACTACATGCACCATCAACTACTGTGCCTAGTTAACAACAATGCCTATGGCAGCCTGGCAGCTTTTGCCCCCTAATGCACAACACATAAACCCAAAATGGCTAGCTTTGGATAGAAAATAAAACCAGAAATAATATGACATACTGTCTGGCACACCAATGTGGCCTGGCAGTGGGCTGTGGGACCCTTCTAACTCACCCCTACAGCCTGCCACTGTTCTACAATCTCACAATTCTCTCTGGATCTGTAATTGGTTAAGTGGACGAACACAGAGAGTGCTCACTAATGCTTCCTCTTCATCTTGGAAAGAAGTGACGAGCGGAGTGCCGCAGGGTTCCGTCCTGGGCCCGGTCCTGTTCAACATCTTTATTAATGACTTAGATGAAGGGCTAGAAGGCATGATCATCAAGTTTGCAGACGACACCAAATTGGGAGGGATAGCCAATAGTCCAGAGGACAGGAGCAGAATTCAAAACGATCTTGACAGATTAGAGAGATGGGCCAAAACTAACAAAATGAAGTTCAACAGTGACAAATGCAAGATACTCCACTTTGGCAGAAAAAATGAGATGCAAAGATACAGAATGGGAGACGCCTGGCTCGAGAGCAGTACGTGTGAAAAAGATCTTGGAGTCCTCGTGGACAACAAGTTAAACATGAGCCAACAATGTGATGTGGCGGCAAAAAAAGCCAATGGGATTTTGGCCTGCATCAATAGGAGCATAGTGTCTAGATCTAAGGAAGTAATGCTACCCCTCTATTCTGCTTTGGTTAGACCACATCTGGAATATTGTGTCCAATTCTGGGCACCACAATTCAAGAGAGATATTGACAAGCTGGAAAGTGTCCAGAGGAGGGCGACTAAAATGATCAAGGGTCTGGAGAACAAGCCCTATGAGGAGCGGCTTAGGGAACTGGGCATGTTTAGCCTGAAGAAGAGAAGGCTGAGAGGAGATATGATAGCCATGTATAAATATGTGAGAGGAAGCCACAGGGAGGAGGGAGCAAGCTTGTTTTCTGCTTCCTTGGAGACTAGGACACGGAACAATGGCTTCAAACTACAAGAAAGGAGATTCCATCTGAACATTAGGAAGAACTTCCTGACTGTGAGAGCAGTTCAGCAGTGGAACTCTCTGCCCCGGAGTGTGGTGGAGGCTCCTTCCTTGGAAGCTTTTAAACAGAGGCTGGATGGCCATCTGTCAGGGGTGATTTGAATGCAATATTCCTGCTTCTTGGCAGGGGGTTGGACTGGATGGCCCATGAGGTCTCTTCCAACTCTTTGATTCTATGATTCTATGATTCTTCAAAATTAAAAAAAAGTATAGAAGCCTTTCATAAGGGGAGAAGGAGAAGGAGAGTGCTTAATGTGCATGAAAACACACACACATCTGAGAATATTGGAGGAATCTCAGCCCATCTTCAAAAGGTTCGACAAAAGTGATTCATGGTGACAGATTTTAAAAGTTTAACAAGTGTACACACAAAAGAAAAGTGTTACATGATTTCTGTCTGGCAAATTCACCCATTACTTTTGATTTGTACTGTAGCTTGAGGTCTCCATGATCTGCATTTTGAACCACGAGCAAATAGCATTTATTTATATGGCATCCAAGTTGCTTTTCTTCCCACAACTGAAGCATTAAGTTCTTGTACAGCCTCGAGTGAAACAAGAATCCTGGATTTTTTTCCCTCCTCCTCCCATTCATCTGGGAGTTCATTAGTAAACAGCTACGGGCTGATTGCTGATGGTTATTCTGCTGCCAATATATTAACTCATTTCTACTGTAAGAGGCTGCGAGAGAGAGAACAAGAGCATACACACTTTATTTTAGCTGTGGGCAACTACATGCAGACGAAAAAGATTGATTGGTGGTGTTTCATTTTTAAGGGTTAAAGCAGCAAACGGGAAATGTTATGCTTAGGGATAAAGTGCCAACACTGCTTTATTCCCATAACAAAAAGATTTAGGCTGACTTTTTGAACAAATACCATCTGAGCAATACAAAAGCTAATGAAAGCACCACTGAAGTGCACATATGAGAACATAGAGGCCCTGCTAAGAGTAATGTGGATGCTAGCTGCACAGTGAGAGAAAGCTAAGTACAATTATAATACTAATGATGTAAGCAAGCAACAAGCCTGCGAACACGGAGCCTAGGGGATAGACCTCATTTAACATTATTATGAATTGGCTTTCCATAGGAAGTGGCGGAATATGGGACATAACAAGGGTTTCTGATTCCATACCAAGATCCAATTACACTCTGTTACAATTGACAATCTGCTATTATTAGTATGAAAATTAGCCTGGATACCGTCCATCAGGAACTTCTTCTGCACAAGCAGCACTGAGCAGAAACTCCCAGCTGACCTCTCTGGGCGCAAAGCTGATTTGCAACACAGATATGCCAAGCAGACTCAGCTCTGCTAGAAGGCCTAAGAGAAAGAGGATAGTGAAGGCCACTGATGGTAAGGGCCACTTCCTTCCCCAAAACAAGATGGGCAATGTCAGGTCTCACAACACAACTGGGCTGCAAGTCCTATCAGTCCCGGCCAGGGAGGGATGCTATTCAAATCTGCAGGGCTTCAAGTTGCCCCAAGGACCCAGTTAACCCTCTAAGGTGGCAAGCTGCCTTGAGTACCACCTTTCAAGAGGCCCATTCAGTAGCCTGTGAAAAATAAGGACCAAACAACTGGGAGTTTTGCTATTTCTATCTATGGAATCTGAGGTGATGCAGAACAATAGAAAATATGTGTGCCTGATGAACCCATAGCCACATAAAAATCATCCGACAGTTATTTATTTCTGTGGTTCATTTTCAATGAGCCAAGCATTATTTGCAGCAACGGATATGATGGCCGGGCAGTAACATATACTGCAACCTTACTATTCTCTGTATTCATTATGATCCATCTACATCAGTGACATGAAGACCACACTAGCTGTGTATCTTGCCACTCACCTATTATGACTAGCAATTGCCCTTAAAAGACAACTGAAATAGAAAACTGCACTGCCTCAATGGAGACACGATCCTTCCCCATCAACTTATTAATTTCTGCTCTGGAGAGTCATATGTGGAAGACATCACTACACAGTTCCTTCCACTATTAAAAAGGGCAACTGTTAGACCCGTCGCAAACTCTGTTCCTGCGGGAGGAAAATTGCTAGCATGTCCCTGACGTCACGAGACTCCGCCTCTCGCCCCGCCCCTTTCTCCGCCCCTTTCTCTTTGCGAGCATGGTTTTTCCTGTGCTAGGGCAGCATTGCCCGCATTTTCTCTCAGTTGGCAGAATTCAACTGAGAGAAAATGCGGGCAATGCTGCCCTAGCAAAGGAAAAACCACGCTCGCAAAGAGAAAGGGGCGGAGAAAGGGGCGGGGAGAGAGGCGCAGGCTCATGACGTCAGGGACTTGCTAGCAAGGTTTTCTCCAGCAGAAACCTAGTTTGCGACGGGCCTTAGGTTTGCAGGATCTAATGTCTCCCCCTAGAACCCAGCTTCTAGAACCCTGGTTCTCAACCTGTGGGTCCCTGGGTATTTTGGTCTACAACTCCCAGAAATCCCAATCAGTTTACTGGCTGTTAGGATTTCTGAGAGCTGAAGGCCAAAACATCTGGAGACTAATAGGTTGAGAACCACTGTTCTAGAAGGAACCTGGTGCAAAACTGTGACTCAGAAGCTATATTAAGTCCAAGAATAACAGCCTTAATTGACAATTGGCAACCTTTTTAGTAATTCTGTGTTAGACAACAGTATGTGCAATAAAGCAATGCACATCTACAGTAAATCACCCAGGCAATGAGCAACTTAATGCCAGCAGAGTGAGAATCACTGACTGTGGAGTTGTGCAGGGCTGCACTTCAAGCAAGCAGCTACACAAAGCAGTTACACAATGACTTTACGGCTGCTTGTGCAACAAAAAAGTAGACTAGATGTCATCCTTGTGCTGACTTCACCAACGTGAAAATCCTAGTATGATGCTAGCACAGTGACAGCTGGATATATAGTTCCCAGAGATCCCCCAGCAGTTTTCATTCCAACACATGACCTCTCTTATCTTGCTTACTCAACCGAGCTTGTACAATGAACCTGATTCATGTGCACACCTTCAGAGCATTCACTCAGCATAGTGCATTCACTTAAGACAAATCATGATGTAGCCAATTAATTACAAAGATTTCCAAAAAGAAAAAGAAAAAAATGAAAGTAAAGGCACTTAACTAATTCACCCATTCCAAGCTTTTGGGTCACCTTGGTTATCCTGTATCCTCTAATGAAATTATCAACTTACTAAGTTCACTGATGGAAAGCCATTGTTTGTTTGTTACCAATGGATGGTAACTAGAAGCCAATATGAAATGCTATATAAGGGTTCTGTAAACCCTTATATATGCTAATGAACTGATAGTTCTGCCAGAAGCCAAAATATATCCTTAGCCATTGTTTCTTATTGGATTCACTCTACAACAATTCCGTTATTCTAGCTCAGCAGCAAACTACATGGCACTGTATTCCCCTTGAGAAGCATACAACACCTGGAAGGTTGAAAAACAATGGAAGGAAAGCATCCTGAGATAGGCTGAGTTTTCTTTTTTCCACCTATCAGTATGAACAGCTGGACATTTTTGGGCAGAGTCGCCTCATGCTAGCTGTGAGTTTTGGGACTGAAAATTCAACAATATCTGAGGTCGGAAGGCATTAATTTTCAAAGGCATCTATTTATACATTGGAGCCTAAGACAAGGCTCCATTTGGGCCAACTGAAGGATCAAAACTTAAAACTCAAAACATAAGATATAAAATTTCTCCTGGGGCCTTTATTTTTTGCTGCATTAAACAGTAATCCAAAACAAGTCTTACCACAACGTGGTTCCTGAGGTGTTCCCTTCATAAACAGCATGCAAGGTGCAGCATTGATCAACTTCTTTAGTCGGGCATTGAGGTCCTCTTTAGAAGTGTCATTGGCACTAGCTGGGACAGTAACGTTAGATGCATGGCGCTGGACTTTTTTGGTCAGTTCTGGTGCATGAGCACCATCTAATTGGTCAATTTTTTGAGAATTCTGCCAACAGAGAGAAGTAATCTAGGTAAACATTATGAACTCCACAAGAATACGCACCAGAACCTGGAACATCTCTTCACCACATACAAGCATGATATTGTAGGAATAGCAACCACAGGAAAAATCAACTTAATGTTTCAACTGTTTCAATTGGATGAGCAAAAGAGAAGACAATACACACACAGCAAGTAGAATGGTGTAATAATTGAATGTTAAAATTTGCTATAAAATGCAGACCTGCAGATGTTATTTCAGACAAATCACCACAAAAAACTTATGAGCCAATCTATAATAATTTCCATGTCACTATTCAATTGTCAAATCAAATCAAATCATTTATTTCAGTCATAGACCAGCACAAGAAATAGAATTCACATTTTCATACAAACTTGCTATTCAATTGTGAACTGATCAAATTCAGTTTAAGAACAATCTGATATTACGAATACATTTCTCTATCTGTCCTAGATAAGTTATACTGTAGTTTTATGTTCACCTAATATTATTAAAAAAAACAACTATTTCACCAGTAATGAGACAATTGAATTTATCCTTGCAAACATCCATGCAACAAATCTAATTAAAATACCTTACCTTAAAAAACAAGAATGTTGGAACAGAAGTAATTTCATATTTTTCAGATACTTCTGGAACTGCCTCAGCTTCCAGCTTTAAAAACACAAACACAGAGCAGTTCATGAAATATGGTTTTATTTTCATGGTTTGGAATATGCTCAGTGATCCTGTCTACAGTGTTCTTTTAGTTATGTTAAATGTTTAAAAAGGATTTCAGTGCAAAAGTTTGTGACACATTTGCATTTAAATGAAACTCACAGGGCAGGCCTGTCATCCACTGAGCCTGCAGTGTCAAAACAGGTTCAGAGGTTTTTATTTTGTTGCACATTTCAAAAGATGCCTGGAGGCTGTGAATAAAATTCTTGGTGCACTAGTGACCTAGTAAATTTTCAATCATATGCAGCTACTACTATATTGAAATCCATAAATCACTGACCCCAGTTATGTCATGATTACAGTGCTTATTTTCTGCCCACAGCAATTCTTGCTGTTTGCTCTATTGACTAATTTCAAGAGGCAGTACATCATGACTGACATTTGCAGCCTTCTGCAAATTATGAAGCAAAAAAGGAGTATTTCTTCAATAAACTATTGATGCCTGTGAAATTTTAGTTTTTAACTCCTACAGGACTGGTAGTATATAACTGATCCACAAACACAAACAAGCCATCAAATATGAAAATACAAAAATGTGAATATGTTTCATTTAAAATAACACAAAAGGGAGACCTGAAATATGCCTTCATACGTGTACATGAGCAATAACAAGTCTGAATACTTGGTAGAGGTTGGGGGAAGTAGCCTGATGTTTTAACATATCGATTCTGGGATTACTTAATTTCTGTAGCTACTGTATGTATATGTGTGTTGATCTTGCTGCAGAGAATACTCCATGTTTTGGTGAGCAACATGAATGTTGAAGCCCTGGATAAATTTGGCGGGTGCTCCCAAATAGGTATACAACTCCCAAAAATGTTGTGAATTCTAAAGCATAGGCATACCAGTAGAGATAACTGTGTTAATGTAAATCATATTTGCTTGTATAGCTATGGTTTAGAATTAACTTCTTTTGAGTTGTCAACATCCAGAAGAGATGTTTTAAATTGAACTGAGTCAACCAGATAAACATTTTGGTTTTCAAGTGGTAAAAAGTAAAATGTACTGTTTGAACATTAAATATAGGGATGCACACACATAATAACAAAAACTACAAGATACTAAAGTGGAAAAGGTTTTAGCAGAAATATATCGCATTGGCAACTTTCTCTTGACACTCAATATACAGTATAATATCAATACAGAAAATATTATGCAAACATTGGTGATATCACCAACAGAATATTCAGAAGATGTCATCACAATGGTGTTAGAAACAATCATATCCCCAGAATAATTGAAAAAAACAAGTCCAGTTTATAAGTGTTTATAAAAGCACTCTTTTTTAAGTTTATAAGTGTTTTTTAAAAAGCTTTAATACCTAACATTTCTTCAGATATAAACTATATTTGGCCCAGCAAAACGCAGATAATGCTAAAATGTGGCATATTTAATTGTTACCCCTTTTTGATATGAAACCAGTTAGTAATTTCATGATTAAACAGGCTCTTAATTTTGGATATAACATGCAGATAAAAAAAAGTAGGGGAAGATGTCAAAGGGGTTGAAAGGTACTTTGTGTTATCTTTAAGAGATATTTTATACAATGAATGGTATATAACTCCAGAAAAATTGTCCAGAATGTATAAAGTTGTTTTAAATTTTATGTTGGAAATGCGAACAACATGTGCAGGCATTTCTATTGAGACTGATGGATAGAAAGGAAATATGGATAATTATGGTATATGACCAGAGCATTATGAATATTATATGTACAAAATGGAAGAGTAAACTAATACCAAAAAAAAAAACTGGATTAGATATTAAAACGGAATGATTTAAGTGGAATGGACATATTAACCTCTTTGACAGGAGAACAATTATTGTTGACATTTTAAAAAGATTGCAAACTCTTGGTTGTATTTTTGCAGACAAAAGAAAATTATATGCTAACTTCTTGTTGTTTATTCATTCAGGTGCTTCCAACTTTATGACCTCATGGACCAGCCTGCATAGACCAGCCTGCATCCAGCTCCCTCAAGGTCAAGCTAGTCACTTCAAGGATACCATCCATCCATCTTGCCCTTGGTCGGCTCCTCTTCCTTTTTCCTTCCTTTTTCCCCAACCTCATCATCTTCTCCAAGCTTTCCTGTCTTCTCATTATGCGGCCAAAGCATTTCATCTTTCTCTCTAATATCCTTCCCTTCAGTGAGCAGTCAGGGATTATTTCCTGGAATATGGACTGGTTTGATTTTCCTGTGGTCCAGAGTCCAAGGCTAACTTAGATTTTGTTAATTAGTAGGTTTGAATCGAGAGCTAGTGCTGCACAGTGGTTTCAGCATTGGATTACAACTCCCCACTTGACCACAAAATCCACTGGGTGACCTAGTTCTAGTCACATTTTCTCAGCCTTAGGGGAAAGCAATGGCAAACCATTTTTAACAAATCGTGCCAAGGATACTCAGTGATAGGTTTGCCTTTGGGTCGTCATGAGTCAGTAACAATCTTGAAGGCACACAACAGCAAACAACAAAATATGAATTTGAGGAAGAAGTATATGTTTCAATTAGCTGAAGAAGTTAGTTTTCATATTTTAAGACCAATAATCGCTGTAAAGTAAGCCAGAAATCACTGTAAGTTTTCTTCATTTTGTTGTTACTGTATTCTTTTTTCCTTCCTTTCGTTTCTTCTCATTTACTATGGATAACTTTTAATGTACTTTAAAACTTTAAATAAAAATATGTACATTTATACACTCAAGAATTTCTTGCTCTGTTTTGCTTGACCCCTACCAGTTTCTATATTTATGAATTCACTAGATCCAGCTTCAACAAACCTTAACACCATCAGGAAAGCTAACCTAAGGATTAAAACAAGGAAAGGGATTAGTGTGGCCCTCCAGGTACTGCTGAATAGCAACTTCCATCAATCTCTATTATTAAGGGTAGTGGATCAGGCTGCTGTGACTGCAGTACAACAATACATAGAAAACCATAGAGTTGCCAAATACAAAATTTAAAGGATCTCATGAAGTCCTTTCCTAACATATAATTCAGGCACTTTAGTATGCATTCAGGGATCAGTATTTGAAAATTCTCTGTGACAAAATGGCAAACTTTTAGCTAGGTACTTATTATTTTGCATTCTGGCAGGCTTTCTTCAGCATCTCATTTGCCCCATTTAAAGATGGATTGTGGCATGATTAAGTGTTTTGCATATCTATGTATTATTAATACTGTTTAATGTATTTTTAAATGGTAATTCCTCTCACTACAAGAACAGCTTGTAAAGAAAACCAGACCACTGCAAGATGGCACAGAAGACTGTGTGATGCTATCCAGCAATATCTATAAGGCAAATGAGGCCAATCAGCAATCTTTTTCTCCTTCCAAGTTATCATTCATTTTAGCATAACTGATGCTGCAGGATCATGTTTTTTCTATCCTCATCATAATTCATTCAAAAACCCCATCAATTTTCTGTTAATCGCTGCCATTAGTATGCAAACAGATGGATTTTATAATTAATTTGACTTCAGGCAATACAGTTATAGACTCACAGGATAATACAACTTTACCACTGTAGCTAACAGTTATTGATAGTAACCCAATGTCATATTACTCAACTACAAGTAACAGTAGTATTATAAAATTAACTCTGCTGTATACCATCCATCAAGACCAAAACTGTTTGACTAAAACACTGCACTCAGTTACAGATATTCTTAGATGAAAGGCCACCAAGGAATACCAATGATTTCGAGGCAAGTAAAAGGCAAGAAATCCTGTCTAGAAAAACATTTTCAGTTAAAATTGAGAATTCCAACTAAATGAACAAATGTCTAAGAAGCTTCTCAGGTTTCTACATAAACAAAGAATATAAAAAATGTTCCAATAAATGTACTGCTTTTCGCCACTAAAATATTGCTATCACAGTAAAAATAACCTACTGAGCCAAAAAAAAAAACCCCAATGCAATTTCCATAGATCACTTTTGAATCTGTGCAACAGTTCTTTTAGTTTTCTAATACATTCAAAATTATGTTATGTTTGTTTTCCTAAATGCATGTTTAAGATGCAATATCATTTTCAACCTACTTTCTGACTGCACCCCAGTCCTTCTGCCATCAGATAAGTGGGATATTCCCATACATTTGGTTGTTAATTGAGGACACTGAGATTTCCACTGGCATGTCAAGAACTATAGTCAGCCCATTACATTTGCGAGTTTAACATTTGTGGATTTGATTATTTACGAATTTAATTAAAATCTTATATCTAGACCAGGGGTCCTCAAACTATTTAAACAGAGGGCCAGGTCATAGTCCCCAAAATTGTTGGAGGGCCAGATTATAATTGGAAAAATCATGAATGAATTCCTATTCACACTACACATACCTTATTTATAGTGCAAAAAAACTTTAAAACAATACACTAATTAAAATGAAGAACAATTTTAACAAATATAAACTTATTAGTATTTCAGTGGGAAGTGTGGGGCTGCTTTTGGCTGATGAGATAAGCTTGTTGTTGTTGTTGTTGTTGTTGTGTGTTTTCAAGTAGTTTCAGACTTAGGTTATAATAATAATAATAATTCAATATTATAATTATAAATATATATTTAATTACATGTAATATTACTAATAATATTACAATATAATGGTATAGTGCAATATAGTAATATATACTGATATTGTACTTTGCTAATAATATAATATATGTATTGTATGAAAATATATATTGTAAGCCGCTCTGAGTCCCCTTCGGGGTGAGAAGGGCGGCATATAAGCGCCGTAAATAAATAAATAAATAAATAGGTTGACCCTGGGCGAGGGCCGGGTAAATTACCTTGGAGGGCCACATTCGGGCCCCGGGCCTTAGTTTGAGGACCCCTGATCTAGACAGTTGATTTTCTCTAGGTTTGTGTATGTATGGGTCAGAAGCGACTTGAGAAACTGCAAGCCACTCCTGGTTTGAGAAAATTAGCCATCTGCAAGGACCTTGCCCACGGGACGCCCGGATGTTTTACCATCCTATGGGAAGCTTCTCTCATGTCCCTGCATGAGAAGCTGGAGCACACAGATGGGAGCTCACCCTGCTCCCCGGATTTAAACCACTACCCTTTTGGTCAGCAGTCTTGTCGGCACAAGAGTTAAACCCATTGTGCCACTAGGTGCTCCAGTAATCTCTAGGTTCTTCAATGGAATTTTGGGATCAGCTTCCTCTAGAAAATGACCATAAAATCATGGAGGAACCAGAAATTCCAGGTAAAAATATAGTCATTTTTATTTACAGTTTTTCATGTTCATATAGGTCCTGTGCCTCTAACTCCCACAAAGCTGGAGGGCTGATTATATAATATGCTTATGTGAAGTCCCAACCTCAAATACAATAGAATTCTCACTAAGATCAAAGCATACTTCACAGCTCACTCAACGCAAGCTTATTTATCTGTTTACAGGGAGTTCAAAACTATATTTAAAATGAACAGCATTTTATTGTAGCGGTTGATGATACTATTGTTATCATTATCATCAACTCCAATTCTATCCTGTCTTTCTTCTCCTAGGAACTGAAAGTGACTAATGATAACATGGCACATTTAAGCACATTTGCCTGTTTTTTGCACACTATAGTTCTGTTAGCAAAATATGTAAATATTATTACACAAATACTAACCCCCAAAATGTTATATAAAGGCAGCTACTGCACATAATTATGTAAATCAAAAGATATATCAGTCTCTAACAGCCAAATATACCACCTTAAATAAGAAATAAGGAAAAGATCTTTGCCTAACCAGCAGCGTCATTACATCAAATTGAGTAAATAGAAAAGAACTTTTAAAAGAGCATTATTACTGTCTTAATCTCAAATCCCTTGGATAAAAAGATCAGGATTTACCCAAATTAAGAAATGCGCAACATACTGAAAAGGCAGTGGAAAGTACTTTGGAATTGAGAGGTCAACCAACTAAAAGGAAAGAAATGTAGAAAGCTATTAAAATGCTAATAGATGCTTGGCAATCAAAATTGCAGATGATTATTTCAAGTCAGTATTTGGAATACTATCTCAGAGTCCCTATTTCCACAAAACCCCTGTTCAAGACTACAATAATTACTATTTCTCTCATAACCATTCCTGTCCATTTTCTAGGGCAATCTAAACACACAGCTGGAAAAGGAGAGGTTTCCTATTTCCTCTATATATCTTGGTGCTTTCTGTTCTCCCCATCACCCAGACCAGCTCTACAATCCATTTTCCAGGTCGGATTCACTCTTTTTTTCACCTATTGTCACCAACGAGTATTTTTATTTCATTTTGTTTTAAATGGAAGACCTTCACCTTCACTAAATCATATTAACATATAACATTACCAAGGAGAGGGGATAAGGTTGTAACTGCAAAGGTTTGAAAAGACCCACATTGCTCAGGTTCAAGGGTTTGCGCAATTTGAGTTAAACTGATATTTATAAATTTCTTCCATGTGTATACATCCAACAATCAGGTTTGAATAGAAAAGTATTAAATTCTTTCAATTCAACTTACCTTTACAAAAGTAACTCGTGGATGCTCCTTTGCTAGTTCTGCCATGACAGTATTCATTTGGACACACTGAGGAGCCCATGGGGCCCAGAAATGAACCACCACTAGAAATCTGTGACAAAAACAGGAGAGGAAAAACAAATCCTTATAAAATAAAAGCAACTGTATGGTTTTAGGAATAGGATATTTTTCTGCCCGAGAACATTGGAGTCATTCTTTGCCAAAACATACACTAGAGGGCTTAATGGACCAGTGTTTCAATTAAATATATAAGCATATCCTGACACACACACACCCATGCAATGCCTTCAGCATTATTCACGGTTGCTTCGTTCACAAAATCAGAACAGACAAAGGATCAGGGGTACAAAGTGAGAGATGTATCTCATTTGAAAACACTCACAAAGACTTTCAACCCAAGATTTGCCTATGAAGCCATGGCAGAAACTGTAAGTTAAATATGTCAATCCACTCTATCTCCACACTCGCAGGAACACCTCAGCCAGCAAGAGTCCAAAAGTGGCAGACTAAAACCCAGAACCTCAATCTGTGGCTGAGACTGGATAAGAACCTCCCCCCTGGGCACACAGAAGGCTGGGCGACTTGGAAGGCACTAAACCGACTGCGCTCTGTAACCACGAGATGCAGAGCTAATATTTAGAAATGTAGCTACAAAGTGGAGTCCACAATATGCAAGTGTGGAGAAGAGCAAACCACAGAACACTTACTACAATGCAGTCTGAAGAACTTCACAATGGAGGAACTTCTCACAGTGACACCAGAGGCACTCCAACTGGCCAGCTTCTGGTCAAAGGAAATCTAGCCAAGTTTTAAACTTTGTGTTCTTTTTTTAAATACATTATAACTGTATCCTCAATTCACTTCTGACACGATAAATAAATAAATAAATCTCCCACAATGTTGTTTTGCACGTCTATTCAAGGGATGATACTGGAGTCTTACTTCTCTAATTCCAAATACAGACTAAAGAAATAAAATTATAAAAGTTGTGACTACAATTTTAGATACCAACACTCATTGCCATTTATATTTTTTTTCCTGGAGGACATGGGGGGGAGACATAATATTTGATCTCCCTCACAAACCAGCCTTCCATTTCAAAGGCAACAACACTGTTGTTGTTGTTGTTGTTGTTGTTTGCATTTTCTCTTTTGCCATTTCTTGTTAATTATATTTGAAAGTTGTTTGGGAAGGAACCCAAGCCAAGCAGAGCAGCTTAGACTAACTTTTTGTTCTATTGAAATCAACTGCAAGATTCTTATCATATCATACCATCTTTGATGCTCTCTCCCTCCACCTTTGTTTTAATATAAAAATTACGCCTTTGCTGTGTAAGATGTGCTTGGGGCCAAATACCCTGCTCAGCAATGTCAGCACTTAACCTGAAGATTTCCTTATTCAGCAACACTGAAACAGATCCAACAAAACAGTGTATGCATTTTATGATATGCACTTTCAAGTTTGGTTCAATCTGGGAGTTTCAAGGAAACAGAATCTACAGGGACTTGGGGAACCAGACCAAACATCTGATTGAATCATTTGACTTTCACTAGGTACCAAATAAGCTGCAAATACAAGAATAGCCAAAGTAAGAAGGCACTTCTCAATGCATCCCAACAGGGCCCAGCTGACTGTAACAATGGGAAATAGCTGAAAAGTACGCATTTTCAGATCCTAGGGAAGGCAACAAACCCTAACAACTAAAGTATCATCTTTTGGTAGTGTTCTTAGTACAATCTTCTCTCAACTTATATTTAAACAATATCTAGCAAACTTCCTAAGAAAGGAAAGCTTATTCCAAAGAACCACAGCAGTATCAGAAGGCAGAGCCAATGTGGTTATGTGGTGTGAACTCTGGACTATGATTCTGGAGACTAATTTCAATTCCCTGCTTGGCCATGGAAATCCAAAGGATAGCCTTGGGCAAGACACACACTCTCAGTACCAGAAAGCCCTGTGACAGTTCACCTCAGACTCCCCATGAGTTGGAAATGACTTGAAGGCCCACAACAACTGAATTAAGAGACTTTCCATTCCGATATTTTATTAGATCCGTGCGTATTTACACTGACAATGGATTAATTGAAATAAATCGCTAACTTAAGTCCATTTAAGTGGATATACTTTAAGTACAATCCAATTCGAATAAGTGGGGAGCTTGAAGCTTTGCCCTTTCTTCCTCCTCAACACTTAGCTCAAAATGAGCAGACTTTCTTCCACTACAAGCAAACTCTCACAAAAGTACTCTGACTCCTTTCTTACTTACATCGATTATTTTTGTCCATCTGCTGCTTTACAAGCAGGATTTATTTATTTGTCATGTCTGAAGCAAACTGAGAATACAGTTATAATGTGTGTGTGTTTGTATGTATATCTCACAAACAAAGTTAAAAACTTGGCATTATACTAAATTTCTTTTGACCAGAAGCTGACCACTTGGGAGTGTCTCTGACGTTGCTGTAAGAAGGTCCTCCATTGTGCATGGGCAATGTCTTTGTAGATGGCCAATTATCTCATACCAGAAGCAACTTGCAGTATGCAACCAAACAAACAAGCAAACAAACAGACCTTTTCAGGGCCAACTATGATAATATTCTCAATTACCATCGAAGGCATGTCAGCTGCCAAAGAACAGTTGATTTATAAGCAACAGAAAATATAAGAATCTAAGAATCAATCAAGGAGAGCTAGCATCAAAGCAAAAGTTTATCTGCAAAGGGGAACCTATAATTCCTTTCTTTAAAAAAAAGCAATTCTAATGACTACAATACTGAATTGTAAAGGTCTTGCTATGTTCTTGCACAGAAGTTTTTCACTATGTTCTACAACAATGGTCCTCCAGATGTTTTGGACTTCAACTCCATGAAGCCCCAACAAGCTTGGCCAAGTCAGGAATTCTAGGCGCTGAAGTCCAAAACATCTGAAGAACCAAAATTTGGGAACCACTGCTCTACAGAGTTGAATAATGCCTCAGATAAAGAAAAAGGCTGAATCCTCCATATCTCTCTTTCTTCTCAGAAGTAGTCCATAAATTATTGACATTAGTAGACTCATATCTCTGTGCTATTTCTGCCTGCAATATTTTAGCTTACAGGGGAAATGACCCATTTATTCATGTGTGGCAGGAATCTATGTGAATTTCTCAGACTGACATGACATTTTTAAGCATTTTAGTGCTTCCCAATCTCTGATCTTCCAGGCAATTTGGACTTCAGCTCCCAGAATCCCTGATCATTGGTCAACGCTGCTGAGACTTCTGGGAACTGAAGTCCAAAAGCCTGGAGGACTAGAGTTTGGGAATCACTGAGGCTGGAACTACATTGTCATATAATCCAATTTCTGAATCCACACTGCCATATAATCCAGTTCAAAGCAGATAATCTGGATTCAGAAACTGGATTATATGGCAGTGTAGATGGTGCTTGAAATAAATCTTGCACAATGGTAGTATGCAGAGTGACATATAACCAACAAACAAAAAAACCATAAATCAAATCCTAACACATTAGACAGCAACATCAAATCATAATGAAATATTACAACAAACTGGGCACTGCACAACTAAAAAATCACATTAAGCAAATAAAAACAAGATTTAAAAATTAAGCTAATAAGAATTAAACATTAGAATTTTAAAAGCCAGATATATACAGAGTAGATACAAATATTACAAGGGCCCAGTCTACTAAAGGGATCGCATCTCCTCCCACATGAACCCTGAGATTATCAGGAAGGGCCCTTCTCTTGGTCCCACCACCATCATAAATGTAACTGGTGGAATGAGAGGGCCTTTTCGGTGGTGGCCCCGCGGCTCTGGAGCTCCTTTCCTAGAGAGGTGCAATCGGCCTTCTCTTTGTTGGCCTTTTGTTCACAAATTAAAACCTTTTTGTGGAACTAGAACTTTCTTGATTACTTATAATAGGCAACGACCAGAGAACTACTGGTAATATACATCTCTGAATGTTATTCAGACTTGGTAATGCTGCTATACAACCTAATGAAGACAGAGTTCCTAATAGTTTAGTACAACTGTTTTTATGGGTAACCCCAGTGGACTGAAGTTCATTGAATTTTAATAGTATATATAGAAAGCATAAACTACCTTATGCTTTCTATGCCTTCTTAGTTTAACTTGTAACCTGTGGGATGTTATCATGTTAAATGTGTGTGATGTGCTAGATTATGTTTATTAAAGTTTTTAATTTAGGTTATTTTTTGGTTTAGTTTATAGGCTTATACTGAAATTGTTTTGTCTACTGTCTTTGATTTTATCTCGTTTGTCTGTTTTTGGTATTAAATGTTTGCCATTTTGCTACTTGTTGGAAACTGCCCTCAGTCCCCTCGGGGAGACAGGGTGGGTTACAAATAAAGTATTATTATTACTAATTTGTTATTTATGGTTTATGTAGGGGCAATGTGTTTATTTGGTTTAGTAAAAGTAAAGGTTTCCCCTGACATTAAATCTAGTCGTGTCCAACTCTGGGGGATGGTGCTCATCTTCATTTCTAAGAAGAAGAGCCAGTATTGTCCGTAGACATCTACAAGGTCATGTGGCCAGCATGACTGGCTGGAGTGTCATTACCTTCCCGCATAAGCGGTACTTATTAACTCACTTTTGCATATTTTTGAACTGCTAGGCTGACAGAGGCTTCTCCTGACATTAAGTCTATTCATGTCCGACTCTGGGACATGATGGTCATCTCCATTTCTAAGCCGAAGAGCCGGCGTTGTCCGTAAACACCTTCTAGGTCATGTGGCCAGCATGACGGCATGGAGCGCTGTTACCTTCCCACAGAAGCGGTACTTTTTCATTAACTCACATTTGCATGTTTTTGAACTGCTAGGCTGGCAGAAGCTGGGCCTAACAACTGTACATCACTTTGAGTCCTACCCATGGGAGAAAAGCAGGATAAAAATTAATACATGATTATGATTATGATTATTATTGTGCATAGAATATATATGAGTGCAGTGGGTTAAACTGCTGAGCTGCTGAGCTTGTTGACTGAAAGGTCGCAGGTTCAAATCTAGGGAGCAGCATGAGCTCCCACTGTCAGCCTCAGCTTCTGCCAACCTAGCAGTTCAAAAACATGCAAGTGTGAGTAGATCAACAGGTACTGCTCCAGCGGGACAGTAACAGCGTTACATGCAGTCATGCTGGCCACATGACCTTGGAGGCTTTTTTTTTTAAAATCGTGTCAGGACCGACCTGAGAAACTGCAAGTCGCTCCTGTTGTGAGAGAATTGGCCGTCTGCAAGGACATTGCCCAGGGGATACCCGGATGATTTGATGTTTTTATCATCCTTGTGGGAGGCTTCTCTCACGTCCCCGCATGAGGAGCTGGAGCTGATAGAGGGAGCTCATCCGCCTCTCCCCGGATTCGAACCTGTGACCTGTGACCTTCAGTCCTGCCGGCACAGAGCTTTAACCCACTGCGCCACCAGGGGCTCTTGGAGGACACCTTGGAGGTGTCTACAGACAATGCCGGCTCTTCGGCTTAGAAATGAGCACCAACCCCCAAAGTCGGATCCGACTGGACTTAACGTCAGGGGACAACCTTACCTTTACCTTAGAACATATGTATATATATATAAACACCCATATTACAATATATGTGGATGTATGCTGGTATGTAACAAAAGAGAAAGTGTATTGTCGAAGGCTTTCATGACCGGAATCACTGGGTTGTGTAGGTTTTGTGGGCTATAGGGCCATGTTCTAGAGCACGGGTCCTCAAACTAAGGCCTTAGGTCATTTACCCGGCCCTCGCTCAGGGTCAACCTAAGTCTGAGATGACTTGAAAGCACACAACAACAACAATCCTATCTCATCAGCCAAAAGTAGGATCACGCTTCCCATTGAAATACTAATAAGCTTATATTTGTTAACATTATTCTTCATTTTAATTATTGTATTGTTTTAAAGTATTTTTTGCACTACAAATAAAATATGTGGAGTGTGCATAGTAATTCATTCTTTTTTTCCCAAATTATAACCTGGCCCTCCAACAGTTTGAATGATTGTGACCTGGCCCTCTGCTTAAAAAGTTCTAGAGGCATTCATAGAATCAAAGAGTTGGAAGAGACCTCATGGGCCATCCAGTCCAACCCCCTGCCAAGAAGCAGGAATATTGCATTCAAATCACCCCTGACAGATGGCCATCCAGCCTCTGTTTAAAAGCTTCCAAAGAAGGAGCCTCCACCACACTCCGGGGCAGAGAGTTCCACTGCTGAACGGCTCTCACAGTCAGGAAGTTCTTCCACATGTTCAGATGGAATCTCCTCTCTTGTAGTTTGAAGCCATTGTTTCAAACTACAAGAGAGGAGATTCTCTCCTGACTTTTCGCCTGCATCTATGGCAAGCATCCTCAGAGGTTGTGAGGTCTGACAACCTCTGAGGATGGTTGCCATAGATGCAGACGAAACGTCAGGAGAGAATGCTTCTAGAACATGGCCATATAGCCCGAAAAACCTACAACAACCAAAACCTCGCCTCAGGCAGCAAAATGCCTTGGGCTCTGGAATGAATTCCTATTGCGAATGACAGCAGATCCCTGCCATCAACTTGGATAGCTTTGTGGGGTTGTCTTCAGTCCACAGTGAAAGAGGGAAGGGCAGCCCTCCCTTTACCCCCCAAGGCCTCGTTTTACCCCGCCATGTTTACTTGAGAGGAAGCTCAGTCTATCCCAACAGAGGAAAGAGTGCGCATGCGCAGTAGCGCTCACCTCCTGACTTTCTTCCTCACTTACCTGCCCGGCTGCTGCAATAGGTCCTGGAACTGGCCCGTCGACGTTGCTTCCACCAGGGCTCCGGCACTGCTTCCTCCTCCGCCTCCGCCTCCGCCTCCTTCTGCTGCCATGGCTGGTGTTGCTCTCCGCGCCGCCGCCAAGAAGAGAAGCAGGGAGGCGCTAAGGACACTACCAGGCTCCCAGCCTATCGCCGGCACGCCACGCATGCGCCGTAGCTTCGCCTCTCCCGCCTCCTCCCTTTTTGAATCTCGCTTTCACCCTCGAGAACGGAGGATGAAAGATCGCGCATGCGCACTGGGGTAAAGTGAAGCCTTGCCTTGGAAGCAGTGATTCCCAAACGCCAGTAATGTTTACCTATGATCCTGTTGCTTACTGTTTCCTGTATGTATGTTCCGGTATGCAGCTTCCTTTACTCTATGGTTCCTGAGAGGTTGCAAAAGGGGCTGCAGACCACATGCTCTCTCTCTCTTTGACTATAACTGTTTTATTATAAGAGAAATGTCCTGCACAGGACACCATGTCAAACATATCTGAACCTGGACTGATACGTTTTGTACCTGTGTATGCTGAACACATGAAGGTTGTGAGTAAACCAAATATGTTTATTTATTTATTTATTTATTTACATTATTTCTATCCAATTCCAGGGAGCGGCGTGAGCTTCCGCTGTCAGCCCTAGCTTCTGCCAACCTAGCAGTTCGAAAACATGCAAATGTGAGTAGATCAATAGGTACCGCTCTGGCGGGAAGGTAACGGCGCTCCATGTGGTCATGCTGGCCACATGACCTTGGAGGTGTCTATGGACAACGCTGGCTCTTCGGCTTAGAAATGGAGATGAGTTCCAGGGTGGCAAACCAGACACTCTACACATCAACACTGACAAAGAAACAGCAAGAAACACTGTTTACCCACAAGCATAAAGAAATTACATATATTAGAAACCAAAACTTCCTCATTACTTTATTTTCCAGATCAACAGACTGGGCCACAGCAATGTGTGGCAGGGGACAGCTAGTTAAACATAAAGGACAGTGCATAATAACAATTTAAAAAAGAACTATGTCCTCTCGTTCAAATCCTCATCCGTTACATTGTCTTGGCCGTTGCTGGGTCCTTTTCCAACTCTAGTTTGTCTATTTATTCTGGGGTTCCGAATGCTTGCTCGAAGAGCCAAGTTTTTCCTCTTTTTTGGAAAGTTAGGAGGGAGGAGGCTGATCTAATATCCCAAGGCAGGGAGTTCCGCAGCCGAGGGGCCACCACAGAGAAGGCCCTGTCTCTCGTCCCCGCCAGACGTGCTTGCGAGGCAGGAGGGATCGAGAGCAGGGGCTCCTCAGACTATCTTAAGTTCCTGGAGGGTTTGTAGGAAGAGATGCGTTCAGATAGATAAGCTGGGCCGGAACCGTTTAGGGCTTTTTAGGCTAAAGCCAGCATTTTGAATTGAGCCCAGTAGCAAACTGGCAGCCAATGGAGCTTATCAAAGTCTATTTCATTTTTTTTAATTAGAATTTTATTAATTTTTATGTAGATTACAACGAAAGAGTGAGAGCAATAAAGTATAGGAAAGTGAGGAAATAAAGAAAAAAAGGAGAAAAAAGAAGAAACAAAAAAATATATACTAAAATCCCAAACAACCCCTAAAAAAAATAAAAAAGGGAAAAAAATAAAAAAAATCTACAAAAATACACAAAAAAAGAAAAAAACTGACTTCCATTCCATCTTCTTGGATCATATCTTCTTATTATTCAAAAATATAAAATAAGTTCAAAAAGAAATTATCTCTCTTGTTTCTTATTTTCCCAAATTATCCAGATATTCATGGAGATTATCCCAATTCGTTCTTCTTAGTATCATACCTGTATTTTTCTTCAACAAAAAAGTCAATTCATCCATGTCCTTTATTTCTCTGATTTTTTCCACCCATTCCTGTACGGGTGGTACTGAGTCTTTCTTCCATTCTCTAGCAAAGTCTATTTCATTTTTGTCTCTTGAGTGCATGATATAAAACAAAATGTTTTGTGGGAGAGTATATACATTTTGGGGTAACTGAAAAACACTTCTAAAGCTCTGCAGTTTTAATGCATTGGCATAATTCAAAGTGCTGGCCTTGGCCTAGTTATTTATTATTATTTATTTCCTAAATGGCCCCGGCCCAGTTATTTATTATTATTTATTTCCGCTATTTCTAACCCATCCCTTCTCTACCCCCGAAGGGGGACTTAGGACGGATTACATTAGGCAACAGTTCGATGCCGCTTCATATAAACAATTAAAATAATACAACACAATTTAAATATATAAAGAATTAATTAATACAGTACATAAACATTAATTAAAACAATAATACAATATCATCAGCTGTATTGTCATTCTAGTCAATTTGCAACCAAAGTGCTAATTAAGTCTGCTGTCCGAAAGCCTGGTCCCACAACTACAATTTCACTTTCTTCCTGAAAGCCAGGAGGGATGAGTCCGTTCTTATCTCCTTTGGAAGCGCGTTCCACAGGCAGGGAGCCACCACCAAGAAGGCTCTATCTCTCGTCCCAGCCAAACCAGTTTGCAATGTAAGCGGGAGCGAGAGTAGGGTCTCCCCGGATTATCTTAAATTAAGAGGTGGGACATAGAGGCAGATGTGTTTGGACATGTAAGCTGGACCAGAACAGTATAGAGCTTTATAGGTCAAAACCAGCACTTTGAATTGAGCTTAGAAGTGGACCGGCAGCCAGTGGAGCAGACATAAGAGGGGGGTGGTATGCTCCCTGTATGTCACTCCAGTTAGTAATCTGGCTTCTGCCCGCTGGACTAGCTGAAGTTTCTGAACCGTCTTCAAAGGCAGCCCCACATAGTGCGCATTGCAGTAATTTATTCAGGATGTAACCAGAGCATGTACGACCATGGCCAGATCAGACTTCCCAAGGTACGTGTGCAGCTGGCACACAAGTTTTAACTGTGCAAAAGCTCCCCTAGCCACTGCCGAAACCCGGGGTTCCAGGCTCAGCGATTAATCCAGGAGCTTTTTGATTTTGTGGTGGTCCTGTACCCCTAACCAGAGTGAATATGGAGGACTGGCTGTAATGCTATTTCACTCCACTGTTTTTAGGACATCTCTGACCAGGCTACTTAAGCCATTACACATCCTTATTTGGGTTTTAAGACGTTAATGAGCCCATTCAAGAACTGAACACAAACCTGATGCCACCAAACATTAAGGATCATCTGGCCAAGTGGATGGATCTCTGTTGCAGTTGTGGAAAGAATATTGCTTCCTAAAATAAATATCCTCCCTAGTCTCTTATATCAACTACAACTGTTTGGGAGAATTTAAAACCTCTCACTTTAATAAGCTCCACAAGACCTTTTCAAGGTTCATTTGGTAGGCAAAAAACAAGAATTGTCATTAAAAATGTATAGGCCCGCCGAGACTTGGGAGAACTAAATCTCCCTAATGTTAGGCTATATTTCTGGGCATCCCATATGGAATATCTGGCAGCAGGGTCCCTGAGAAACCGAGGGCTTCAGTAGCTCCAGATTGAACAACAGGCAGCCGGCCAAATTAATCTGGCAAACCTCCCAGACAGTATAATCCTCCCAACGCTAAGCCAGAACAAGCCCTGCTGAAAGCAAAGGGGCAACAGCAAGCACAGCTCTTTGAGTATGAAAATTGGAGTTTCCAGATGTACAGATACATGCGCCCCAAGTTAAAAGAAACTTGATTGCCTGATTAAAGAAGCCATATCCAAGCCTAGGTGAAAACACATTAAGAGGTATGCAATATCCTATGGACCGCACGGCCCATCACTTGCCGTCTTATTATGGAGTGACTTACTAATGAGTCGTCCAATCAGCATTCCAGGGATTAGTCATTTGTATCTGCGGTTGATGGTCCTTGACTGCATCATCGAAATTTATCTCACCTGTAAAAGCTGGAAAAGTGTAGGGTTGCAAATTGTTTATGGAGATCCCACATTATGGGAGGAAAACTGCAGGAGGGGAATTATTGAATCGGGTAAGAAACGTTCCTGACGAACACCGTTTTTATTTCATTGTGTTCATGGGAGAAATTCCCCCATTAAAAATTAACACAGTTAAACAGAACTCTGTACTCCCTCTGGAGCCACTATTTGTGCCTGAAAGAGGAAAATAGGATTTACTTCTTTAAGGTTTCTGGCTTTAAAAAGCCCATTCTTCCTTACCCACAGATCGTCAAAGTCATCACAATGGACAGAGGACAAGAAATTGTTGAAAATGCATGATAGAGCTAAATGAATTCAAGGCAAAGAGGAGGTTAAATTTTATACATAAATTTTATCTCTCCATTTTGTATAATAAAATACATAAAAATGTAACCACATGTCTACAAAGAATACTTCAAAACCTCCCACCTCCCCCTGCCATAACATACTGTATTCCAGAACTGGGAAATTGTAGTACTATTGGGAATATCAGCACTGTTTATTATGTATTAATTTGGGTTGGGGAGTTCATAGACATAGGTATATACATACCCACACACACGCTCTTTTATGAATATAAAGGGGGGGGGGGTTGTAATACTTTTCCAGATATGTGCAATTTTCCGTTACTGAAAATATTAGATCACTTCTAAATGTGTGAGCATATGCTTTTGAAGGTACTAAACATTAGAATTTAATTAGAAGCTTCAAAATTCATACTTATTTGTCAAAAGATTCTCTAATATCTATTTATCTAGCATGTAAGTATGTTTTTGTGGGTTTTTATTTAATGCATTTTTTTTCCTTTTCCTTGGTATGGGTCTTTTATTTAACATTAGAAGTATGCTAAACTCATTTGTCCTGCACATCCCAAATTGGAAAATTCTCTAAAGATAAATCAAGTTTGTAATACTTGGAAATAATTCCAATTGATGTTTAAGATTAACATTTTGGAAAATGGAAATCTCCATAATCTTTTGGAGATTTTCTGATCTTTGGAAAGGGATGGCCTTGTTAGAAGTCACAACCTTTGGAAAAATGATGCCATGACCTATTAGAGTCATAACCTTTTGAGAAAATGGCATTCACCAGCATTCATACACACACACAGCAGAGTTTCAGAAGTGTTCCTTTTAGTTGTCCAAAAACATATACTATCCCTTAAAATATATTTGCCTTTAAATCATGCTCTCAAAAGACAAAAATAATTGGACTTCTTTAAAAGTAACATAGTTGGTTTACTCACAAACTTCATGTATTCAGCATACAGGTACTTTGCTTATCAATCCAGTTACAAATAGGATTTGAAGTAGTTTCTCTGTGTAAGTACCACAGGGCATCATTCTTAGAACCAATAGTCCATAGTCCAAAGCATCTCTCTGTTCCATGAATCTAATAGAGTCTCTGTCTAGTCTGAAAGTCCAATGGAGTCTAATGGTTTCTGTACAGCATACTGTAAAGCAGGAGTCCTCAAACTACGGCCCGGGGGCCGAATACGGCCCTCCAAGGTCATTTACCCTGCCCTTGTTCAGGGTCAACCTAAGTCTGAAACGACTTGAAAGCACACAACAATAACAATCCTATCTCATCAGCCAAAAGCAGGCCCACACATATAAACATATAAGTTTATAGTTGTTAAAATTCTTCTTCACTTTAATTATTGTATTGTTCTAAAGTGTTTTTTGCACTACAAATATGATATGTGAACTGTGCATAGGAATTCATTCATTTTTTTTCAAATTATAATCCGGCCCTCCAGCAGTTTGAGGGACTATGACCTGGCCCTCTGTTTAAAAAGTTTGTGGACCTCTGCTGTAAAGCATATTTCTCTACTGAAGTCTCCTTTTTTCCCATGGTGGTAACAAGTACATAACTATGGCAGAGGATACAATTTAAAATGAATAAATACCAAGAATAAAAGTATTGACCAGGCTTTAGCACAGCAGGTTAACCACCAGCTGCAGTAAATCTTGCCCCCACCACCACCACCACCCCCATGGCCAGAACTCAGCACAGCCTCCAAGACGCTGAAGAGGGGAAAGCCTATGTATACCTCTAGCTTGTTTAAGTTGTCTGTTTTCTCATTGTATAATCGGCATTGAATGCTTGCCGTATATGTGTTCTGTGATTTGCTCTGAGTCTCGTTCAGGGTGAGAAGGGTGGGATACAAATACTGTAAATGAATGGATAAAATGAAAGTAGTTCAAACAACGTGCATTCCTTCTTAAAGTATCCACTTTACCAGTCTTCTGTATTTTAAATGAAGATTTCAATAACCTTTTAAAAACATTTCATTCAAAACACTTTTGCAGCTTTTCTCAGTTCCAAGATCAGAGCTAGTATAAACTGACCTTGGGAGACATCAGAACGTTATAGAACATTGCTTGGCCTGCTTGGCCTCCAGACTTCGGAGAGGGGTTCCATTGTTTAAAAATGGAACTATACAAAAACTATTAAAATATCTGGACTCTCCATTGAATTTTCTGACGTAGCTGTTGTAAAATCCCAGTGTTACCAATAATCCCACAGACAGCCACAACCGTATTTTAATTCTTAAATAACTACAGCAGACAAACTGAACCAGATATCAAAAACACTGGTTTTCTATTATTAAATATAGTGTGCATTAGGCTTGAGCATAATTTTAGATTAGATTGGAACTCGGAACGGATTTGTTAAATTTGGACATACTAAGGTGAGTTCCGAGGCATGCAGGAAAAGTGTGTGTGTGTGGGGGGGGGGGGGGGGGGGGTAGAATTTGAATCACCTTTTTTAAAATGTTCTATAACGTTCTGATGTCTCCCAAGGTCAGTTTAATTTTCGCTATAACCACTAAGAACTTTGGTAAAGCCAAGGGAACTTAAAGTGTTTTTAAAATCTCTTTATTTTGGCTACATTTTCACTGGCGCTGCCAGAAGGGAAGCGGTAGGTGTGGCTAATCACAGCCATCTTAACAGTGGTTTGGGAAGGCCAGGCCCCCAATGGTAGAGATTGCAAAACTCCCTGCCATAAACTACATGTCCCAGAATGCAAAGCTGCTCAGGAGCTAAATGATGGCTGAAGGACACAAATAGCTGGCTATAGCGGTCACCGTTTATAAAATAAATAATTGAATCTGCAAAGAGCTTTAAAGTAAGCAAGCATTAAGCAACTTTTGCAAAGCCAAGAGAATATAAACTGCTTTTAAAACCCAATACTTTTAATTTGGCCCGATTGCCATGAGGAAGGCATTGTGGGGTGCAGCTTTTGGGGCAGGCGGGAGTAATTGTTTGATTTGCTCTAAGCCAATTTCTGTGCTGGGTGTAAAAAAGTAATGACCTATATGTATGTGTCTTGAAGGTCCCCTCCAACTCAACAGAGGAAGCAAATGGATGTCAGGAGAGCTTGGATGGTGCCGTTCTGCCCAGATAAAGGGGGTCAGTCTAGTTGTCCCTTGATGGTGTCTGCACTATGATTTCTGTTCCTGGGTTATAAATGTCATTTCCAAATTCTTTCTGTCATAAAAACGTGGCGAAAGTTAATTACACTGTAAAAACTTTATCTTTGTGCAAGGGACATCATCCTATATAGCACATTTTGCTTTATTGAATCTCCACCAATTTATCACAGTTTCTGGCACGAAAATGAAGTTTCTGGAATAGAATAACTACTTTCAAAGTAAAGACCACATAATGAAACAGGAAATAACACTTTCAAACCAGGAACAGATTTTCTTTATCATTAATTAAAAAAAATTAATGAAAACTTTGAAAATTTATCGAAAATCTGTGGATAGGTCAAAGGTTCTGAAATTTGCTGAACTAACAGTGGTAAATGTGTTGTACCACTGTAGCAAGTTTCATCAGGATAGCTCAAAAATGAGGGAGAGAGAAGCCCCTGAAGTTTCCCTACTGTCAGTGATGTTTTCCCTATTTTCCCGCCATTAATGAAATACTTACAAAGATAAGTTTCATTAGAGTTCCGAAACTTTTAGCCCCAAAATTTGGAAAGAGCTTTAGAAATAAAGCGCCAGTGCTCCCTACTTTTGAACACAGTTTAGAACCATTTTTTCTATGGATCACACATCTTAGATCCCTTTGTCTGATTTTGTACAACTATATCTTAACAACTCTGTATTTTTCATTCAAACCAACAAAATAATGTTGTAATTAAGTTCTTAACGCATTACTGAGAAATGAGTATTTTACAAGAAGCAGCTGTAAAGGTATCTGCTTGTCTGCAGATGGCATCAACAGCCTCTGAAGACAAGCAACCATCGCCTTTTTAAAAGTTGATGATGGTGTGCAGTGATAGAATTAATCTGAACATTTGTGTTTATTTTAAAGGACGTTTGCACCTCTTTTGCAAAATAAGTTCACAACATGGCTGACAAAATATCAGTGTAAGTGCATAGAAGATAACACAGTTAAACTGTCAACAACCTTGCAATAGAAAGTGTGTGCAGCTTAAAAACTTCTAAGTATAAGGGTTTGATTTAGTTCATTTTGCATAGAACTTGGTATCACACATTTTCTTTCATTCATATCACAAGCAAAACCATCAACCCAAACCATGCCAGATAAATTTCCTATTATGTATATTATACACGGATGCAATAATAGCTAGAAAGATAAAACAACTTCAAGGAAAAACCAAAACCATCAGTATATCCTCTCTGTCCTCCCTCCTGTTGTCTTTTGAGCTGGACCAGGTGAGTGCATCTTAAAGAGCTTCACGGTGTCCCCATGACAACCCATTCTGAAGATGTCATTTAATGCAGAATACATTATTACAATATAGAGAAAAGGCACAATGAAATCGGAAAGTAGTGTTACAGACCCCGAACATTATTAAAACCATTATTAAAAATACCTTCGACAATGCACTGGTGCACATTATTTCCTCACAGCAAGTTCTGCTGAGCATAGAGATAGTTAACATGTATAGGCTTCAGTGTTTTGAGGTTACAAGTAACAAGCAACAACTATTGTGACATGTTTTAGGTAACAGTGGTTAATGAATTTACATTTCAAGTAATGTATCTTTTTAATTTTTGATACACGATAGAATGTTTATATTTTTAATATTACTTTTTAAAGGCTTTCTATCACATTCTACATGCCACTATGGTCCATAGCCCAAGTACAGTCTCTGAATCCCAAATGTATGGCCCACAAAATCTACAACTCTTTGCCCTTCATTTTTTATAGAAATTGGCACGATTTCCAGTAGTTCACTGAAAATCATATGGAAAAACCTTAAAATTTTCAAAAACACCCACACAAAGCTCCCATGATCACCTTAGACACCTGTTTTAGTCTGAATCCTTCCCACTCACATTTTGGAAAGGTATGTGATGAAGATAGTAGTCTTGATTGATAAAAAAAAAAAAGGTTCAAAACTCGTTTCAGATGTAGGGGGCACTGGTGTCAATTCCGATTTTCACAGAAAAAAAATCAAAACTTTTCAAAACTTCTGAGACTTCCAAATCCATTCGTTAATGGTTTGAAAGTGTTATTTCCTGTTTCATTGGGTGGTCTTTACTTTGAAAGTAGTTGTTTTACTCCAGAAGCGGGGAAAAGCAAGCGGAGGAAATTCCTTCCTTTTCTGGTTGAAAACTGGCTTGAGCTGAGGCCAGGAAATTCCTTCCTTCTCTGGTTTAAAACTGGCTTCTCTAGCTTGAGCCAATGCCAGGAAATTCCTTCCTTCTCTGGTTTAAACCTGGCTTCTCTGGCTTGAGCCGAGGCCAGGGACCAGAAGCGGAGAAAAGCTGAATAATTTCCGACTCACTTTCTGAGTCGTAACAAAAATGGGGGGAAAAGCTTCGGAAGGGCAAAGGGACTTCCGGTTTTTAAAAAAGCTTCGATATTGCTTCCAAAAGGTAATTTTAACAAAATTATTATGAGTTGCGAGTTATCCGAACGACTCTATCTATGCCTAGAAGATAGAGATATTTGGAGGCACTGTTGGGAGAGTAAAGAACCAGCATGGTGTAGTGGTTTGAGTGTTGGATTAAGGACTTCATCAGACGAAACTGGGGAAAGCAGGGGAAATTGTCTTCTTGCTAGTAGAATCATCATCTTTGCTTGGGAGTCTGCCTCTAAAGAAGATGGAGAATTTACTTACCCCATCATGCCTCTTCCCGCCTCAACCATTTGCTTAGAAGAGACCTAAAGCACCATGCTCAAGACAGATACCACTTCTGAGATACTGTACTTTACTTTCCTGCTCAATCCCATTCCTCTAGAAGAGACCCAAGGCACCGTTCTTAAGACACACACTACTTGTGAGATACTTGACTTTTCCCCTCAATCCCGTTTTTCTAGAGGAGACTCAAGGCACCGTTCATAAGAAAGCCCATTTCTCCACTTCACTGAAATGATTCAAGATGAGCATATCTGACAGATCCTATCCCATGTGTTTTTAAGAGCTTCCTCCCATATCCAGGTACACCAGGACCTCATAAGGTTATTTCTTCTTGGCTTCAGTTTCCTTGTTTCTCTACACTTCTGACAGAGTTCACTGAGGAAACACCATGGATGACAGCCAGAAATCTGTCTTCATCATATGATGGGCTCCGTGGTACATTGTCTATTAACTGGTTTGGAAGTGTGTGGAAAGTCGGGGGGGGGGGGGGGGGAGCTTGTATGTGATGAAGCCGTATATCTCTGGAGACAATCCTCTCTCCACTATGGAAACTTCTCTCTTAGCCTTAGAGAGAGAGAATTGCAAAGCATTTCTACTCAAATCTTGCCAAGAAAACCCGGTCACAAGTTCACATTAGGGCCGTCATAAGTCAGAAATGATTGAAGGTACACAGAAAGAAGTTGAGTGACCTATGAAAAGGGGGTTGGATGGAAAATTACTAACGGGAGCGACACTCAGGGAGCACACAACTCCTCTGTTGCACCAACTCCGCTGGCTGCCAGTTTGCTACCGGGCACAATTCAAAGTGCTGCCTTTAACTTTTAAAGCCCTAAACATTTCCAGCCCAGCTTACCGTTTCGAACATATCTCTCCCTATGAACCAGCTAGGAGCTTAAGATCCTATGGGGAGGCCCTGCTCTCGGTCCCGCCTCCTTCGCAGATGCGATTGGTGGGAACGAGAGACAGAGCCTTCTCAGTGGTGGCCCCCCGGCTATGGAATGCCCTTCCTAGGGATATCAGATTGTCCCCCTCCCTCCTAACATTTCAAAAAAAGAGTTAAAACCTGGCTCTTTGAGCAAGCATTTGCAAATGCAGTGTAACAGACTTATCTAGATCTACGGAACGATTGGACAATGCGACGGGAAAATGATTTTAGTAATGAGATGCTGAGGACTTGTGTTTTATGGTTTTTGTTTCTACTGCTTTTATATGCTCTATATTATATGTTAATGTTTTTAAATTATATTTTATGTTGTTAGTGGCATTGATTGCTGATTGTAAACCGCCTTGAGTTGCCTTCGGGCTGAGAGAGGTGGTATATAAATATGGTAAATAAATAATTTTTAAAAAATGGCACACAGACCCCAGATTTTATTAAGGTATTTTTTGATTAAAAAATAAAAAAGAATAGGTGGGAAAAGGGGGGGGGGGGAGTGGGTAGGGTAAAGAGGGATGGAAATGGGTAGGGTAAAAGAGGGAGGGAAAGAAAAGGGAAGGTAGAAACCAAAAAAGGGGGGGGAACGGGGGGTGGCTTCTTCCAGTCTTCTTTACAAGGGGTTAAATTATATCTTATTGTCCTTTTTCTCACATCCCTATTTGTCTTCTCCTAGCTAGCTGTTGACCTATGCAGCCCGAAAGAGCGTTGCATCTGTAAAGTAGGATATTTAGGTACTGCTTTATGCGGAGAGGCTAATTTAACTAATTTATAACACCATATAACCTCCCAGCAGTACGTGTAAGAATGAGGGAGTCCTCTATCAAGGACTCGGTGTCACAAGTGGACGGTGAAGCGACAGCTCTCCCTGTGGCCAGAATCGAGCATACCCTCATGAAGCTGGAAAGCTGGAATGCTAAATTGCCTGTGTGTCTGTCTATATATGTTGTATGTCTAATGGCATTGAATCTTTGCCATGTATATGTGCATTGTAATCTGCCCTGATTCCCCTGTAGGATGAGAAGGGCGGAATATAAATATTGTAAATAAATAAATAAATAAATATAAGGATTACTATGAGGTAATTACAGGAGAGAATTTAGAACTACTCTTAAAAAGAAAGAGAGGGAGACTCTACCAGCACCTTTAAGGCTATGTAATGTATAACTATTGCTTATGGTAATGGTGGCTGGCGTGCAGACATGAGAAATCTATCTAAAAATTCCTTGTATACAAATTACCATCTTATTTTTAAATTGAATCATTTTCTAACTCAATATAGTTTTAGCAGGATTCATGACTGACAGTCGATCCATCAGAGAGCAGCAGGTTACTCCAATTATAGGGAAAACTAATCCGATCTCCACAGACCATCTTGATAAAATCCCTCAGCCCTGCATCTGAGTATATGCTACACATACATCCTCTTTCTATGTATGCATCACAACATAAAAACGGCTCATGAGTGCTGTGAAGGAATTAGGAGGACAGGTATATCAACAGCTGTCAGCCTAAATAGATGAATGGAATGTGTCTTTGGAGGCGTTCTGCCTCTATATCAGATGGTATGGCCAAACAGTGAGAGATGCAGGGCTCTGGTATGTTTCCAAAAGCAGTTTTGCTATGGCTAGCAGATCAGTGGGTTACAAGGCTTGATCCAGAAGGACAATTATTGTGAAGTTAGTACTCTTTGTACTATATAAGAGAAGATGCTGGTGGAAGTTCACATCTATAAACTAAATTCAATTCTATTGATTTACTATAAATTATATTATTCTTAGGTCCCTTCCACATTGCCCCTATATCCTAGGATCTGATCCCAGATTATCTTCTTATCCCAGATTATATGCCAGTGGAGACTCATATAATCCTGTATAAAGCAAATAATCTGGGATCTGATCCTGGGATGAAGGGGCCTTAGCAAACAGATCCGCCTTGCCCATGTGTTACCATGCTTCTTCAGTATAAGCCTAGTCACTCATGAACTTGTTCTTTGAACAAAGGGAAATTTAGTCTTCGAACACAACCCCACATAGAGTGCGTTGCAGTAGTCTATACGGGGATGTAACCAGAGCGTGGACTACCGTAGTCAAGTCAAACTTCCCAATATATTCTATAAACAAATATTAATATACATTCTATAAACGAATCTTAACATATATTCATATATTATAAACATTTATTACGGTCAATGACCAGCATCAAAAGGTACAAGTGACAGGGTGTGCGAGTGTCAGAGTACACACACATGTACAAGCACATGTACAGAAGTATACAAGCAATATTCATATATTAAGAGGCAAAGAGACACAAGACACCGTAGATTTGCATGGACAAAATTAACTCTTTTTGGACCACAGACAGCAAAAATCATTTTATTCTGAGAATCTGTAGAAGTAGATCTCTAGTGGCCTCAGCAAAATGGATGTGGATTGTGCTGAATTGGTGTACAAGACAAAGAAAATCCCAGCAGCAAGGCAGTGAATTTTTCAGGACTGAAAGAGACTGTTTCTGCTCCTTTCGATGCAAGCAAACTTCTTAAAACCTTTACACAGGACTCATATGGGGATCATTAAAAATAGACTAGGATGTCTCTGCACCAACATCCTTTTGCAATATTCCAACAAGTGCTCAAAAACAGGCAATTGAGACCACAGATCTTCTGGCCATCCAAAAGATGTGTTACTGCTTTCAAATCCTTGTCTCGTTGAAAAAGAAGGGAAAACAGGATTTAGCACAAGTTGCTCAGTGAAAAACAAATGTTTAGAAAAGTTATTTTGGGATTATAAATCCTTGACATTTATAGTTAGCAAGATCCTACTAGACTTTTTCCTAGAGCAAACTAACATAGCTATCCTTCTGGAATTTCCCCCCGTTGGTCCTAATAAAGGAAATGTAGTGGTCCATACCTGGTGGTTTGCTTCAGTGAGATTCTTGTCCATTCACCACTATCCACAAAGTTCCCTGGAGTGGTTTCTTGGCAGCAATATCACACTTGGTACAATCTGATAATCTTATATCAGATATTTTAGCCCCTCACATTTTTAGATATTTATAACAATTCAAATATCATTTCAATTAAAATACAAGTAAATGAAAACAATATAGCCAGAGGTATCCATCCAATCCTCTGTCTGTCATTCCACTCCCAAGGGCTGTCATCCTAGCCTGACAGGATCACTCCTCCTAATTCCTTTCCATCAATGCAATCAATGTTCCACCCTCTCTCCACACCTGACACTATTTGGAGCCTATAGTAAATTTCAACAGAGCTCATTCCCATGCCAATTGGCAATGTGTCCCCCATTATTTGGATGGGCATTCCTTTTCAAGCATACCAGTTGCAGGGAATGGGCCTGTTCTTTACCATTGGCATTTCTTTCCAAGTCTCCGCTATAGGGAATGTGTTTACAATGGGCATTCCTTTTGGATCATCTCCGCTGTAGGGAACGCATAGGGATATAATAAAAACAATCACAATATACCAGTTGTTTCCAATAGGCATTCCTTTTGGATGATCTCAGTTGTAGGGAACGCATAGGGATATAATAAAAACAATAACAATATACCAGTTGTTCTTTTGGAATGTCCATTGGAACATTCTACACTCCTAGATCTGATGAAAACAAGAACATTGTTGTTGTTCATTCGTTCAGTTGTTTCCGACTCTTCGTGACCTCATGGACCAGCCCACGCCAGAGCTCCCTGTCGGCCATCACCACCCCCAGCTCCTTCAAGGTCAATCCAGTCACTTCAAGTATGCCATCCATCCATCTTGCCCTTGGTCAGCCCCTATTCCTTTTTCCTTCCTTTTTCCCCAGCATAACTGTCTTATCTAAGCTTTCCTTTCTTCTCATGATGTGGCCAAAGTACTTCATTTTGGCTTCTACTATCCTTCCCTCTAATGAGCAGTCAGGCTTTATTTCCTGAAGTATGGACTGGTTGTATCTTCTCGCAGTCCAAGGCACACTCAGAACCCTCCTCCAGCACCAAAAAACAAGAAGATACACATAGCATAAGAACAAATGCCCTCTTTTCATCAATGGAAAAAGTAAGCCTCCCTCCAGCATATTGATGGCACCGAGGTCCTGTTGTAATACTTAGAAATAATTCCAAATGATGTTGATGTGCATGATTAAGATTAAGACATCAGATTTCTTACCATCTGATTTTTAGAAAAGGACTCCATAACAGCAATAAAGGAAGATGTAGTGGTTTTAAAAAACCAATCATTATATAAAATACTACTAAGTCTTACAAAGTATTTTATATAAGATCAAGACAGTTGATAGTCTGCTTTTCCCCATTTTTAATATTCATGTTTATCCTACACAGAACTGTACATTCAAAAGTATTTCTTCCAATTTGTTTCTGGCTTTCCATACTGAATCTGTGGGTTGAATTTTTCTGAAATTTGTCAGGATGTCTATCTCAGTGAATGCTTCCTTATGTGAACTACATATTGGTCATAATTAAAGGTAAATGCCATTTCATGAATCTGAACTAAGTCACAGTGTTGTCTCTACTGTAAACATGAAACAGTGTCTCTTGTCCTTTGGCCTCACATTTGAAAGTGGGCAAGGATCAGAAATCTGTACCTTTGGAACTTAGTGATATGGCATTCCTGGTGCCACGGATACATGATATAATGCTACAGAATCATAAATGAGCACATTTGTGTGTATATACTTATTTTACAGAGGTTTGCAAATGTAAGAAGTCTGACAAGGCTACGTATGTAGGATTGTTTGATTTTAAGAGCGAATGGGCTCTCGAGTACCAAAAGGAAGGCACCTTTCTGCCAAGTTCACCTGTCGATTCTACATCCCTACTTTCAGGTGGGAGGTACTAAAACAAACAAGAATACCAGCTGGAAACAATAGGAGCAAAGGGACCAGGCAATGGAAATAATGGGAGCAGCAAATGCTCATTGACATGACAGGGCTCCTTCAAAGTAAACGCAAGCTACAAACAAAGCAGGGGTAGATTACATTAACCGCATTGATAGGGAGAAATGGACAGGGAATAGACGTGTCAGATCTTGGGAGACTGGAGTCCCAGGCCTGTCACTCTAGCCCCAGGGGCCTTCGCTTCAGCCCTAGCCCTGTCATGCCACTCCATGGGGTTGTCACTTCTCTCCCAGGGGTATCCATCCAATCCTCCGTCTGTCATTCCACTCCCAAGGGCTGTCATCCTAGCCTGACAGGACCAGACCTCCTAATTCCTCCCCATCAATGCAGTTAATGTGGACTGCTCCACCTCCTCTCCACACCTGACACTATTTGGAGCCTGCGGTAAGTTTCAACAGAGCCCACTCTCATGCCAATTGGCAATGTGTCCCCCATTATTTGGATGGGCATTCTTCTTCAAGCATCCCAGTTGCAGAGAAAATGTCTGTTCTTTAGAATGGGCATTTCTTTCCAAGCCCCTGTTATAGGCAATGTGCCAAGTGTTTACAATGGGCATTCTTTTTTGCCACCACATCCCATTGTTGGCTATTCAGTCTAACAACGGAAGCCTCTGCCTTGTATCGTTCTATCTGGTTGTATATCGCAAGAGAGGATTCTACTCCTGGTACTTCCCGTACCTTGGGAAATCAGATCTGGCCACAGTGGTCCACGTTCTTGTTACATCCCGAATAGATTACTGCAACACACTCTACGTGGGGTTGCCTTTGAAGACTGTTCGGAAACTTCAATTAGTCCAACGGGCGGCGGCCAGATTACTCACTGGAGCGTCATACAGGGAACATACCATCCCTCTGTTTGTCAGCTCCACTGGCTGCCGATCCAGTTCCGAGCACAATTCAAAGTGCTGGTTTTGACCTACAAAACCCTATACGGCTCCGGCCCAGCGTACCTGTCCGAACGCATCTCCTTCTACGTCCCATCTCGGAATTTAAGATCTTCTGGGGAGGCCCTGCTCTCAGCCCCACCTCTATCACAAGTGAGGTTGGTGGGGACGAGGAGCAGGGCCTTCTCGGTGGTGGCCCCTCGCCTGTGGAATTCGCTTCCCGGGGAAATTAGGTCATCGACATTCCTCCTCTCTTTTAGAAGGAAACTAAAAACATGGATATGGGACCAGGCCTTTGGGTAATCCCCCCTAGGGGGTTGAGAAGGGCGGGGTATAAGCACTCGAAATAAATAAATCGAAATAAATAAATAATCTGGCAGACAGACAAAGGACAGTGATGACTAGAATTGGATAGGATTATGACAATACTGAAGGAATTTACGGATTTTGAGCTTGGCGAACGTTGATCACTAGATTGGTTTTTATTAGTTGTATTGTATAACTGGATTGTTTTAATTATTTTATCATTGTTGCTGCTATGCATTTTATCTTACTATGTGTACTGCTGGCATCGAATTGTGCCTTTTGTAAGCCGCCCTGAGTCCCCCTTCAGGGGTTGAGAAGGGCAGGGGTAGAAATGCTTGAAATAAATAATAAATAAATACTCTAAAGGGTTTATGGTTCTTCTCTGAAAGATCCCCTGCCACGCGTTGCTGTCCCCTGCCACGCGTTGCTGTGGCCCAGTCTGGTGATCTGAAAAATAAAGTAAAGAGAAAGTGTTGGTTTCTGATATATGTTGCTTGTGGGTAAACAGTATTTCTTGTTTCTTTGTCAGTGTTGAAGTAGATATTGTTTAGTTTGCCTACTCTGGAACATGCAACATATCATTTGTCCTTCGTTAGGAGTCCCTTTCAAATCTTTGATACTATATCTGTCATATATGTGTGTGTGAATCATATCTATCTATCTATATCTCTGGCTGGCTGGCTCTCTGTCAGGAGGGCTTTATGTTTTCTTACTCTGCTGAAGGGAGTTGGACTGGGTGGCCTTAAGTATTTTCTGTTGGTCATGAGGGTTCTGTGTGGGAAGTTTGCCCCTATTCTGTCGTTCGTGGGGTTCAGAATGCTCTTTGATTGTAGGTGAACTGTGAATCCCAGTGACTACAACTCCCAAATGTCAAGGACTATTTTTCTCAAACTCCATCTGTGTTCATATTGGGGCCTATTGAGTGCTTGTGCCAAGTTTGGTCCAGATCCATCATTGTTTGAGTCCACAGTGCTCTCTGGATGTAGGTGAACTACAACTCCCAAACTCAAGGTCAATGCCCACTAAACCCTTCTAGTGTTTTCTGTTGGTCATGGGAGTTCCGTGTGCCAAGTTTGGTTCAATTCCATTGTTGATGGAGTTTGGAATGCTCTTTGATTGTAGGTGAACTATAAATCCCAGTAACTACAACTCCCAAATGTCAAGGTCTATTTCCCTTAAACTCCATCTGTGTTCATATTTGGGCATATGGAATATTCGTGCCAAGTTTGGTCCAGATCCATCATTGTTTGAGTCCACAGTGCTCTCTGGATGTAGGTGAACTACAACTCCCAAACTAAAGGTCAATGCCCACTAAACCCTTCTAGTGTTTTCTGTTGCTCATGGGAGTTCTGTGTGCCAAGTTTGATGCAATTCCATCGTTGGTGGAGTTCAGAGTGCTCTTTGATTGTAGGTGAACTATAAATCCCAGCAACTACAACTCCCAAATGACAAAATCATATTTTTTGAGTGATGGTCGCTCCTTGTATTGTGAGATGATTTGTTGCCAAATTTGGTGTGATTTTGTTCATTGGTTCTTTTGTTTTTAAAGTACTCATTATGCACAGAGCATTTATATAGATATATAGAATAGAAGAATAGCTAGCTAGCTAGATGACCTCCAAAAAAAGGTTATAAATGCCATTTTCCAACAGCATGGCCCCACTTGAACTGGTTGCTGGCTATGGATCAGGGGGAGTTCTGGTTGGACAAGGTCTCTTAGTTGGATCAGGTCTCTATCCTGCATTGAGCTAGGGAAGTCCATGCGATATCAAACCGCATCTACTCTGCAGTGTAGAGCCCCCCGACGGTGATGGCAGGCAGGCAGGCCCTGGCCGAAGACACGCCCGCCACCGACAGAGGAGGGGAAAAAGAAGGCGGAGCGCCGGCCGAGGAGCAGCCCCAGGAGAAGCAGACCCCGGTGAGCGGGATTGAGGCGCAGAGAAGGAGCCGCGTCCTCCACTGGGGCTGCGGGCCATGAACCTGGTGGCGGAAAGGCCCGAGCAGAAGCGGAGGCCCCCGGAATGCTCTTTGCTGGAGCCCGAGCCGGTAAGCGGGCAAGGCGGCCTGAGCATGCGCAGTAACACCGCGCTGGTGCCGGGGCTCCCTGCAGGTTCCTTTCGCTTCTGCTTTGCAAGGCTCTGGCCATGCCTTTGCTGCAAGGGCTGGGGATTAGCCCTGCCAAGTCTGCGTCAGCCAGGGTCAGGGAAACTTTGGAAAGAAACTCTTGCTGTAAATACCCGAAAACCAACACATCCTAGAAAGACAGAGAGAGAGAGAGAGAAAAAGGATCTATAATAGAAAGAGAGAGGGATAAAGGATCTATAATTTTTATATATAACTTTTGTAAATAATAATAATAAATAAAATTATAACTTTTAAAAAAGAATGCTCTAAATAATACCCCAAAGGCACCAGATCCTTTCTCTCTCCATCTCCAGAATCTGATGGCTTTAGGGCATACTTTTTAAAAAGTTATATAAAATTATATACAATATATATACTATATATAACTTTTAAGAAGTATGCGCTAAATAATACCCCAAAGGCACCAGATCCTTTCTCTCTCTGTTTCTCCATCTCTCTCCAGGATCTCATGGCTTTAGGGCATACTTTTTAAAAAGTTATATAAAGTTGTATACAATATATATCTACCTATCCTATATGTGTATGTGTGTTTGTATGTTTGTTTGTTTGTGTGTGTGTGTAGAGAGAGAGAGAGAAAGGATCTATAATTATATATATATAACTTTAAAAAAAGTATGCCCCAAATAATACCCCAAAGGCACCAGATCCTTTCTCTCTCCATCTTTTTCCTTTATATACAAAATATACCTACTTATCCTGTGTGTGTGTGTGTATGTTTGTTTGTGTGTCTATAAATGTGTGTCTATAAATGTATATATAACTTTGAAAAAGTATACCCTAAATAATATCCCAAAGGCACCAGATCCCCCCCCCCCCCACTCTCTCCATCTCTCTCCAGGATCTGATGGCTTTAGGACATACTTTTTAAAAAGTTATTTAAAAATTATATACAATATATATCTACCTATTCTATGTGTATGCCTGTGTGTGTAGAGATAGAGAGAAAGGATCTATAACATTATGTATGACTTTTAAAAAAGTATGCCCTAAATAATACCCCAAAAGCACCAGATCCTTTCTCTCTCTCTCTCTCCATCTTTTTCCTTTATATACAAAATACAGGGTTAGTCAAAATGCATAGGCCAATAAGCCATTCAATTGAATGGCTTATTGGCCTATGCATTTTGACTAACCCTGTATAGCAACCTATCCTATATGTATATGTATGTGTATGTGTTTTTATATGGATATATATATATATATTCCTGCCCCTTGTTCCCCTCCTTTAAAGATAGATAGAAAGAATAGCACTCAGAAAACGGGGAATTCCAGACAGGAATCAAGCAGGGCCAGCTAACATTCTCCCATGCAGGAAGCAGCCAGGCGTTGAAGCTGCAAGGCTATTCAGTGCTAATCATGCAGGCTAATTGCAACATTCACTCTTGCCTCCAACAGACAAGAGTTCTTTTTTCTCCCACTCAGGACATTCCACAGATATATAAACCTCGCTTGCCTAGTTTCCAACAGACCTCACAACGTCTGAGGATGCCTGCCATAGATGTGGGCGAAACATCAGGAGAGAATGCTTCTGGAACATGGCAATATAGCCCTGAAAACTCACAGAAACCCAGGGATTCCAGCCATGAAAGTCTTCAGCAACATATAGATAGATACATAGATAGATATAATGGTGCGCTTTTGTTATTATGTGTTATATAATTACACTATGTAAGACAATTTGAAACGTTTTCTGTTCCTAGTTTGAAAGTGTTATTTCCCATTTCATTATACAGTCCATACTTTGAAAGTTGTTCTACTCCAGAAACTTTTTTTTGTACCTGCTGCAAACTATGTGAAATTAGCTTAGACTATGAGATAGTCATTGAAAAACTATAGCAAATGTGCTGCAGGATGTCCCTTGAAAACAAAGTTTTTGCAGTTTAGTAAATATTTTCCATGTTTTTTATGATAGAACCAATTAGGAAATGACATTTATAACCCAGGAACAAAAATCACGTTATCTATGTATTTTGTTGCATGTATTTTATGTTCATGTGTTTTGACTTTGTTGTACCACACCTTGAGATTCCAGGACAGGCAGGTAATACATTATTATTATTATTATTATTATTAATAATAATAATAATTTTTATTATATTTATATTATATTATTGTTGTTATTATTATTTATATAGGATAATGTACCATAAACTGTGTGTGTATGTGTGTGTGTGTATATACACACACACATACACACACCTTATATTCAAGCTAATGGACTAGAGTAAATTAAATTATAGATTGCTATTCTTTTAATCAATTAATAGTAACTTTACTGGCATCAGATCATGCCTGATCTTGGAAGCTAAGCAGGGTCAGCCCTGGTTAGTACTTGGGTGGGAGACAGTCAATAGATACAGTACCTATTCTCTTTCAGAGGGAGGAACTAGCAAAACCACCTCTGAGTCTTCCTTGCCTGAAACAGCTCCATGAAATGCATGGGGGAGCACTTCTACACTGTTCAGTTCGACACCACTTTAATTGTTAATGGAAACCTGGGAATTGTATTTTGGTGGGGCATCAGCAGAGAAGGCTAAAGACCTTGTGAAACTACAGCTCGCCCGATTCCATACCATTGAGCCATGGCAGTGAAAGTGGTGTCAAACTACATTGGTTCTACAGTGTGCATGCACCCAAACACAAAAGTTGGAAACAGACTCTAGGAAAAGAATGAGCAGCCCTTTTCGGATGACTAGTTGCAGTCTCAAAACTGAATTGCAACAAGGACTAACAAGGGGGAGGGAACAGTTTGAGTGTCTTTGCCAGTCTGGCAAGTTGTCTCCCAGCTCTTTCCCAGGCTTCTCCTTTGAAAGGCATCATGCGTGACCTGGATTTACTCATGGAGGATTTGATGCCTTCCTTGGCAGAAAGGCTCTTGGCATTGCTTGAGATTCTGAGAAGCGGCCTCCTCCGGCTGCCTGATGTCCAGCTTTCGGTTTCTTTTGTTGTTTTCAAGTACCTTGGCTTCCTACACACTGTAGAATGGATGCAGTTTGTCACCACTTTAACTGCCAGGGCTCCTTGCTGTGAATCCGGAGAGTTTTCGTTTTACAAGGTCTTTAGTCTTTTCTTGCCTAATTACAATTCCTGATTGTTGTTTTTTTTAGTCAGTGCTGATTTTGTCTTTCTTTCTTTTTAATGTTTTGGCTACAATATTGTAAGTAAGTAAGTAAAACTTTATTTATATCCCACCCCATCTCTTCATGGGGTGGGATAGCTCACAACATAAAAAGGCAAACATCAATGCCATAAAAATACATCAATAAATTAAGCAGTACAAACATTCAACCAAATAAGAGCAATAAAACACATCACACAATATTGTGGTATTATCTGGAACGGGATGACACCATGAGCTACCACACCAAGTGGCATCAAACCTAGTACAGGCGATCCCTGAGTTACAAACATCCAACAAACAACTGGAAATGCTGACACGATATGAGGATTTAAAGATCGAACTGCAAGGACTGGCACAAGCCAGTCAAGGTGGTCCCAGTGGTGATCGGCACACTGGGTGCAGTGCCTAAAGGCCTTGGCCTGCACTTAAACACAATCGGCATTGACAAAATTATATATTGTAACTCCTGAAAATGAACCTACATGAGTATCAAAAGGAGAAAAGACCAAATGTCTGATATATATACATAACACAACAACAAGTGATCCCGGGTACAATGTCCTTTTTTCGGGGGATCCTTCTTCAGGTTGTGTTGATTTACAAATAGTCTATAACAGTCTTTTGATGTGTGGTTATTTTCTTCTTGAATCTGTGGTCTCAAGATCTTCTTGTATGTTGTTATGGATAGATTGCTGTCTCTTTAATTAAACTTGCTCAGTCCTGTTTCAATTCAAGGCTTTTTTGTGCTGCTTATCTTCTAAACAAAACAGGCACATACTGATAGTAACTGTAATGAATTAACCAAAATAGATATGTATAAACACCCCATATGTTCTATAAAACCTTACTTTATTTCAGAGGAATTAAAAATCATCTCACTATTCCTTTCCTGTGAAATCCCTATGAAGTTCATTGGGTTACTATAAGTCAACAAGTCACTTGAAGGCACAGTCATGCACAGGGATGGAGTAACTGCAAAAGAAAGACAGTTACTAGCCATTGTTTTGTGCATATATACTTTCACGGACTTGACTTATATAGCAATACCATATATTTCACAGGTTTTCTTAGGCAGGGAATATTCAGAGATGGTTTGTTGTTGGCTTCCTGAGAAATATAGCCCATAGCACATTCCATGGCAATCTGCCATCCAAGTACTAACCAGGGCCACACCAGCTTTGCTTCCAAGTTCAAATGGGATCTGGTGTCTTTGGGTTATTTAAACCCGTCATTGACAATGACAAGTTGAAAACCGTATTCTAGCGATTTTTTCTCTGTCTCCTGCTTCTAACATTTCTTGTATTGCCATCAATGGAAGAGGCTGCGTGCAAATCAGTCATCAGCAAGGGCATGACCTGAGGTGTTGCCCCAAGTTTTTCCTTTTGGCACATGCAAGTTTTGCAGACTTATTTTAAAGAGTGAAGCATAAAGCTTTAGGCCTGAGGAAAAAGGAAAGGCCCTAGGTCATAAGCCTCAACCTCATCTACCAGTCCAGGCATTCTTCAAGTTAAACTATCCCTGACAGCTGCTTTTACTGCTTCTTCAAAGCTTCAAGTGATTCTACATCACCTTCCTGGCGGGTTTCCTCATCCATCAGGCCTCTTCTCTCCTCCAAGAAAGCAGCAGATTCTGTCGGGGAAATTTCATGAGCTGTCATGGACGTGAGAATGGAGGAAGATGTACCAGCCTGGATATACATAAATGTCAGAAGCCATTACTTACCCATTTATAAATTTAGATGGCCGGCTCTTCTGACACAACACCTTGACAGTTCAGAGAGGCAGGAGGATAAGGTGGATGCTGCAGGGACAAGGGGAGACGCAGTGGATTTTGTGCACTGGAGAGAAAGCATGGCCTGAGGGTGGAAAATCTTACTCTTGCCTTACATTTTCATTGCTTGTGTGTGGGAATTTGAAATATTAAACTCAATTGTTTACTGTATTTGCTCTGAGAGCAAGATACATGTGGAAAAAGGATCCAGGAAGTGACGTAGAAGTGTATCTTTCTGCTTAAGGACATTCTTCTTAAAGATATTTTTCCAAACTTTCTCCCCAAACCATAAAAATATAATTGTGCTACATGTTCAGTTAGCAAAGATAATGATAACAATTACAAACTGGTGTTATATTTTAAAATATTTGTCTCTCCGCTGATGAAATTGCTAACTAAAGTGGGCAAGTATTTGCTGGAATTTGGTTCTAGGTAAAATGTAAAGGTAAAGGTTTTCCCTTGACATTAAGCCTAGTTTTGTCTGACTCTGGGGAGTGATCCTCATCTCCATTTCTAAGCTGAAGAACCAGCATTGTCCGTAGGTTGGCAGAAGCTGGGGCTAACAGCGGGAGCTCACCCCATTCCCTGGATTTGAACCACTGACCTTTTGGTCAGCAAGTTCAGCAGCTCAGCAATTTATCCTGTTGTGCTGCCAGGGGCTCCCGATCCCAGGATCCTGCATGAATGCCAAAATCCAAGGATGCTTAACTCCCCTTATATATAATCTATATCTATCCATACACATTATAAAAGTGAAAATATATATGTGTGTATGTGGCTATGATGCCCACTTCCACAGCCAGACTCCCACTTCCACAAACAGCTTGAGGAGCCACCAAAAGCCCTCCCTCCAATGACATTTCAGGTTATAGCGAGTGCCATGAACATGTAGCCCAATCCATGTCAAAGTCCTCCCCAAACACTATACTGCCCACCACCCAAGGAATGCTTTCTTTCTGGGACAATTTCATCCTAGATTTTATGTGTTTCCTCCACCACAGAGACATCCCAGTGTTTCTTACTCTCCATTGGTGTGGAATTTGCATGATCCCGCCCACGGCCTCTCCCTTAACCCATTCCTACTTTTTTCAACTCTGTCTACTCAACAAACAGAGCAGAACTAATCAGCAACTAAACATACTGGAGGAGTTTGGGGTATTGACTCTATATAATGGAAGTTGTAGTTCACCCTGCATAAAATCAGATCACCGCAACCCCTGACAATGGACCTAGAGCACATTTGGCACACAGACTCCCCCATGACCAAAGAAAAATATTGGAGATGTTTTGGGGGAATTCACTTTATAGCCATTGTAGATACTGGGATTTATAGTTCTCCTACAATCAAAGAGCACTCTGGACCCCACCAACAATGGCCCTGGACCTAAATTGGCACACAGAACCACCATAACCAGCTGAAAATACTGGAGGGATTTGGAGGGAACTGACCTTCATTTCTGGAAGTTGTAGTTCACTTACATCCAGAGACACTGTGATCACCACCGATGATGGATCTGGACCAAACTTGGCACACAGAACCTCTATGACCAACCGAACCTACTGGAGGAATTTGAGGGAACTGACCCACCAATGAGAGCTGTAGTTTATCCTGCAGTCAGCAATCACACTGAACCCCACCAATGATGCATCTAAAGCAAACTTGCCCAACATGACAAACTTTAACTACTGATGGAGTTTCAGGTGGTTAACCTAGCATGATGCCATCCAGTAGTCACCATCTGTTCACCAACAGAAAAATATATCTAATAATCTAGATCTGATGTAGTTGTTGGAGTTCAGCCTGTGATTGTGTTTCAGGATCAGGGTGCTTTGGATGTGGGACGTGATAGCAATGAATTTCAAGATGGCAATGGTCTGGTCAATGATACGGATGCAGAGAAGGATCAGGAAACCCCTGTGCAAAGTGAAGTTTCCCATGAGAATGTCCCTAAAGGGTGTGGGAATGATAGTGTACTCCCTGAATTGCTACCAGAGAGTTTCCAGGATTTGGGGCTTGAAAACAACTGGGCACTTGGCCCAGCTGCAAAACTTAATGAGCAAATAGATAGACGAGAGAAAATTAGTCAAAATAGATAGGCCGAACAATGCCTTCGGCGTTCTGCCAGGCTCCGACAGAAAAAGATAAGGGGATCTCAAGTAAAGCTAAACCAATTCCTGAGTGCGTGGAATAGCTTAATGAAGGGATAAAAGTTTCAAGTATGGGAAATGTAGCCAGATGAAGCATCGTTTGGAATCAAGTTAAGTTCTTTCCTTATTTCATGGAAGCCTTGCTTGGAAGATTCTTGTCTAAGTATTTCTTGTTTCATGGTTTGGATTCTTGGATTGTATGAATGCATACTCATGCCCTGGATTAATGTTTCCCGGTTTTCTGAATTATATTAGAGAAGTATGGACTTTGTTTTTATGGACTTTGCTAAACTTTACCTTGGACTATTTTTGCTCCTGCTTATCTTCTTACCTAATTGGATTTACCTATTTCTTTTAAGAGCTTTTTTACTTTGCCACTTTTAAATTATCTTCAATAAAAGGATTGTTTTTCAACTGGTGTTTACAGTCAGAGGGTTTTTTCCTGTCCTGGAGTGCAGCAGTAGTCTATTCAATGCAAATTTTTGAATTAGCACCCCAAATAATCCCAGGAACAGGCCTAAAACAAAGCCACCAAGAAAAAAAATGGTTGGGCTGTGTTATTATCTGTGGATTTTGTTAATGCTTGTGTTAAAAAAAATTCATCCTCATGGCCCACAGGTTATGAACCACTGATGCAAAGGTAACTAAAGAAAAGGCCTTAATATAATAAGCATTTTAAAACAAAAGGTCCATTTTAAACAGACTTGGAATGTAATTCAGAACCCAAATGCACTTGACGTAAACCTGAAATCGCCAGTGATTTGTTATACGCTAATTTTGCTAAGCTTGGTGCCCCTGTATCTTTCCCCCTGTTTTCCAGTGAGCTTTATAGTGTAATTAAACCTATCAGTGCAATGGCACGTGCTTGTTAAAAGAGCCACCTTTGGTACTTAATTGTAGTTAGCCATCATTTGCTTTATTAAAAGGACATTTGCAAATATACAACAAGGCAGGCAAATCCCTTAGGAATCTAACTCACTATCTTCAAAACCCACACACAGCTCTAACCTTCCCTTTGGCTGAAAAGGGCTGGACATGTTTCCCCTCTAGAGCCTATTAAAACCACTCTGTTAAGTGACCAGAGGCTGTTAACGCATTAATGACATTAGTTGCTTCTTTACCTTCAGGGACTTTGCACAAAGCTTCCCCCTCCCCACTTTTTTTTTGGTGACACTAATAGCATTTCTACAGAGGATTGGATTTGTTGGCTATGCTGATCGGAATAATGCAAGCTAATGCCATCCTCATTTTCCATGTCTGTCTAAAGGCCATCTTCGTTCATGCTTTATATTCAGTAGAGTGAGTTTTAATATCACCCTTAAGGGGTGATTGGTCTTATCTGCAGCTTTTGAGATCAGAGTTGGTAATTGGTGTCTCCTTTAATTTTTATCCCACCGATACACTTAGCTAAGAACGTGCTCGCAGCCATATGGTAATGCAGCTGTGCCAGACAGTAAGTGCAGGTTTACCTTGTCCAGCTTCTCCCTTGAGCCAAAGAGCATATTCTATGCAGAAGGAACCAGACCAAAAATTCCAAGTTGGGGAAAAAAGATGGAAGGGTTTCATGAAGGCTTCCAGAAATAATACAAGACTGTCATTGTATACATGGCAGAATGCAAAAATTACCAACAGCTATTGCATAATTCCCGAACATTCACCTTAACACTGTTGAGTATAGCTGTATTTAAGGTACTGTCTGGATTTTAAAATAAAGGTGCAAGACTTGGTATAAGTTACGAGAGGTGTTCATTAAAGATTTCCCCTGACCCACTTCTATTTATCACAAGACACTGAAACTGCACATGTGTAATGATATAAGTCTCTATAGGTTACGTTCCAATTTGCAACTCAGAACGGATAACAGTCTTGATTTTACAGGTGCTGAAGTGGTGTGAGGTTTGATAATGGACTTTTTCATGCCAGAAGTGACTTGAGAAACTGCAAGTCGCTTCTGGTGTGAGAGAATTGGCCGTCTGCAAGGACATTGCCCAGGGGACACCCAGATGTTTTTAATGTTTTACCATCCTTGTGGGAGGTTTCTCTCATGTCCCCGCATGGGGAGCTGGAGCTGCTAGAGGGAGCTCATTCGTGTTCTCTCCGGATTCGAACCTCCAGCCTGTCGGTCTTCAGTCCTGCCAGCACAGGACCATTGCACCACTGGGGGCTTCTGATAATGGACTCAGTGGAATACAGAGCAGTCATCAAGTTTCTTTACTTGAAAGGCTGCACATCAAAGAAGGTGCTGGATGAGATGAAAAAGGTTTATGTTGATGATATGATGTAGTCAGGAACTGGCATCGTCAATTCAAATGTGGTTGGACTTCAGTGGAAACAACTTCAATTCCAGGGTGACCCCACTCTGCTATTGATGAATACTTCATCCAGCAGGTGGAGGTCACCATTTTGGAAAATCACCACGTAGCCACTTGCCACCTCGCCCAAAATGTCAAGAGTAGTGTGGGGTCTGTAGAAAAAGCATCCAAGACCATTTTCACATGCATAAGGTATGCGCTTGCTGAGTCCTCTGGCGGCTCACACCTTTCCAAAAGCAGGAACAAATTGAATGCTCTCAGGCTCTATTGTCAATGTGCCATGGAAACTAGGAAGACTTTTTCAACAGACTAATCACAGGATGAAAGCTGGGTCCATCACCATGATCCTGAGACTAAAGTCCAGTTGATGCAATGGAAGCATCCTGACTCACTACCTCCAAAGAAGGCATATGCCCAACGCTCGGCAGGCAAAGTCATGCTCATGATATTTTGCAACCAGCATGGAGTAGTGTTGATGGATTTCCTGGCAAAGAGCACTATGATCACTGGGGCATATTATGCTTCACTGCTGTGGAAATTGTGGGAGGTCATCAAAACCAAGAGATGTGGCATGCTCACCAAAGATGTCCACCTTCGGCAAGATAATGCACCAGTTCACAACTCACATGTTGCCCAAATGGAAGCATGATCCTGTGGCTTTGAATCCCACTTACTCACCGCATCCGACTTACCTGACCGTGCACCATCCGACTTCCACCTCTTTCCAACAATGAAGTTATTTTTGAAGGGCAAGCATTTTTCAGACAATGAGACTCTGATTTCCGTAGTCACAACATGGCTTTTGGAGCAACCCGTCGACGTCGACAAGTGAGGTGTTTGCCGTTGCTTAAAAAAATGAGATAAGTGTGTGTTCCTAGGTGGCACCTATGTAGAGAAGGACTAATAACTCTGCCAAGTGTCATTGCTCTCAGTCCACAGGAAGTGGGTCAGGGGAAATCTTTAATTAACACTCCTCGCAGCTATAATTAAACCTCTCTGCCATAGGTAAGGAAAAATAGATGGAGGAAAGGAAATAATGCTTGAAGAATAAGGCAAAACCACAAAGTGTGGTGTAAGGAATTGCTTGTTAATCTACCAAATTACCCTGTTAAAATAAATATTCTTAGCCCATTGGACTATCCTCTTGGAGAAGCCAAGAACTGTGAACACACAGCTGGGGTTCAATAGCCCACCCAGGACCTGTTTTCAGGTAGTCCCCTGGTTTTTGGAAACTGCTTGGGAGTATGAAACCAGACTTTCAGTCTAGCCACTTCTTCTCTTATATTTGTCAAAAGAGGACTACCCATTTTGCAATAAATCTTAATGAGAATGGGATGTGGAGAGAGACCCTGCCATACAGCCAATTTCCATAAAGGGATTAGTGTACTAAGTATCCATGCCATAATGTTTTCATTCAAGTTATACCCTGAAGCATATCCCACATTTATTATACAGCAGGAAGGAGGCGTATAGGTGAGCCAGGTGAATAATTACTGGGACTCCAGGAGACATATCTGAGGCTGTAACTGTGTACATACGTACCGGAGGGTAAGCCCCACTTAGTGGAGTTCATTTGGCAATGCATTCACACAGATCTGTCAGCATGCTAATGAATTCAAATCAATGCATATTGCCTTGTCCGCAGTAGTGCACCGAGATACTGAGGTCATGCGGAAGACCTCTACATTAACATGACTTTAGGCTTCCTTCTTTCTTTTTGTGAAGTGATTGATGCTGCTGGCTCACAGTCTGATTCATAAGCTCTTAGTGGAGACTGACTTCATTCAACTAAACACTGGAATTTAAAACCAAGCTTTTTGTTTCACCTGGATTGGTTGGTTAGGCTTTCGAGGCACTTTCTGATAGCATCCTTGGAATCACAGTTTTCAGTTGTACATTTTTTTTAATTAAGATTTCATTAACAAGAAATATCATTTCCCCTCTTTTTTATAGTTTTGCCAAAGTGTTTGGAAAGTTACAGCAGTTATTTCCCACTTTCTATGAACGATGTGAAAGCTGGACACTAAAGAAAGCTCATTTGAGATGCAATGCTGAAGGAGATGTTTACAGATACCAAAGACTGCTGCAAAGATACATGAATGGGTCCAAGAGCAAACCAAGTCAGATCTGGGTTGTTATGTGTTTTCCAAGCTGTATGCTCATGGTCCAGAAGCATTCTCTTCTGACGTTTCACTTGCATCTATGGCAGGCATCCTCAGAGGTTGTGAAGTCTGTTGGAAACTAGGAAACTGGGGTTTATATATCTGTGGAAAGTCCAGGGTGGGAGAAAGAACTCTTTTCTGTTTGAGGTAAGTGTGAATATTGCAGTTGCCCAGCTTGATTAGCATTGAAAAGCTTCAAAGCCCGGCTGCTTCCTGCCTGGGGGAATCCTTGGTTGGGAGGTGATGAGTTGGCCCTGATTGTTTCTTGTCTGGAATTCCTCTGTTATTGAGCGTCATTCTTTATTTACTGTTAGGATTTTAGAGTTTTTTAATACTGGTTGTCAGATTTTGTTCATTTACATGGTTTCTTCCTTTCTGTTGAATTTGTCTACATACTTGTGGATTTCAGTGGCTTCTCTGTGTAGTCTGACATGGTAGATGTTAGAGTGGTCCAACATTTCTGTGTTCTCAAATAATATGCTGTGTCCAGGTTGGTTCATCAGGTGCTCTGCTATCACTGACTTCTCTGGTTAAATTACTCTGCAGTGCCTTTCATGTTCCTTGATTCGTGTTTGGGCAATGTCCACAGCTGCATGTGTACGGTAGACTCCTGCAGAGGTGAGGGGATTCCTCTTGTTGGATTTTCTTATTGGGTCTGTAGATAGTTCTGCAGCAGCTTTGCTACAAAGCCCATTGGCTCCCATCACACACTGGAGAAGTACTTCTGGAATGGCTCTGTGGCAAAACTTCTACGGAATCAGAGTTGCCATCAAAAAATACCAGTAGCGGCAACATGGGAGGATTCCTGTGTTGCATTATCCTCAACAGGGCAAGCCGGCCAGCCGACACTTCTCCCCATGTGATAAGGTAGGGGGGCAAGGTGGGACAGTGTGTGGCATGGGGTGATGAATTCCTGTGCTCCTGGAATGTACCACCAGAATCACCGTGGTCCACAGCGACTCTGGCATCACGTCTGAAGATGTGGTTCCAAACCTATTGGTTTGAGACTGAAATCTGTACTACGTACCATTAAAAATTATAGCAGGGATAGGTAAAGAGGACTTTCCAAGGGCAACCTGTGTGGGCTCCTTTATCCTATATCCAGAGAATAAAAAATGAAGGGAACAAATGTTGAACATTCTGTTCTTTGTATCTAAGAGGCCACAGAGATTATCTCTCCCCAAACAAATAAGCCAACACTCGTCAAATATTGAAACTGGAAATAAACATCAAAGCATTTTTTCTTTTTGATTGTTTGATTTTTTTTTCTTATGTCTTAGTATTTCCTGACAAATTTTGAATCTGAAGTTGCCTAGCCCTATAAAAGGTAACCACCCCTCAGTCTAGTCGTGACTGACTGAGGGGTGGTGCTCATCTCCATTTCTAAGCCGAAGAGCCAGCACTATCCATAGACACCTCCTAGGTCATGTGGCCAGCATGACTGCATGGAGCACCGTTACCTTCCCACAGAAGTGGTACTTATTGATCTACTCACATTTGCATGTTTTCGAACTATTAGGTTGGCAGAAGCTGGGGCTAACAGTGGGGGCTCACACAGCTCCCTGGATTTGAACCACCAACGTTTCGGTCAGCAAGTTCAGCAGCTCTGCGGTTTAACCCGTTGCACCACCAGGGGGCCTAGCTCTATAGGTTACTATATATAGTTCAGTGAATTGTTTAAAGGCTTCCATTAAAATTAATGGAATTGATAAAAATTAATCTATCTCTGGGTTATGGATTTGTCTTTTATTTAGTGGAAGGATTAACTTGGTCCTATCAGGGTTTGCATATTAATCTTTGCTGCTTCCTGTAACTATTGGGTTATTTTAGTGTGATGTTTGTCGAGAGCTCTGTTTGGTTTTGAGACAGAACATTCACACATTTTCCACTTGGTTTGTCTTCGGTGCGTATTTCATGCATAAAACAATGTTCCTATCTCCTGATTATTTCCTGCATTGTATAACAAAAACATGGTGGATGCTGCATTTTAAAAAGATGAGTAACACACATTTTGACACCGAAAGGCAAAAACAAGTTACTCTGAATCCTAGTTTAGAAGAGTCATGCAAGAAAGGATTCAAATTAAGAGTCCTTGATGTGAAATTTGCCGCCAATGGCATGAAGATTATAATATACTTGTTAATATAAGGCACTAGCTAATATTACCAAAAACATCCACCATTTCTTCAGTTAACAATAAATCCCAATGCTCTGTATTCATTCCATACATTTTGTGAACTATTTATGCAGAATCCAGTTCAGGCAAATATACAGGTAAGGCACTCTCCTAATTATATGATCTCGAGTTCTAGTCTCTGCATCAGATTTAATAGTTGGCATATTTAGACTTTCAGACCCTATTAAAACAGGGCTGGCACATTTATACACCGTATTTGGATTAATTCAGTAAGAAGAAGAGGTCTCTAAAGATATTTGAACCCATTGGGCCTTGCCACAGCTATGCTAGGCATTGTGTTATGAATGCAGTATTTGCAATCAGAATTCTATGCTGGTCCAGGGTTGCACTTCCTTGAGATGTTTCCAAAACCAGAGAATTTCAGAATAATATTGAATTCTCTGTAGAAGAAAGTTCTGCTTGCATTAGTATAAGATTCTTAGCTAGCTACTCTGTATGTTAAGTTTCTGTCCCTGATACTAAGTACCTTAGACTCAAAGCAATACTCTGAATTTATTTTTGATAAGAATTTTTCTTCTGATGCATAACAGTAAATCACTTTCCGCTTTTATCTCTTCCTCTCATGCATCTTGCTAGTTATGCTGCTTGTACTTGCATGCCATAGCTTTTAATAAAGGACAAATTCTGCAATAACAAAGGAGGAGGATGTTTTCCCGGTGGAAAGCGGCCTGCCTTCAGGGGACCTTCTCAGATTTGTATTATTACATTTTGCACACTCTTAGTATAATTCATATTTTGTTTCTGATTCACTTCCTTTAGATATATCTTGCTTCTTTTTTCCCCTTCCAACTCTGTTCTTGTTTTAGCCTTTTTCCTTGGAGATACTTCATGCATTCATCCACTTTGTTTTGAGCTAACAGGATTTTGTGTTGTTGTTTATATTCAAATTTTGAATTGAGTTTCCATACATCGCATCTGCAAGAACATAGAATGCATTTTCAAGCCCTTGGTCAACTTTGAACAACTCTCTTGTATTGGAGTTTATGATGTGAATGAGCAAAGTTACCAAGATAGAAGCAACACCATATTTATCTCCTATTTTCTTTAGCTCTTTCCTGTCTTTTCCTGTCCAAATTGGTTTGTAGGATAGTATGTTGAGGAGCTTTTCAGCTTCAGGGTTTATACTGCCACAACATTGTTTTTGGTGGCTATATTTCAAACTAGTGTTCTCAGATATCATTTCCAAGGCTCAGGGAAAGGAGAATGAATCTCAGGGTTAGAGCACTATCTTAAATAATATTTTTTATTGTGTCAGAAGCAACTTGAAAGCATACTGCAAGTCGCTTCTGTGTGAGAGAATTGGCCATCTATAGAGACATTGCCTAGGGGACTTCTGGATGTGTTACCATCCTACTGGGAGGATTGTCATGTCCCTGCAAGCTAGAGCTGACAGACGGGAGCTCACTCCGTCTCGCGGATTTGAACTGGCAACCTTCAGGTCAGCAACCCAATGTTCAGGTCAGCAGTCCAGCCTGCTCAAGAGTTTAACCCATTGCGCCACCACAGCTCCATTTGAATAGTATTAATTCGACCACTACTTAAACTGTGGGTTAGAACCCTTAGCTCAGTGTTGGGATTGAGAAAAAAATGGCAATAGCAAAAAGTTTCTAAATGCCATCTAGTGACTGTTTTAAACATTTGAACAAATTGGTTAGCAACTTTGAAAAGGCATGACCTTTTTAGAGATCATAACCTTTTGGAAAACCAGAATCTCCATATCCTTTAAAAGAAAAATGGAATTCACAACAGTTTGAAAATCATAACCTTTTGTAGAAATATGATCTAGAGAAGAGCCAAAAACTCATTTGAGTAATAATAATAATAATAATAATAATAATTATTATTATTTATTTTACCAGTCATGACAATTTCAAAATAGAACACAAGTAAAAAACAAGGCAAAAAATCTTCTCTTCAGTGGTATATATTCCCATTTACTTATGCAAGGCAATTTGGCTTTTCAGTTGTTAGACCGATAACCTAGTTGTCTCTGATTTGTTAGGAACAGAGATTATGGTAATGCACAAAACAGCCATTCTTCAGAAGTGTTTCTTTTCAGTGCCCAAAACATCTACTCTTCTATCATGCTTCTTTATCATGTTCTCATGAGACAAAAATAAAGTAGACTTTGTTAAAAATAATGTATCTGTTTTACTCACAATCTTCATGTATTCAGCATCCAGACCAATTCTTCTCGAAACCCACAATATTTAAATTTGGACATATCAGATATGCATGCCAAGTTTGGTTCCCATCCATCATTGTTTGGGTTCACAGTGTTCTCTGGATGTAGGTGAACTACAACTCCTATAAATCCCTCCAAAGACCTCCAGTGATTTTTCTGGTCATGGGGCTTCTGTGTGCCAAGTTAGTTAAAGGTCCATCGTTGGTGGAGTTCAGAGTGCAGCTCTTACATTATAGTTGAAGTATACATCCCAGTACCTATAACTCCTGTAATTAATGGTGAAACCTCCCCAAACCTCTAGTATGTTCCATTGCTGATCAAATCTCCTGTTTGCTGTGTACCATAGAGAAGAATAGAAAGGGGTTAAGGGAGAGGCAGTGGGCAGGATCATGCAAATTCCACACCAAGGGAAAGAATCAGAAACACTGGGTGTCTGTGGTGGAAGAAAAACAGAAAATCTAGGATGAAATTGTCCCCTTATGAAAGGCTTCGCTTGGGTGGTGGGCAGTATGGTGTTTGTGGAAGACATTGGCAGGGCTCTTGCACATGTTCATGGTGCTCCCTATAACCTGGAGGGAGGCCTTTGGTGTCTCCATAGTAATAGGAGCTGTAGCTTCTTTGTGGAAGCAGGCACTTGTCTGTGTAAGTGGACACCCCAGCCACATATACACATAGAGAGTTTCACTTTTATTATGTGTATAGAAGATAGATATTGTGTATATATTATTATATTATTTGTATAGAATATATGTATATGTATATACTATACATTATATATATAATGTATCGTATATATGTATAGTATGTGTATTATTATGTGTATAGAAGATAGATAGATAGATAGATAGATAGATAGATAGACAGACAGACAGACAGACATACAGACAGACATTACTTGGGTCCAATAGAAATTTCTCGGGTAGAAAGTGTTTGCGAGTGGAAAAAGTTTAAGACGTTTTAGATGCACCCAGAGTATTTAACATAGAAAGTCTGTGAGGACTTTTGTTATAGCACTGTGATAGTTAATACATTTTAGCTTTTAAAGAATGGAAGGAGAAGGATGTGAACTGTAGTATTTGTGGCCACCCAGGGAGCCTGCACTCAAGAGGGGGCTTGTGTTTTGTGATTTCCTGGGAACAAGTCACCCTAGACATTTATGCATGTATAATAGAATCATATTTCTGCTTCATTCTTCATTTATTTTTCTTCCTCCACCCAACCTCCCCAACAGAAACGGCTATGTAGAAGTTCAGAGACAGTTATCTGCACTTCTCACCCACCAAGCAAGTGTGCTGAAGATTACGACAGTATGGAGCTGGATCTGAAGCAGAACAATCCTACGGAATTTCTCAACCCTCAGAAGATGAAAGAAAAGCCAACTTTATTGGTAAATTTTCACCAGTCCAATTCTTATATTTTTAAGACAAGATGTTAATATATTTCATAATAAAAATGTCAAATAATGGTGATTGTGGACTTTCAAAAAAGATTTCTGTGTATATGTTCTTATTAATCAGATATTTCCGAATAATGAAACCAGAACTCCTGTTCAACCCTGTCCAAGATGTATTGCTGGAGAACCTGTAAGTATATTAACCTTCTTACCGTGACATAAAAGATAGGCTTGTTCTTAAATATTAGAGCCATAAAACATAAGGTTAATAAAAAAAGCCACTCTGCAATTACATTGCTCAGGGATAAAGCATGTAAATAAAAGGGTGAATTTATTTAGGTTTTTTTTCTTGGCATGCCAGCAGAGTGCAAACTAATCTTTTCCCTGCGTCATGTTGAAAATATAGAGACCACAGGCTCATTTTTCAAATCTACTCTAGAAAGCAGTGTTTAGTCACGTAAATGAATCTCAATTCAAGAATTTGAAAAGGCACAGATTACTCTATCTTTCGAGTTTGTCCAAATTAGAAGGGCTATAAAGCATATGTCCCAGCTATTTAACATCTTTTTATTTTAAATGCATGTTTTAAACTACTTTAGTATTAGAGTTAGTTTACTGGTATTTTAATGTGTGTTCTGTTGGTTTGAATTTGTAAGCTGCTTTGAGTTTTGATGGGATGAAGAGAGATATAAACAAAGTTTATATTGGGTTGTTGTAGGTATTTTCGGGCTATATGGCCATGTTCTAGAGGCATTCTCTCCTGACGTTTCGCTTGCATCTATGGCAAGCATCCTCAGAGGTAGTGAGGTCTCCCCTAATTGGCATCACCTCACTACGTCTGAGGATGCTTGCCATAGATGCAGGGGAAACGTCAGGAGAGAATGCCTCTAGAAGATGGCCATATAGCCCGAAAAAACCTACAACAACCCAGTGATTCCGGCCATGAAAGCCTTCGACAGTACAAAGTTTGTATTAATAGTAATTAGGCTTGAGTGCAGATTCCTTTAGTCAATTCGGCTTCTTTGGTTTGTTCAGGTGCCCATAACGGCACAGACCCAGCCCTCACAGATTGCCATCCATAACAAGATTATGTGGCAGCCGATATTGGGTCCTCCTCCCCTAATGGGCATCACAGTTTAATTGTTTCGATTTTCCCTTATTTTCTTTTATTTTCTTGAGTCTTTTTATTTATTGGGACTGACTGGTAGTTGGGTTCATGCCGGACACATGGGTAGTGTACATGCACGCATTTGGGCGCTTGGGAGAGTCACAAGTTTAGCTTTTTTTCCTTCCCTTCCTCTCCTTCAAATACTTCTAAAAGATAATAATAATAATAATAATAATAATAATAATAATAATAATAATAAATCCCAGCAAACAAAAAGAAAACCCTCATTCTCTGAAAACTACTACCAACTAGTTACCACTTCTCTAGCCTTCCACAAAGATAATAAAACATCAAACATCCTGGCATCCCCTGGGCAACGTCCTTGCAGACAGCCAATTCTCTCACACCATAAGTGACTTGCAGTTTCTCAAGTCACTCCTGACACAAAAAAACTCTCCTCTAGAGTAGGAGGTAGAAACAGCTTTAAGGAAGTATTAAACCTAAGCAGAAAGGAGACTGAAGTGTGCCCACTCCAGACAGGGCCTGCAAAGGAGAAAAAAAACAGGGTTATTTAAAGGAAGCCCAGAGAGGATAGCTCCAAGTCATCACTCTTCCTTCCCTGGACCTCCTTAAAATGCCTTGAAAATCTGTGTGATGTGCTGCAGGGAGAGAGAGCACATGCACCTGTCTGCAGCGCCTCTCCTCTAGAGTAAACAGCTTTAGCAAAGCATTAAACCCAGTCTCCTCTAGAGACAGAAGGGAAAGGATCGCAGAAAGAGTGGTATCTTAACTCTGATGCTTTTAATCCTTGTCTTCATGGTGGATATGGAACGGGACCCTATGGTAAGTCCTCCCCCCATAATGGGCCGGATAGGGTGCTTTGTTGACACACAGGCCCCCTTGAAGAAAAAAGGAAAGGGTCCCAGGAATGGATCATTGCCACCAATGTGCTGGATCTAGCCACATTTTTCGGCTACAGCCTGAAAACTGCTATCCAGCTATCCACCCATTTTTGGAAAGCGCATGAAAATGGATTCAAGGGTCTACTGGTATTTGCCAGCAGAACCGAATCAACTGAATCAATATTCAGCAGAAATGCACAAGTCCTAGTAGTAATGCGCCTGAGCACAGAACTCCAGATACACATTGGACATGGAAACTTCCTCATTCTGTTTGGCTCTGTGGGTGATCATCAAATGCATTTCTTCAAATAATTGAAATATTAATTAGTTTCTACCACTTTATGGGAGCCCCTGGTGGCACAGTGGGTTAAACCCCTGTGCCGGCAGGACTGAAGTCCGACAGGTCGCAGGTTCAAATCTAGGGAGAGGCGGATGAGCTCTCTCTCAGCTCCAGCTCCTCATGCGGGGACATGAGAGAAGCCTCCCACAAGGACGATAAAAACATCAAATCATCTGGGCGTCCCCTGGGCAATGTCCTTGCAGACGGCCAATTCTCTCACACCAGAAATGACTTGCAGTTTCTCAAATCGCTCTTGAAACGACAAAAAAAAAAAAAAAACAACTTTATGGTAAATCAGAATATATTCCGTAGTCATGGATAACCCAGACCTATTTGACTAACATAATTGTAAATTCCTATTCCAAAAGTTTTGTTAAATTATTTTCATCCATTAGAAGGACAATGCTTGTATTGTACATGTTCTTCTGGTATTTCCAATAATGTATGAATGGGCACCACACCCCCTTTCTTGTTTTAATGCTCTGAGCTTATAGTGTAGCATTATAGCACTCGACAGTATGAACATACAGAAAGCCGCTTACCCCCAGATACTCAGTTATCAAATATTGCTCTTTTTTGGAGCAGGGATAGTGCTATGTCATGCTGGCTTAAACTCCACAAAGCCAGGAAATTGGAAGTTAAAGCCAATGCCTTGACAGACATGTCCCTGAAGAATAAGGACATTGTGTAATGTTACAAATTATGCTTGCTTGCAGCTTATCTTTCATGCACCCACATTTCCAGGGTCAAACCCTGATGGGGAGGAAACAGTTCTAGGAACACCAAAGCTGCTCCAAATTGTCCTGATTCTGCATTACTTTATGAAACATCTGAACCTTACTGTATCACTAGATGAATCCTCCTGTGAATTGACCCATGCTCATAGCTTAGGTTAGTAGCTGACAGAATCCATGCCTTATCAGCCTTCTTTGTTATCCTTATGCTGAAACAACCCTGAGAAAGTCTAATGGATGAATGGCATTGGATTCATATTTCTGATTCCAAAGTTGGAATTGAAACTTAATGGACAAAAAGGAAAAAAAATTAAAGGGTTGAATGAAAAGTAATGCCTCCACCTTCGTTACTTGGGTTTGGATGGGAAATAGTCCTTAGAATGTGCTCTTTAACTACCACTATTCACTTTTCCACATAACCACCAGACAATTGGGTACATTTCTGCCAACGATGAACAAGTTTTCTGAAGCCGTCACTCTGTTTCCGCAACGAGCATCTCACAGTTCTCTCAACGTCTTCATCAGAATCATAATGATGTCCCTGCAGATCTTGGGAACAGATGGAAGTCAGACAGTGCTAAATCTGGACTGTATGGAGAATGTCGTACGGTGGTGAGATCCAGTCTCTGAAGTTTCAAGTCTGTGCGCTTTCATTTCAGGCGTCAGCATCCTGGGTATCCATCGTGCACAGATCTTCCAATAGCAAGCAAAGCAATAATGTGACCCACACGTTGTGAAATGCCGATTATGCTTGAAATTTCGCTCTGAGTGATACGACGATCATCCTGAATCAATCTGTCAACCTTTTGCTTGTGAAACTCTGTGGTTGCTGTCACAGGACGTCCAACTCTTTGTTTGTCATGCAAGTCAGATGTTCCCCCCTCAACATCTTTAAACTTACTTGACCAACGACGCACAGTACTCACATCAACACAATCACCATAAACAGCTTGCATTCTCTGATTAATCTCCTTTGGGGTAACATCTTCTGCTGTCAAGAATTCAATGACTGCACATTGCTTAAATCGCATTGACCGACCATCTGCGCAGGGTTCCATACTTTGCACTTTAACAACACAGCCATTGAATGCTATGACTTCCCACCCAAATGGAACTGTAGAGGAGAGTCTACTGAACAATCCAGTACCTGTCGCATACCAATGCCACCATCTGTTGAGGAGTTATGAAGGTGGAGGCATTGCTTTTCATTCAACCCTCGTATCATTCAGTGTCATATTGATATTTTTACCAGCAAGCATACAGCTGTATAAAATCCACATTGAGCTAAATTATATGGCAGTGTGGACTCAGATTATCCAGTTCAAAGCAGATATTGTGCATTATCTGCCTTCATATTCTGGGTTATATAGCTGTGTGGATGGCCCCTTAGAGCTAACTTTACAAGCTTCATTCTATGGATCAACCCTTAAAAGACAAAGGCATCATTTTAGTTTTAGTTTTTGGATACCAACTCTAAAACTCCCCAAGCTTGTCAAGGCTGCCAGTTGACCCATGATATCATGTAAACTTTGATCCATGTAATAACTTCAGTATTGAATCAGTATATTGTTTTTCCATTTCAGGGTCACTTCAGCCACATTATGAATTTATAGAAGATCAGAGACCATTGATGCACTGATGGACCATAGCACAATTTATATGAAGTGGTTTGAGCTGTGAGAGTTTTTTACACTCCTTTTAAATTGTATGAATGCAGGGTTTTTTTTTTAGTTTATATGAGATATGATATTTTTGAGGGACAACAGTAGAAGCTCATGCTTTCTTGGCCTTTTAATGTCCTAATGTTTGTATTTCATGTCCTGTGTTTTTACTTCAACAAACAGTTCACCTTATTGGTTTCTCCCAACACATGCACATGAATTCTAGAGGCATACTAGAGGCATGGGCAAACTTTGGCCCTCCAGGTTCTTTGGACTGCAACTCCCATAATTCCTAACAGCCAGTAGGTTGTTAGGAATTGTGGGAGTTGAAGTCCAAAGCACCTGGACAGCCAAAGTTTACCCATGCCTGGTTTAAGTGCATTTATCTGCATTATATGAGTCCTAACTGCATTATATGGCAGTGAAGATGGAATTTAAGGCAAGGACAGAGATGTGGACTATGTGTCCAGATATATGATAAATACAGCCCCCGGTAGTGCAGTGGGTTAAACCCTTGCGCTGGCAGGACTGAAGACCGATAGGTCACAGGTTCGAATCCGGGGAGAGCACGGATGAGCTCCCTCTATCAGCTCCAGCTCCTCATGCGGGGACATGAGAGAAGCCTCCCACAAGGATGATAAAACATCAAAACATCCAGGTGTCCCCTGGGCAACGTCCTTGCAGAAGGCCAATTCTCTCACACCAGAAGCAACTTGCATTTTCTCAAGTTGCTCCTGACACGACAAATAAATAAATAAATAAATAAATAAATAAATAAATAAATAAATACAGTGCACAGTCTTGTGACAGTTGAAATTCACATGTAAATATTTGCAAATCCAGAGCACATATGAAAAACAGGCACATTTCCATGCTTTAGGAAAATAAAAGATATAATGTTTTATAGTATTCCCGAATGGGTCTCCAAATCCTCAGGAATTCAAAAGATTTTTCAAGGATGATCAATATGATCAAAGATTAAGATTATCAAGATCTGTGATTATTAAGGATATCAGACATAACAAAGACTAAATGAATATTATCATTTAGGTTTTGAATGCCCAAGGTAACCCAGGCTCCTATTACACTGCCATATAACCCAGATTATAAATGATGATAATCCATGTTATCTTCTTTGAACTGGATTATATGAGCCTGCCATATAATCCAGTTCAAAGCAGATAATCTAAATTTTATATGACAATGTAGAAGAGGGGCCTCAGGCCTCTTCCACACTGCCTCTATATCACTGGATCTGATTCCAGATTGTTTGTTTATTCCAGATTATCTAACAGTGGAGACTCGTATAATCCACTTTAAAGCAGATAATCTACGATCAGATCGTGGGATTTAGGGCAGTGTAGAAGGGGCCTCAGAAATGTCTAGAATCAACATTACTTGCATTGCTTTCTCTGACTTGAGCATGGAATGCTTTGCCTTAATGAAATTACTGCTCCAAAGTCCAGTTGAATCATATGGTCTCTAGAGGCTGTTAGCTATGGAAGTCAGAGTTCTGCATATTTATCTAGAAATGAAAAATATAGCTGTATTCATGCACCATGTTGCACCACAATTCTGTCCATGTCCATCATTGTGTAAGACCTTACTGCATTATTAGCAATCACTGTAATGCTGCATCAGGGAAAATACACTATCTGTCAGAGAATTATGTTTGTTAGAGCTTCCAAAAAATGTCATCAGCACTATTATAATTATTGTAAAGCACATTATATATATTTTTAAAAAGATGGGCATAATGTTTATCATATATCTATATCTATTGCTATAGATAGATAGATAGATAGATAGATAGATAGATAGAGATAGATTCATATTTCATGATATACAAAATTCACAAACTGACAAGTTTGTAGAGCACATGGACACATGTGGGGCATTGAATAGGAATGGCAATTCCCCTTCTTCTGCATCCTATAGTCTTATCAGTAGAACCAGCATGAACGAACTAAGGCAAGTTGCTTTGCTACTCTCTTCAGTAGATAAGGGAAGGCTGACCGCATCATTATGGTCTGTTTCCATCACCCCATGGGATAGTTCCATTTCCTGGTTCACTCATAAATACAATATATCCCAGGGGTGTTTTTGTATGCAAAGCAGGTGTCCTATCACTTGAGCTAAGCTATATTCCAAATCCGAATGAAGTATGTGTTCTCTATGCTGCCCAATGCAGAGGCATGTTTCCTGCCCCTCTAAATAGCATTAAGAAGGCTTTCGACAGCAGCATTAAAAAACTTTACACAACTTCCAGTGCAAATTTTGGAACAATGTCTACAGAAATGTAATGTCTCTTCTGACTCAGCCATTCTCATCCTGCACTTGTAGGGTTTAACTGAAGGACAAGGGCTTACACACACTAGAAAATGCACTCCATGCATTCTCACCCTTCAGTAAGTTTTACTTTCAAAACTCTTAATGCAGTTTACAATGAAGTATAAAAGACAAGATACCCTGTGTTCTATATCTCAGGATCGGATCCCAGATTATATGCTTTGAACTGGATTATTTGAGTCTGCATGAACAGATAATCTGAGATAAGAAAATAATCTGGGATCAGATCCTGGGATATAAGGCAGTGTAGAAGGGACCTTAGAGGAGCGTTTCTCAACTTGGAGGTTGGGACCCCTAGTGGGGTCGCGAGGGGGTTTCAGAGGGGTCACCAAAGACCCATCAGAAAACACAGTATTTTCTGTTGGTCATGGGGGTTCTGTGTGGGAAGTTTGGCCCAATTCTATCGTTGGTGGGGTTCAGAATGCTCTTTGATTGTAGGTGAACTATAAATCCCAGCAACTACAACTCCCAAATGTCAAGGTCTATTTTCCCCAAACTCCACCAGTGTTCACATTTGGGCATATTGAGTATTTGTGCCAAGTTTGGTCCAGATCCATTGTTTGAGTTCACAGTGCTCTCTGGATGTTGATGAACTACAACTCCAAAACTTAAGATCAATGCCCACCAAACCCTTCCAGTAGTTCTGGTTGCCAAGATTAGTTCCATTCCATCATTGATGGAGTTCAAAATGCTCTTCGATTGTAGGTGAACTATAAATCCCAACAACTACAACTCCCAAATGACAGAATCACCCACCCCCCACCCCCCAAACCCCACCAGTACTCAAATTTGGACTAAATGAAAATACATCCTGCATATCAGATATTTACATGACGATGCATAACAGTAGCAAAGTTACAGTTATGCAGTAGTAACGAAAATAATTTTATGGATGGGGGTCACTACAAGATGAGGAGCTGTATTAAGGGGTCCAGCATTAGGAAGGTTGACGACCATTGCCTTAGAGTAAGGGCCCTTCCACACAGCCCTTTAACCCAGAATATCAAGGCAGAAAATCCAACAGTATCTGCTTTGAACTGGGATATCTGAGTACACACTGCCATATATTCCAGTTCAAAGCAGATAATGTGGGATTTTATTCAGCTGTGTGGAAGTGGCCTAAATGGTTCAAGTACTATGCAAACTATAATAGTATGCAGACTTAACTGAGAGTAACATAAACACAGTGGGAGTCGCCTCTGAAAAAATAAGCATAGCATTGCAGTATTAGCAAAGCAACAATTCCTCTGACTTCTCAACCTCATGTAAGATCGCAAATATATTATCAAACATGTCTGGAGCATTCTAGGTCCACCTGACATCCACACATTGGCCATACTTTGGAATAGGTCTTATATATGCAGAGTTCAGTGTATGGGCTTTGTCTGCACAGTCATTACCTCTCACAACTGAGAGGAGGTAAAGAAGTTCACAGGAGCCAGTTATTATACTGTACATCAAGATGGGCAACTGTCAGATGTTAGAGAGTTCCACTGGATCTTCAGGAGGCCTTGGAGGGCTGCATCTCTTTAGTAAAAAAAACACTTTGCTATCGTAAATGTAGGTAATTCCTGATCCTAAATGGCCAGAGGCCCAAAAACATTTCCTTATCACCACCCCAAAGGGCATTTCAATGTAATTTTAATACGTATTTTTTTAAAATAATAGGGGTCCTATAAACACATTGGACCAATGTACCTGCCACTTCTGTACAATCATAAGCCTCCCATTACATTCACAAAGTAGAGTGAGTGGGTACATGGCACTGCCTGGTAGAACTTGACTCTATCCCTACTCCTTACTGTTCATATCAAAAGCTTTGTGGGGATTGAAAACATGGTCCTTTCTGTAATGTTTTGAATATTGCTTCATATAAAACAAAAGGGAAGGCATAGGATTTTTAACTAGTCTCAATGAACTTCCTTGAATTGAGAATTGAACAGTGTTTCTGTTCTCTCCTGATCATATCAAAAGTGAGGAGACCTGCATAAATGGTGTACACTGTGATGTCCACTCACATAAGGTCTCCTCACCCAATGGGGAGAAGAGTGTGAGAAGATCTGAATAAATTGTGTACACTGTGATGTCCACTCACACAAGATCTCCTCACCCAATGGGGAAAAGAATGGGAGGAGATCCACATAAATGGTGTACACTGTGATGTCTTCTCACAAAAGGTATCCTCGCCCAATGGCGAAAAAGAATTGTCTCAGTCCCAAATGTAGCATTTTTCACAAGGCTGGATGGGCCATTAAGCAAGGGAATAAATAGCATTGGAAGTCCATTTCTCTCTGCCTTGTTTTTGATCCAGCCCAATGGGTTTTCCTTAAGTTGTCAACATAGTATGATGACTCTAAACAATATTGACAACCCCAGTAAATCTTTAATTCCATTTTTGGAAACTTATCTATTGTTTCTCAGAATCCTATGCACTAGTTATTTTCCCCCTAATGACCTTAGAATATGTATGTAGCCCAATATCTGGTATGAAATTATGATCTTATATTAAAAGATTGCTTTTATTTTTTTAAATGCCTTACAAATGTTGTAATATAGCACTTTATTTTATATATCCTGAAATCAGATAGAAAGTGTGTCATAATCACAGAAAAATGTCATCAATATTTTTTTTACTTTGAAATGATTTTTGTAAGCAAATGTAGATACTAATCTTTTTTAATAAAATCTAGTATTGTTGCTTTCTTATTTTTAAATAAGAGAAATGTTATTGCTTTGAATTGAAATGATACAATTGAGTTTACACCTTTCTATTTTGTAAATTGTCACATATAAAGTGAAAAATTAAATACCACCTTGGCTCTAATCAGAAACATTGTTCTGCTACTTCTTTTTTCTTTCCCTTTTTTCTATGCAAAGTCAGTGTATAACACAAATGAAATTAACCCTCCTGTGAAATATGCCTTTTTTGTAGCAATAGGTACTGTTTTCTATCGTATTACTTTAAAAAGACCCCTCTGTTTGGATGCACATTGCAGAAGGTTTTGCTCATGCCCAGTTCCATTATTATGAATATACATAAATATTATGCACTAAGATTTTAAGAGGAGGAGCTGAGGAGCCTTCTAATCAAGGTGAAAGAAGAAAGCGCAAAAGCCGGGTTGCAGCTAAACATAAAAAAAAACCAAGATTATGGCAACAAGAATGATTGACAACTGGAAAATAGAGGGAGAAAATGTGGAGGCCGTGACAGACTTTGTATTTCTAGGTGCAAAGATTACTGCAGATGCAGACTGTAGCCAGGAAATCAGAAGACGCTTACTTCTTGGGAGGAGAGCAATGTCCAATCTCGATAAAATAGTAAAGAGTAGAGACATCAGACTGGCAACAAAGATCCGCCTAGTCAAAGCCATGGTATTCCCTGTAGTAACCTACGGATGTGAGAGCTGGACTTTAGGGAAGGCTGAGCGAAGGAAGATCGATGCTTTTGAGCTGTGGTGTTGGAGGAAAGTTCTGAGAGTGCCTTGGACTGCGAGAAGATCCAACCAGTCCATCCTCCAGGAAATAAAACCCGACAGCTCACTGGAGGAAAAGATACTAGAGACAAAGTTGAAGTACTTTGGCCACATCATGAGGAGACAGGAAAGCCTAGAGAAGACAATTATGCTGGGGAAAGTGGAAGGCAAAAGAAAGAGGGGCCGACCAAGGGCAAGATGGATGGATGGCGTCCTTGAAGTGACTGGACTGACCTTGAGGGAGCTGGGGGTGGTAACGGCCGACAGGGAGCTCTGGCGTGGGCTGGTCCATGAGGTCACGAAGAGTCGGAGACGACTGAACAAATGAACAACAACAAGATTTTATCATTGACTGACTTTTGTGTTCATTTTTTTACTTGGTGGCATAAAGATAAATCAGACTGTGCATTATTGTGAAATAAAATAAATGAAAATCAAAAATAAATTAACAATATAACATTCAACTTAATCTATGGTGTTAATATACTGTTCATATATCTGTTTTTATTTTCATATAGTTAAAATGGGCTAATCCAAAAGTTCAATTTTTATAGATACAATAGGTTTCTAACAGGAAGAGACAGTTAAGTCAATCATCAGCTGAAGAAGTTGGGCTTTTCTGCCTCTCTTGACTGTACCCTTCGCCATGGGACTTGCCCTACCAGTATTTTGAGTTACAGCTTCCAATGTCCCTAATCATTGTCCATATTGACTGAACTAATGTGGCATTTAATTCAAAACATTTGAATGGTGCTCAGTAGAATTGTGCTCAGATCCATTTTTAGCCGTTTCCTTCAGCCAATCTGGCTTCTTCGGTTTGTTTGGTTGCACAAAAAGGTAAGGGCCCAGCCGTCACAGATTCCCGTCTGTAACGGGATCACATGGTAGCTGATCTCGGCTCCTCCTCCCCTATTCATCATCATAGTTTAATCCTTTTTATTAAGTCCAGCAAACAAAAAGAAAACCCTCATTCTCTGAAAACACATAGTTACCTCTCCTCTAGTAGAAAAAGCTCTAAGAAAGCATTAAACCCAAAACAGGATGGAGATTGAAGCAGGCCAAGAAAAGGAAGCCCAGGGAAGATAGCTCCAGGCTGGAGCCTCCAGCAGTCATCACTCTTCCTTACAGCTTTAACAAAACATTAAACCTAGTCTCTTCTACATACAGAAGTAAAAGTATTGCAGAAAGAGTGGTATCTTAACTCTGATGCTTTTAATCCAGGTCTTAATAAAGGATATAAGGACAAACAATGCCTAAAAATGACAGGAAGGAGAGTTTGGGAAGTCCCCATCCCTTCATAATGGTCCGGATAGAAAACTAATCTTTGGCTTCCCAGATTGAAAGCAGATTTCTGTCCTCCCAAATTCAGAAGGCTCCCAAGAAATGGATAGGGACCCCCACTGAAATCTGGGACTCCGAAACGGATCGCGGTTTGCCCAGATTGCCTAGTGCTCAGTTGAAACAGACTGTCCTGGGGTAAGACATCATTAAGAAGAAGCCATCTTGCATAGTTGGAAATTGGTAAGAAACTTCAGAGAGAAACTTCACTGTGAAAATCCTGAATGAGAATTTGCCAAGAAATGGGATTCTTTTAACCTCTTACTTGATTCATTCCGGTCCCAATTCAAGGTGCAGTTCATCACCTATAAAGCCCTGAATGGTTTGGGACCCGCCTACCTTTTTGACTGCATCTGCTACCACCAACCTGCTTGATCCCTTCAATCCTCTGGGGAGGCCTTCCTTTTGCCCCTTCCTCTATCACAGGCACGACTTGTGGGAACAAGGGAGAAAGCCTTCTCCTCTGTGGCCCCCCGGCTTTGGAACTCGCTACCTGGTGAGATTAGGCAAGCCCCCACCCTAGCAGCCTTTAAGAAAGATCTGAAAACTTGGCTCTTCCGGTGTGCCTTTGGAGAGTGACCATTCATCCCATTTCTGTCTGTTCCATCTACAGTTTTGTCCTTGTGATGCACTTTCCCCCGTCCTAAATTGAAGGCCTATCCCCACTGTTCATCCTTTTTGGTCTCCTCTCAAATAGACTTTTTCTACTCCTAACTCATCCGTGTTTTATCATTTTATCTTGTGCATTTGGCCTGCCTATTGTGTTTGATTTTCCATTGTGTTATTTTGATCTATTTATTTTGCTACTGTATGTATTTTATTCTGATGTAATTTTTGTTGTTTTGTATTTTGTATTTTATTTTGCTGTATTGTATCTTCGGGCTTGACCTCATGTTAGCCACTCCGAGTCCCCTCTGGGGAGATGGTGATGGGGTATTAATAAAAATTATTATTATTATTATTATTATTATTATTATTATTATTATTTTCTTACCACCTATAAATGCTAATGAATCTGAGGATGCTAGATTGCGGTTTTGTATATTACAGCCAACATAGTATAGTTCTTTGAGTGTTGGACTAAGATTCGGGAGACCAAAGGTCACATGCCCACTCAGTCATGGAAATTAACTAGATGACCTACTCTCTCAACCTCATAAAAGGAGAAGGGCAAACAAGAAAACCCATGAATCGGAAGGGACTTGAAGGTACACAGCAATATTATAGTTGTTGTGATCTAAGCTTATTTTGAAAGTTTTACATATCTTGAACTTTAAGGCAAGTATCCATATTTTTCATTTTTATCTGTCCACATAGAACAATAGAGTTGGAAGAGACGACATGCGTCACCTAGTTCAACCCACTATTTACATTTTGCTCTCTGTGTGTGTTTACCAACTTAGTAGTTTACCTCATTTATATCATCATACATTTCTCTTTTGAAGACTGACACTTCATTTTAAATCTTCAAAATGTTTCTGTATATTCTCAAATTAATCTTTTCTTGAACCTTGTTTAAGTATAAGCTAGAAGGGACACATTCACAAGACAGCTCTCCGTGGGACAAGGAAAGGAGAACATAACCACAACTAATTATTTCTCTGACATATAGAATCACTCACCTACAGTGAAGGGAAAGGTGATTATATGATAATGTAATCATTACATTTACATCAAAATGCACAGCTTTAGCAAAGGATGGTAATTGCAGGACCCCAAAGTCAATGACATGTTGAACAAAACAGGTCTTCAAACCTGGGCAGAAATATTTGTAAGGCTGAGGTTTACTTTTCATAACAGGGCCACTTCGTTCCCAGACTTATTCCTAACGTTTGTTTTTCATTTTTAGCTTTTGCTTGCTTGTCTAGAATTTCTCTGTCTGCATTCCTCAATCCACTTTCTCCAGGAACTGACCTGTACAGGATTCCCTGGAGTAACTGGTTTGACCTCGAAGGTCTTTATTCAGGATTTAAAGCTTCAGCTTTTTCTTTTGAGGTTTGTTTTGTCAGCATATTCTGAAGTCTCTTGATAGATCTACTACAGGCCAGCCTTTCCCCCCTCCTCTTTCTTTTCCGGCATCCTGTTGAAGTGGTATACCTACACCTCCTCTGTGACCAGGTGTCCCTGTAACAGTATTATAACTTCAGATATCATATCCTGATATTAAACAGTTGCACTCAATAAGTGAAACATTCTAAAATCAGATGTGCAAAGAAAATGAAACTGTCAGTTATTTTATTTAACACATTCCTTAGCTGCCTTTCAAGACTGCAGCCTTCCCAAGGTGGCTTGCAAAGTAAAATATATAATTCAATATCGATATAACAAGTTCATGAAATTATAAATCAGTTTCAAACAAGTCAAATCCAAAACTTTGGCAGAGTTTGATGGATGAAACCTTCTGGGATGCAGTGGTGGTAACAACTTGGAAGCAGTCATGGAGAATGAGGGTCTACTCACAGACAAGAGGGCATCATGCGGAGAAAGAACAAGATGCCTTAGAATGGAATTATTCTTTGGCAAAACGTAATATCATATGCAAAGGAAGGGACATAGGAGATTTGTTCTTTAGGGATACAGATAGCTGGGTTTGTGATGGGCACTTACTAAGAACTGCCTCCCCGTTGCAAAAATTAGGGGATATTATGCACCATTAATATAGTTATGAAGGATTTGGTTGCACTAACAACATAGAAAACTGTAAACGGGTCTTATAAGTAGGATGGAAAGTAGGTTGAAAACCAGGACTTCCAAAGCAGCTTCTTTGAAGCAGTTTGAAATATTGTTTGTTCCACATGCAAGTAGAACTTCAATATATTGATGTGATAGTTCTATACGAAGGATAGGTTTGGATTGTTTTTAGACACATTTGCCCAATCCAAAAGACATTTGGAGAAGAACATCTTGTATAAACTTTTATAGTCTAATTATTTGAGCAAAAGAGGAAGAGTTGGAATGTTCTTGATGATAGTGGACATAATGGAAACCTGGTGGAATAGGGAGAATTTCAGGTGGATCTACACTCACTGCGCTATGTCCCAGATTATCTCCCTAGATTATCCTCTTATCCCAGATTATCTGACAGTATAAGGAGCCCTGGTGGTGCAATAGGTTTAAACCTTGTGCCGGCAGGACTGAAGACCAACAGGTCAGAAGTTCGAATCCGGGGAAGGCGTGGATAAGCTCCCTCTGTCAGCTCCAGCTCCCCATGCAGAGACATGAGAGAAGCCACCCAGAAGGATGATAAAACAACAAAACATCCAGGCGTCCCCTGGGCAATGTCCTTGCAGATAGCCAATTCTCTCACATCAGATGTGACTTGCAATTTCTCAAGTTGCTCCTGACACGAGAAAAAAAAATCTGACAGTGTAGATTCATATAAGCAGATAATCTGGAATCAGATCCTGGGATATAGGGCAGTGTAGAGTCAGCCTTGCTGGATATTTCTGAATAAAGTCGAAGGGCCCTTCCACACTGCCCTATATCCCAGAATATCAAGGCAAAAAATCCCAGAATATCAAGGCAGGAAATCCCACACTCGGGTAATGTGGGATTTCCTGCCTTGATATTCCGGGATATATGGCTGTGTGCAAGGGCCCTCAGTAGAGAAGGACATATTAACACTGGTTTTTCTCCGAGTTTGGGAAGGAAATTTTTCCAAACTCGGTAACATTATTCTCTATGTCAAGAAAAGCATAGGGCCAAACGGACTAGAAACTATGGAATCACAATATCAAGCCTCTAAAGTACTAGGGACATTGCTATTGCCCTACAGACAAAAAAGCTTGGGATATTCTTAAGATTAGGATGAGAATGGGTTGTGGTATAACGAGCAACCTCAGTGGATATGTAATTGGGGAAAATGCAGTACTTTGAAAGAAACTTTGAGAAGTCAAGAGAGGATTAATACTTTTGGAAGGCACTGCAGCTGTTCTGGTCAAAATGAAAGGTACATTTTCTAAATAATTTTATTTTTATTTTCTTGTCAAAAGCATTACATAAATAAGTTTAAAACTGATAAAATAAAGGGATCACAAGCAGCTAAATAGTTTTAGACCAAAAACGGGCAACAGTGATTGCATTGTCTTTAAACAGTTCTTCCTCTGTGCATGAGGCAGGGCATTGTGGGCAGGCATAGATGCTGAGTCGTTTGTTCTGCTCCAGAGTCACACAAGGTGGACTTCTAGGTAGTGCCATTTTGCCAGGTTGATTTTTGATCTGTCAACTCCACTTCTGAGTCTGTTCAGGGGCTTCCAAGTTGCCCATTCTTGGTTTACCCTTGGAGGAAGACCCTCGTGGGGGCCATCCAGTTTGAATTGCCTGATTTTGCTGTCCACAGGGATATTCTTGCTGTTGCTGGAGGAACATTTAGAGGAGCAGTGGTTCTCATGAAACTATTCCTTGATTTAAGTCTACTGGGAGGAGGCTGATAGCCATATAGTGGATGGCTTTCACAGTGTTCAACCTAATTTCTTTCGCGATTGGCAGCACCTTCTCATCGCACACAAAAAATTCTACATGTCTACATCCAGTGTTATGTTTTATCCACTAAAAACAACAAAAAGCCAAATCCAGTCTGGTTGTTTTAAAAAAACCGGAACACAGAGAAATGATCATTTTAACAAAAGGACTAGTGTAGCTATTGAAGAACCCTGAGTCTGAAAATGGTTCTTGGACCTAGAACTTCCCCACACTAATACAGATGGTCATATCTTACTAATGAAAAACCAGTAGTGTATATATATTCCGTATTGGAAATAATTTTTAATGACATTTGGAGTTTTTAGAATATGTGAGGAAATGTGTTGGAAAGTAGCAGTGTATAAAATTATGTATGATGTTAGACATTTAGTGAGGACACTTCCCCCCTGTATTATAATGTTCGAACATGGGATCATCTCATGAAATTGACAGTGGGAAATTCAGGGTATATAAAAAAAGAACAATATGTAGTAAGACTGAACTTTTCTACAAGACATAACAATGGCTACCAACTTAGGGAGCATTATAAGGGTTTTGGACAAATTTAAAGAAGTCTGTTTTTTAGAGAAAGTGTAAATAAACACTATGGACGTATTTGCTATGCAGGGTCAACCCTGGCTTGTACTTGGATAGGAGATTTCCAGTGAATTGCCAGGAGGTGCTGTGGGCTATATTTCAGAGGAAAAATAATGTTCCTTGCCTGAGAAAACTTTATGAAATCCAGGGGGTCGTCATAAAGCAATTTGAAGGCACATGCGTACATCCAGAGTGTTTCTTTACACTTTCTCTAAAAAGCAGACTTAGTTTAATTAGTATTCAGTTCATGTAGAATTTTCCCTTGTCTGGTGTGGCTTTTTAGAAACAGGTTATATACCTGTATGTGATTCTGTTATTGTTACAGGAACAGTATAGAAAACACTGCATGATATTTGCTACCAACACAGGGTGTCATTCATGAGTTATACATAAATGGCAGCTTTACATATTTAAAGGAAACACGAACTGCCTCATATCTGAAGTATGTTTCCCAGGGGGTACGACTACCATTTGATCTATTTTTGATTAAAATGTAAAAATTAAAAATTAAATCAAATGGTAGTGTAACTCCTTAGGGAAAACATACTTCAGTTATGAAGTATTCCCCATAGCAACCTTGAAAATCTTACAACTGTATTGTCTCATCTGTAGGTGGTCCTTTTATGTCACACATAATTAAAATGAATTGCTGTTAGAGAACCCATACCACTGCATACAGATTTATGAACCTGGAGGCACCTCCATTCAGATGTAAACAGTGATATCACAAAGTAACTGTGAGGGATAAACAGCATGAGGAGAGGTATCGGCAAGTAAGACATTCCTCTGTACTAGAAGAGGAAAGACCAGGTACATGTCATAAAACATTATGTATATGTCTAGTAAAAAGTCTTTCTTGCCAACGGATAATAATGCAATGTGATTAGCTTATACTGCCTTTGCTATGCAGCTCAGTTCTGCTTTCTTCAACTGATATAGCATATCAACTTTTAATGTATAACGAAATGGCTAATATGTCACAGGGAAAAATGTGAAATTGGATTTTCTAAGAAAATGTGCTTTACAAACACTAATACTACTTGTGTGTATCAGGATGCGTGGATGTATATTTGATAAGATTAGAAAATAAGCAGGGATTAAAAATGAGACTATAGAATTTGCATTCCGTGTTGCACGGATCTGAAAGACCAAATCTCACATGCGGTTTTCTTTAGGGGTGTTTTGATTTATTCTTTTCTTCTTGTCAAGTGAGACTGAAATTAAAACTGCAACATATTTTGAAAATACATGGAGACTACAAATAAAATCCATGGAACACCTCCCCTCCCCTAATGATCTCTTCGACATCTGAGTCCCTGCTCACATTTGGGCAATGTATATTTGGAGAAGCACCATTGTAATTGTCAACCATATGCCATGTTTTCCTCAAAGTGGTCCACTTGCCCATGATATTTTGAGTGTTCAGGTAGGGGGGTTGCTCCTCTAGAAATCCTGGTGGATTGTTTCCCAATATTTTTATTTGAGGGGGTGGGGTTGCTTGGTTGTTTAAGAGTCTTTGCTTTCATAAATTCAATAGTATCTTGTTTCAGTTTCCAAATTACAGAAGATGGTGTGTGATGGTACCCCTTTATCAAATATTATTGGACAGCATTTTCATCAGCCTTAGCCAGCATAGTCAACAGCAAAGGACGATGGAGCTACTCAAGGAGACACATTGGCCACCTACATGTTCAATCAACTTTGCTTGTTCAGGATGCATCTACACAGAATAAATGCAGTTTGGCACCATATTAACTAACTACCATAGCTCAATACTATGTAATAATGGAAGTTTGGTGATAGCCTTTGTGACCTCTGGACCAGTCCATGCAGAGCTCCCTGTCATCCATTGCCACCCCCAGCTCCTTCAAGGTCAAGCCAGTTACTTCAAGGATAACATCCATCCATTTTGCCCTTGTTCGGCCCCTCTTCCTTTTTCCTTCCTTTTTCCAAGCATCATCTTCTCCATATCTTCTCCATGCTATCCTGCCTTCTCATTATGTGGCCAAAGTACTTCATCTTTGTATTATCGAAGGCTTTCATGGCCGGAATCACTGGTTTGTTGTAGGTTTTTTCGGGCTGTATGGCCATGGTCTAGAGGCATTCTCTCCTGACGTTTCGCCTGCACTTTGACAAGCATCCTCAGAGGTAGTGAGGTCTGTTGGGACTAGGCAAAAGGGTTTATATATCTGTGGACTGAACAGGGTGAGACAAAGGGCTCTTCTCTGCTGGAGCTAGGTGTGAATGTTTCAACTGACCACCTTGATTAGCATACAATGGCCTGACTGCGCCTGGGGCAAACTTTTGTTGAGAGGTAAATAATTCATCTTTGCTTTTAATATCCTTCCCTCCAGTGAGCAGTCAGGCATTATTTCCTGGAGAATTGACTGGTTTGATCTTCTCGCTGTCCAAGGCACTCTCAGAATTTTCCTCCAACACCACAGTTCGAAAGCATCTATCTTCCTTCACTCAGTCTTCCGTATGGTCCAACTCTCGCATCTGTAGGTGACTATGGGGAATACCATTGCTTTAACTATGTGGACCTTTGTTGCCAGTGTGATGTCTCTACTCTTAACTATTTTATTGAGATTGGTCATTGCTCTCCTCCCAAGAAGTAAACATCTCTGATTTCCTGATAAGAGAAGGGCTGGAGTCTTGTGAAACTACAACTCCCATGAATTTTTAACACGGAAACATGACAGTTTAAATGGGTGCATTAATTCTACAGTGTATTAGAAAGGCCAATGCCATACTGACCACTGATATCTGTGAAAGGGTTATCACTTGCTAGCCACATGGCAACCACCATGCCAGAACTTGAAGCAGGAAAAGCACTACACCGCCTTGGGAAAGTAAATAGACTTCGACATTTCCGTCTACTGCACAACCACATCAGCTCTGCTCCTCTTCTGGCAGCACTCCCTTTAGAGCTCATCAGCTGAGGCAACAGATTTCTGAATGTTAGTTCTGGCAGTCTTCAAGCCCAGGGCTATTCGTTATATGATACAGTCTCCTGTCTTGTGTTACAAAAGGAAAGGAGGATGCCTATTAAAATACTGTGCAGGCTACCATTTTTTCATTAATAATTGGATCCACGTCTTTGGATTATTTCAGTAATTATGGCACAGAAAGAAGACTAACAAGCAACACTTACAAATAATGTATTTGTTTTTACTTTCTATCTTTGTTAGAATGAGCAAATGCCTGAAGTGCACAACTTTATCAAACAATGAATAATCTCCATGGAGATTTTTAAATGCCTTATTTTCCTCCCTACCCCCAGCTTAGGTCCTTACAGGGTGTTTTCTTATTAGATATTTACATTTTACGGTTCAGGCCCAGCTTACCTCTCCAAACGTATCTCTCCTTATGAACCATCTTAGATCCTAAGATTTTCTAGGGAGGCCCTGCTCTTGGTCCCACCTTCTTCACAGACTTGGTTGGTGGGAACAAGGGACAGGGCCTTCTCAGCAGTGGCCCCTCAGCTATGGGCCACCCTCCCTAGGGATATCAGGTTGGCCCCCACCCTCCTAACATTTTGAATAAAAGTTTAAACCTGGCTTTTTGATCAAGCTTTCCCAAATGCAGTGTAGCAGACAAACTCTGATCTTCGGAACGACTGGACAATGCGATTGGGTAATGATTTTAGTAATGTGACACTGTGGATTTATACTTTTATCAGTTTTATTTTATTTTATCAACTGTTATCTATGCTAAATGTTTTAATTGTTCTTCGTTATTGTAGGCATCGAATTGTGCCATTTGTAAACCACCCTGAGTCGCCATCGGGCTGAGAAAGTTGGTATAGAAATATGGATGATGATGATGATGATGATGATGATGATGATGATGATGATAGGAAGATTTCTTAATATCTACATGGTTTGCTTGGCAGTTTCTTTATGGGTTCCAAACATGCAGGGCAATAGAAGTTTTCTACTCTTGTCTTGTGCTGTACTCTTTTTCCATGCTGAGTTCAGACAAGAGTTTGACTATAAAGCAATATATATATCTCTTTGGTCATGATCCAGAGCAACAGTGGAAATAAATGTGACTCCCTAACTGCAAGTTTGCAGCCCAGCGACATGATGTCAGAAAATAATCGGAAATGTGCACTTTACCTAATAAATACATACAACTTGAACTTGAACGTGTGTATTTACTTGAATGAGTGTATTTTAATCCCACATAACCCCGCTTTACCTTCAACTTATTTGGAGCGGCTTAAACAGAACTCTGGAATGCTCTCCAAGTCAACACAAAACTCAGCTTGAATCTGCTTATTCTTAACCAACAAGGTATAGGCACCTTGTATTCCTACACATATTAAGGTCCCATCAGATTTGATAAGCAGCCCTCCAAATGTTGGGCTGCAATTTCCATTTGTTCTAACCAGCATGGGCAATGATAAATAATGCTGAGAGCTGTTTCACAACAATACCCAAAGGACTGCACTGGGTCTGTCCCTGCCGTTGGCCACGCTATAGGTCTTTTTCATGCCAAAAATAGCCATCAGCACACAAGTTAGACATTGATACCAGTCATCCAAAAAACAACAAAAAAGCAAAAGCCCAACTGTATGTTCAAATGTAGTATATATCCTGAAATATGTTTTTTAAATCATAGTCATGGATGGTTGACAATCTGGTGCACTATTAAATGTTCTTAAGGCTGTAGCCTTATGCCCACTTATTGGCAATAATCCCTTTGAACTAGTTGGGAGCCAAACTGCAATTTGGGTATATTTAATAGAGCACTTTACTACCACTCTAACTGTCATGGCTCTATCACACTCCGAGGAAGCTTATTCCACTGTTGAACAGTCTTACTGTCAGGAAGTTCTTCCTAATGTTTTGGTGGAATCTGTTGCTCCATGTCCTAATCTCTGGAGCAGCAGAAAACAAGCTTTCTCCCTTAACACATATGGGTAGGTGAGGCAACTCATTAGCAATGTACTTCAACCTGCATGTCATCATCCAGTATGAGACAAAAAGAGATGAAGGTGAGTTGGCTGGCAGAGAACAACATAAAGAAAAGAGAATTTGTCTGTTAACCAGATTTCTGTTGACACAAAACACTAGTGTCTAAGAGGTTGCTCATGCCATAGCTGGCACACAGCCCCCTTTTTTTGGTAGTTTGCTTGTTTTTCATAATCAAATAACCACAATCTCATGCAGTGATGTTCAGCACAATCTCACACAAGTCCAGATGTGCCCATAGGTTGAAAACCCAATGCAGTATTGAGTTATAAGAGATTTCACAGAGGTTTGTAATGTAATATGATTGGAGAAGGGACTGGAAAGGAGGGGGGGGGGGGAATCAAGATGACAGAGAGCCTTTCCACACAGCCCTATATCCCAAAATATCAAGACAGAAAAGCCCACATTACCTGAGTGTGGGCTCAGTTAACACACTTCAAAGCAGATAACATGAGATTTTTCTGCTTTGATATTCTGGGATATAGGGCTGTGTGGTAGGGCCCAGAAGCAGAAGGCAAAGACAAAGTGGAGTAGAAAAGTGGTCCCAAATAGGGAATTTATCCCAACTAGGGTCCCTTCCACACAGCCCTATATCCCAGTGCGGTTTCAGGCTGCCCTTTATCCCAAAAGTATTCGCGTTTTTTAAAAAAGCTGATGTTTCTGGGGGGCTGTCCATACCCACCCAAGAAAGCACGCACTTTCTGGGGTGGGTTGTCTTCACATTCTCTCAGAACTAGCCTGAGAGAATGTGTGCAGACCCTACCCCCCTACCCCCAAGCCCCCAGACCCTTTAGAAAACTAAAAAAAAAAAAACCTTACCAGCCTGTAGTATTCCCTCTGAGCAGCTCTCCTGGTATGTACAAATTATGCACCAGGAGAGGGGGGGGGCATTTTCCTCCTTCCCCCCCCCCCCCGGCACGCCATTTGTATGCTCCGGGAATACTACTTGGAGGGAATACTACAGGCTGGGGCTTGGGGGGAGGGGAGGGTATTCCCACAGTTTACTTGGCTTATTTAGCCTGATGAACTGTGGGAATGGTGTCTGGACTGACACTGGAAATAGTGCGTGTATCCTGCGCCTTCCAAGAAGGTGCGGAATAAATTCACTAACAAATTAATTCACTACAAACCAGGGTAGTTTGTATTGAATGAATGTGGGACTGCCCAGAACGTTGTCAGGACAGGTCCTCCTTTATTGCGGGAGTTCCCACAATAAAGGCCCTGTCTGGATGGGCCCCTAGAATATCAAGGCAGAAAATCCCACAATGTCTGCTTTGAACTGGGTTATCTGAATCCACACTCAGATACTGTGAGGTTTTCTGCCTTGATATTCTGGGATATAGGGCTGTGTGGATGGGCCCAGAGGCAGAAGAGGGCAAAGGCAGAGTGGAGTAGAAGAATGTTTCCAAATAGGGAATGTATCCCAACTAGGGGTCCTTCCACACAGCCCTATATCCCAGAATATCAAGGCAGAAAAATCCCACAATATCTGCTTTGAACTGGGTTATCTGAATCTACACTCAGATAATGTGGGCTTTTCTGCCTTGATATTATGGGATATAGGGCTGTGTGGAAGGGCCCTGGGTCATCTGATTCCACACTCAGGTAATGTGGGATCTTCTGCCATGATATTCTGGGATGTACACCCCATTCTTTTCCGAAATTCTAACCTAGTTTATTTCACCTGGTCTTGTCCAGCATTATATTTAAATTTTAACTATTACATTTGGCCCAGACATTGCTTTTAAATGTTATTGTGTTATTGTCGATGTTTACTGCCTATTTTTTGTTTATGAGTTTTATTTTATTGTTTTGTATTACTGCCGTTGTTGTTTTTGCTGATGTACTGTGGGCTCAGCCTCATGTAAGCCGCACCGAGTCCTTTGGGGAGATGGTAGTGGGGTATAAATTATTATTATTATTATTATTATTATTATTATTATTATTATTATTTTTATTACTATATAGGGCTGTGTGGAAGGGCCCTGGGTCATCTGATTCCATACTCAGGTAATGTGGGATCTTCCGCCATGATATTCTGGGATATAGGGCTGTGTGGAAGAGCCCTAGAAGTGCAGTGGAAAGCTTGTTCCATAAAACACCGTAGTGTTGGCTTGTTTTAAAGTTAAAGATAGGAAGAACATATCTCCCACGTTAAAAAGAGGGTGCCCTCCAAACAGGTCATAGTTTTCCATATTCCCTATGGCTTGGGTCTTTAGGGATACAACAGATCTGCACAGTCAAATTAATTTCCAGTGCTTTCTGCTTCCACAAAGGACCGGTTTGAATCCCAAGGCTCTTGACTACTTAATCCTTTTAAAATCCTCCTCCTCCCGCTTTTCCTCCCTTTCTTCTAAGATGTAAGGCAAGTGATATACAGATGCACTCCTTTAAGGCATTGTGATAACTCGGCAATGAAGTCTTGTGTTAGAAGACAAATGAAAAGGGGTTTGTGTTCAGTTAAAATGCAAACAGTTGTACATCTGTATGGAATTCCTTTGTGTCAGCCGCCTGATTGTCTAGTTAAAGATGTGTCCCTTTCCACATAAGCTTTGAAGAGCTACTTCTAGCAAGCAAATTAATCGTTCTTAAATTAAAATAAAGTGTGAACACATAAGGGTAAATGTGCAAATTTGCTATTTTCAGCCTCCCCCCCCCCCCCGCCCCAGTCTCCTGCATCATTCTGCCATGTGGCTCAGGTGTGTGTGCCCTGTATATACCTGTCAGATGAGCTGAATCAGGCTTGCTCTTTACTGCCAAGACAGAATTAAGTACAAAATCTTCTGTAGGAAGCAATTGTGAAGTGTGGAAGTTTCTAGTCAGGCAAATAAATTGGATTTAAGTATATTACAGTCATAATCTTTTTCTGCCTCTCTCCAGACAGCCTTTGTACACGGAGAAATGAGAATGTATTCGCAGACAAATCTTGACCTGAGGGAGAAGGCTGAGGGAATCTGGATTTTCAATAACATAAGACAATAAAGCTCAGACTTTCTAACCTGCTGCAATATGGTAAAAGTATAAAGAGCTTAGCAACTAATAAAAGGAAAGGGTCCTCCAACTCATATTTGAAGATCTAGACCCCAAAAGGACACTCCATAAAGATCATAATGGGTTAGTCAGTATCTAACAGATACGATGTACCTTGTTGACCAATTGTCTGACAGTTGTCTTCTGCAGAGTCTGGATATTAATAAGTCTCGGGTTGATTTCCTTTGGGTATTTGGCCTTATAATTGTATGTCTTCCTGTTGTGACACGGCCGCTTGCGATATATTTATTTAATGCGATTCCTGCAGGGGTTAACAGAAGAAGAAGGCGAAGGGGAAAGAAACAGAGTGATGCAGTTTCCTTGCTGTGATCGTATGCACACATTGCAAATTTTATCTTCCTCTAAGGTATAGTGAATCAAAGCTATTATAGTGGAAGGGAGAGGACATGATCTTCAGGGCAAAGAGAAAACCCATATATGTTTTCCCCTTAGGTCAGAACCCCATCTTTCTCCCTTTGTATTAGACGAGGACTATAAAGGATTCAATTATTGCTCCTTTTTATTTATTATTTTTATTAATGAAAGTTGCTGCAGAAGGTGTCGAGCAGCTAAATAATATTTTGACAGTTAATACTAGCGTGAAGCAGGTGTCGCTCATATAGTAAGATCAAGGGGAAACAAATGCATAAGAGATCACCTGCTGGTTTCGTCAGCCTGCTTTTAAAAATGGCTCTTCCTGGTGAAAAAAAAGAGCTGCCCTCTTCAGCTTGATCTTTCCCACAGTGTTGGAATGTAGGCCCTTTATAAAAAGCAAATATTTAAAGATTACACATACAGGCGTAAAACTGCATCTCTCTCCATTGTAATCTCAAGACAAGCACTGTGTTTTAAGTATGCATTATGCAAACGGATTTTTGCCAGTAGGACTGCTTCCATAGCTTTATAGAGCTTGGACATATTTAATAGTATAGCGGATGTCTAGCAAGGAGAGAGACGCTCTTTCAATCCAAACACTGTAGGGGTTTTCTTTGGGGAGGGGTGCATTCTAGTGGTGAGTGGGACCAAAGACAAAAGAGTAGGACCACAAAGTCAGTATATTAAAATTCTTACTGCTAATACCTAAGCCTTAAGAGAAACATTTCAACCTTTTAGAACTGGGGGAAATGCAGAAATGTTGGGAAACCACAATTGATGTCATGGGCAAAGGAATGAGACCATGTGGCAAACCCCATTGGACCATAATGAGGCCAAATTTAAGAGTCCCATCTTTGAACACATAATAATAATAATAATAATAATAATAATAATAATAATCTTTATTTATACACTGCCACCATCTCCCCAAAGGGACTTGGGGCGGCTTACATGAGTCCATCTTATACCAGATCGGTTTTCCCACTTGCCTTGTGTTGGCCTCTCTAACTGGTTGCACTTCTTTAGCGCTGTGGTTCCCAATCTTTGGGCCTCCAGATGTTCTGGATTTCAACTCCCAGAAAACCCAGCAAGCTTACCAGCTGTTAGGAACTGTGGGAGTTGAAGCCCAAAACACCTGGAGGCAGGCCTGTAGCGAGGGGGGGGGGGTTCAACCCCACCCCCTCGAAATGGTTTACTCGTGAATTTTAACTGGTAAACCCCTGCTAAATCCCCCTGCTAAGTCTATGAGATGCAAAAAATTAAGAGTCTCTCCAGAACTGCAAGCACTATCTCAGGCAAATATTGACAGTTTATTCACACTGTCATTACTTGCAGCAATAGCCGGTGTAGCAAACTAACCAAGTTGGGGGGGGGGGGGGGTGTTGAATGCTTTCATTAAGGAGGCCAGACTTGGTGGAGGTGGTTGACAGGGGCGGAGCTACAGGCTTTTGAAGGATGCTCTGCCCCCTGCTGTGCTCTTTGCTTCAGCGTGAGCTAGGAGGCAGGTTTCAACACACACACACCCTGCGAAATTTTCAACCCCCCCGCCCCCCAAAAATGTCAACCCCTCCCAAAAAAATGTTCTGGCTACAGCCCTGCCTGGAGGCTCAAAGGTTGGGAACCACTGATTTAGGCACTCCAGCAGAACTCTTCCCAATCACCCGATCCCTTTTTAACAGAAGGTGCTTTCTTACTATCGGTACACAATCAGGTGGAAAACCTCTTTATTCCAGAAGGTCTTTGAGAGTTGAGTTTTTGTTTCTGTTTTTTGGAGGAGAGGGGAAATCAGGCCTTGACAATATCCTAGATTTTTATTGTTGTTTTATTTTTTTGTAAATTGGTTTCACATTTTATAATAGCTTGATTGCTTTTTAACTTTTGGCATTGAATTGTTGCCGGTGTAAGCTGCCCTGAGTCCCCCTTTGGGGGTTGAGAAGGATGGGGTAGAAATGCTAGAAATAAATAATAAATAATTTTTTGCATACTTTTCATTTATAACAATGTTTGCTTTAATTTTGCAAACCACCTTGATTCCCAAACCAAGAAAAAGGCAGGATAGAGGTAAAGGTGATGATAACGGTGACGTCACGGACTGAACCTAGAATACTTTTGTTTACCAAGCATATGGTCTACTACCTCCCCTAAGATTAATCAGGTTTCTTCCAGACCTCAAATCCAATCCAGGAAGGTTGTTCAGAATTTTCACTGAGACCCTTTCACATTGTGTGTCAGAGAGTGGGCACTAGTATTGTGCTTTCAAGATAAACCTTGACCCATTTCATGTCCTGGCTTTCAGTGGGGTCACGGATCGGTATTTTGGAGCCTTTCAAAATCGGGAAGGCAGATATCTATTTTCACTCTGGCATGCTGAAAGATCGATTTTCTATTGGCCCATTATTGGGGGGGGGGGGTTCCCAGACTCCCCTTCCCATTATTTTAGTCATTTAAACTATTTTACTCTCCAGGAGAGGCACTCAGCTACAGCAAAGCACATGCTTTAAGGAGGCTTCTTAGCTTTTTCATACTCTAGAAGAGGTGCTCAGCTGCAGGCAGGCATGTGCACTTTTTGGGCCTGCACGCAACACTCTTTCCAAGGCAAGGAGGCAAGTTCTCTTACTCCAGAGGAGGCGCTTGACTACAGGCAGGCGTGCAAACTTTCTGGGACTACACATCACACAAGGCAAGAAGTCAAGTTCTCATTGTTACTCTAGAGGAGGCGCTTGGCTGCAGACAGGTGAAAAATGGCTTGCTTTCATGTCGAGCTGATTTTTGTACCAGGAGGGGCCTTTCCATTATATGCTCCCAAAGGTAACAAAAGTAAAGATAGAGCGTATGAAATGAAGGAAAACAGTTCTGCCCACAACCCTAATTGGCACTCACATAGATTTCTATTTTAGTATTAGTTCGGGAAATTGTTTTGTTTTGTTTTGTTTTTGGTCATGGTAAATACAAAGGATTTCAGAACAAATCACAGCAGAAATAATAATCATCATCATCATCATCTTTATTTTTACCCCGCCACCATCTCCCCAGTGGTGACTCGGGGCGGCTTACATGAGGCCAAGCCCAACAGCATATTACAATAAAATAAAAACCAAAACACAAACAACAACACAGTAAAATACATAAAACATATGAATACAATAAGCATATAAAATACAATACAACATCATTCGCAATCACAATGACAATGAGCGGGCTGCATGTGCAAGATAAAATACTAAAAACTCAGGGTGAGTTAGGAATGGAGCAGATTATTTGTGAGGGAGAAGCTCATAAAGAAAGAGGGTTGTAAGAAATAAGCCTTCATACAAGCAGGGGGAACTGTAGAAACAAAAATGCTGAGGGGGAGCAACATTATATGGTTGTATGGCTACTCTCCAAAAGCGCAATGGAAAAGCCAGGTTTTGAGATTCTCTTTGAAGGTTTCTATGGTGGGGGCTTGCCTAATCTCACCGGGCAATGAGTTCCAGAGTCGGGGGGGGTGGGCACAGAGGAGAAGGCTCTCTCCCTTATTCATAGAATCATAAAATAGAATCATGGAGTTGGAAGAGACCTCATGGGCCATCCAACCCCCTGCCAAGGAGCAGGAATATTGCATTCAGAGCACCCCTGACAGATGGCCATCCAGCCTCTGTTTAAAAGCCTCCAAAGAAGGAACCTCCACCACACTCCGGGGCAGAGAGCCAGAGTTCCCACAAGATGAGCCTGTGATAATGGCAGGGGCGAAAGTAGAGCCTCCCCCGAAGATCGGAGAGGTCGGGCTGGTTCATGGAGAGAGATATGGTCACGAAGGTCGGTGGTCCCAAACCATTTAGGGCTTTATAGGTGATAACCTGCACCTTGAATTGGGACCAGAAAATAAACAGCACCCAGTGAAGTTCCTTAAACAGGAGATCATGTCCTCTGCTTTCCACTATAAATCAATCCAAGCCAGATAGACAGGGTTCGTAATGAAAGAGACCAGTTAAATAAATCCACAACAAGGGCTCGTTCTGCATTGCCATATAATGAAGTTTGGAACTACATTATATGGTGAGTGTATGTATTGAACTGCATTATATGCCAGTGTAGATCCAGCCAGGGTAGATTATCTAAACCCCACTGCAGAAGAATATAAGGATGATACCTAAGCACCTGGGTTGCTCTTGTACTCTGGCTCTCAGCTGTTCCTTGAAGTTACTTATGATGTATGCCAAGCCTAAAGTAAACCTACCAATTACAAAGGGATGAAGAAATCTGTTGTATGTGGTTCAGCTTGAGCCATAACAAAGCACAGTTTACATATCCTACACACATCATTAACCTTTGAATGCACTGGATGACTGATAGTTCTGTTAAATGTTGCTCTTGTACCATGAATAAGTGTATAACAAGGATACAAACGCTCTTCAGGTATGAGGTCCGAACTCCAGTTAAGGAGCATTCGTGGGACCACATTTAGACAGGCAAAGGGAAAATACTAGCATTTTTAGAAGGGCAAACTACTGTAAATCTTATGAGAGTAATTTCAACCTTTTGGAAATTACCGTCCACCAAATACTGGAGTTCTTCTTTTGCCATCACGAACAAGCTGAATCCTAAATCTACATTTTTAGCCCTGAGCAAATTAGGAATAACTCTATCAAGAGAAGTGGCAACAGTTACACTCAAAAGTAAGGGTTAAAGTAGCCTGTCAGATGGCAATATGATTCTTTTCCTTTCTATGGTATTTGACATTACATACCAGATCGCAATCTGTTCAGGAAACAAAGTATTTGAGTGACATCTTGTATTTAGGGGCAGAGGGGAACTCCAGATGGAATGACATGCCCCTAAGAGGAAGGTCTAGCTTAATGTTTTGGACAGGAAGGGGAGTTTTTTTTTAAATGAAATTTATGAAAATGATACCAACTAGAAAGGTAATATTGTTCATTAGGGTTTTACAGTACATACATATAGTATTCTGAACAGCACAAGAACTGAGGAGTGGAATGTGGGGAAGGGGTTGACCAGCACCCAAAGAGAACTGGAGCCAGATACCCCTTCCCATCTCCCCATCCACTGCTTCCAATATTAATTGTATTTGTTGCTATGGCTTTTGCCACTGTTTGTCAATTTCAGCTCCAGTATGGGAGATACTGGACAAGGTAGAGGCATGTAGAAACTCGGTTAATGCCATATATTTTATTTATTTATCATATTTATATACCGCCCCTCTCAACCCGGAGGTGACTAGAGGCAGCATACAGTCAGCAGTCAATGCCCCCAAACAACATAAATACAGTTAAAAACATTTCACATAATATAAACCATATAAAAGCAATAAAACAATAAAACCCATAGAACACAAGTCCTTAGCATCTCATCACTAAAATCATTTTTCCGTCACATCATCCAATCGTTCCGTGGATCTCAATTAGTCTGTTACACTGCATCTGCAAATGCCTGCTCAAACAGCTTTTGAAATATTAGGAGGGAGGGAGCCAATCTACTATCCCTAGAAAAGGCGTTCCAAAGCCGAGGGGCCACTGCTAAGAAGGCCTTGTCTCTCGTTCCCAGCAATCGCATCTGTGAAGGGGGCGGGACCAAGAGCAGGGTCTCACCAGATGATCTTAAGCGCCTAGATGGTTCATAGGGGGAGATGCGTTTGGACAGGCAAGCTGAGCCGGAACCATTTAGGGCTTTAAATGCTAAAGCCAGCATTTTGAATTGTGCCCAGTAGCAAACTGGCAGCCAGTGAAGCTGGCGCAACAGAGGAGTTGTGTGCTCCCTGAGTGCCGCTCCTGTTAATAACCTGGCTGCTGCCCGTTAGACCATTTGGAGCTTCCGAACAGTCTTCAAAGGCAGCCCCATGTAATGTGCATTGCAGTAGTCTATACGGGATGTAACCAGAGCATGGACTACTGTGTCCAAATCAGACATCCCAAGGTAAGGGCACAGTTGGCGCGCAAGTTTTAACTGTGCAAATGCTCCCCTGATCACCGCCAAAGCCTGGGGTTCCAGGTTCAGCGATTAGTCCAGGATCACACCCAAGCTGCGAACCTGCGTCTTCCGGAGGAGTGTAACCCTGTCCAACACAGGTCGTAACCCTATGCCCTGTTCGGACTTTTGACTGGCCAGGAGTAACTCTGTCTTGTCTGGATTCAGTTTCAATATAGTGTGATATAGAGTGCTACTATGGTGTAGTGGTTTGAGTATTAGACTCTGACTCTGAAGTCCAAGGTTCAGTCAAATTCCTGCTTGTCCATGGAAACAAGTGAGTGATCTTCAGCAAGTTGCACTCTTCCAGCTTCAGAGGAAGGGAAAGGCAACACACCTCTAAATAAATTTTGTTAAGAACGCCCCATGATAGGTTTGCCTTATCATCATAAAGGCCAGAAATAGCTTGAAGGAACACAACATCAAGTGTAACACCATAGTTCCTATTTTGGTGATAACATATATACAAATAGTGCTGTTTTTTACTCTCGTACTCAGCATTGTTTCTTGGTTCTGTTCTTGAAGGTTATATTATGATGCCTTAACTTGTGTTGCTGGTCATTGACCAAGGACCTCAGAACATTAAGGCTGGGGTTCACCACACATCATGGCAAACCCAGCAGGAACTGGCATGTGGCGTGGGGAACCCACCACCATACACTCCACATTGCCTGTTTTCCCCCTCATCTCATCCCACAGTGGGAAGTGTCATTATTTGACTTCCCCCTGTTGTTTCCTATGCAGCATGGGAAGCCTCCTGTGTTGTCGCCACCGCCTGTGACACTTCCTCTTCACTTGAGGCATGGAACCCCGCCAGAAGTAGATTGACAGAAGTAGATTGTGATGGGAGCTAGTAGGCCCCGTGCCGCAAGTGAAGTGGAAGTGTCATGGGATGGGCAATTTTGCCTGTCTGGTGAGGTCACTAGATAGACAGATAGATAGATGGATGGATGGATGGATGGATGGATGGATGGATGGATGGATGGATAGATAGATAGTCCTTGTCCACATCTTCTAGCTACTACACCAGACTGTTTCACTTCTGCACAAATTGCTTCATTATGTGTTTTGTGATCACTGCAGTGTCTACACATCTTTTTGCTGCTCCCGTGATTCCCCAATCTGAAATGGCTGCTGCCTGCCTCCTTATTTGTTGAGAAACCCCCCCCCCCCCGTGCCGCAATTGATTAAACCCTTGTGCTGGCAGGACTGAAGACCGACAGGTTGGAGTTTCGAATCAGGGAGAGCACAGATGAGCTCCCTCTGTCAGCTCCAGCTCCCCAAGCGGGGACATGAGAGAAGCCTCTCACAAGGATGGTAATACATTAAAAAACACATCCAGGCTTCCCCTGGGCAATGTCCTTGCAGACAACCAATTCTCTCACACCAGAAGCAACTTGCAGTCTCTCAAGTCACTCCTGACACACAAAACAATAATTGTTTGCACATATTATGTCCTTTCAATATTGTGTCTAAATTATAGCCTTTCTTCCCACATCCAAGTAGTGGTAGCATTTAAAACTAAAATACTTCATAAAGATTCTTTAAAGCTCTATGAAAGAAGAGGAATGTTCACATTGGACAAAACTTTCTCAGTAATTGTGGAGGGGGGACCTGGAAATCCCAGCAGATTTGAAAACATAACTATCCCTAATTGTGTTTAGAGAAAAGTGCAGAGGTGTTCTCAATATGAATGTGTTATTTACAACCCCTTTAAAAATACCAAGTCAGAAATACATCTAACATGTTTATTATTGGAAAGAGGATTCTGACCGGTACATAGATTGATGTTTTGGGTAATGAAGTGCGCATAGGGAGAAAAAGAGTACATTGGCACTTCAATGGTAGTACTTATTGAGGGCTCTGTGAGTGTGTGTGTTTGCAATTATTTAAATGGAGTGCAAGTAAAGATAATGAATGCATGGTATTTTACAACATATTGATACTTTAGTAATTAACGGAGCTAAAATCAATACAAAAGTGTGCCAACATAATTAAAAATATGCCACAGTCACTCTCCAGTTGCATTTACATTTCTGCCTATGCTTGCAAGCACGAAGAGCCCTTACTGGCAATTTTCCGGATATGCTTATGAAACGCTTCTGTATTCGTACAAAATATAAAATACACAGGTGCCTTTAGTCACGTAAACATTGTAGATCTTTAATGATAAACACATAAGACCCTGGACAGCTTTTGTGATTTCTGGTGGGAATACATTAAACCTTGCGGATTGTACTTCTGTTCCACTCTCAGTTTACTGCTGCTTTCACTCATCATGTGATAGACAGGTTGCCATTTCGGTCTCTTGAAATGAAGGAGGAAATATCAGTAAAAGGAAACCTTAATGGTGATAGAATACACTAGGGAAAAATGGTTTTGAATGGTTCAAGAATCTATTCCACTTTTTAAGCAGACTTGGGTGTATTTCTGTTTTTCTAGCAGCCCCCCCCCTCCCAAGAACATGAAATTTTATAACCCTCATATATATATGTAAAATGAATATATTGCCGTCTTGGGCAACTTTGTTCTTATTCCTTATCAAACGGATTAACAGAAGTCATCTATGTTCACTTTGGAATTTGTGTTTTTGGGCTGCTTTAAGAGCCACATGTTCTGGAGAGAGAGAGAGGAAAAAAACCACAAAATTGTTTCAGCATGAACTAAGCAGTAGTCTCCCAATTGAAATTGTGTGCAAATGCAAATAAATGTGTGAATTTCAATAAAATACAATGAAGTATAGTTGGACATATAAGCTGAATTAAGCAATGCAGAAGAAAATGAGGGCTTCTGTATGTGTGTATTCACAATAAGCTTTCCCAACCTGGGAGTTGAGACCCCTGAGGGAGGTCACAAGGAGGTGTCAGAGGGGTTGCTGAATACCACCAGAAAACACAGTATTTTCTGTTGGTCATAGGGGTTCTGTATGGGAAGTTTGGCCCAATTCTATTGTTGCTGAGGTTCAGAATGCTCTTCAATTGTAGCTGAACTATAAATCCCACAACTACAACTCCCAAATGTCAAGGTCTAGTTTCCCCAAACTCCACCAGTATTCACATTTGGGCATATTGAGCAGCCGTGCCAAGTTTGATCCAGATCCATCATTGTTTGAGTCCCTAGTACTCTCCGGATGGAGGTGAACTACAACTCCAAAACTCAAGGTCAATGCCCACCAAATCCTTCCACTATTTTCTGTTGTTCATAGGAGTTCTGTGTGCCAAGTTTGGTTCAATTCAATTGTTGGTGGAGTTCAGAATGCTCTTTGACTGTAGGTTAGCTATAAATCCCAGCAACTACAACTCCCAAATAACAAAATCAATGCCTCCCCCCAACCCCTCCAGTATTCAAATTTGGGCGTATCAAGTATTTGTACCAAATTTGGTCCAGTGAATGAAAATACATCCTGCATATCAGATATTTACATTACAATTCATAACAGCAGCAAAATTATATAAAGTAGCAACAAAAATAATTGTATGATTGGGTATCTCCACAACATGAAGAACTGTATTAAGGGGTCATGGCTTTAGGAAGGTTGAGAACCACTGTTTTAGTATGGTTTGCTTTTTGGAATTTTTTAAAATTCCCAAACTGTGGATGGTGGAATCCATAAATACAGAAGGCTGACTGTATTAGCCTTCAAGCCACCTACCAACCTATGATAACCCCATTAATTTCACAGGGTTTCATAGGAAAGGAATACTCAGAGGTGGTTTTGCACTAGCATAGTTTCCAGAAGCATAGACAGTCTGTATCTCAGAGCTTCTGATCCATGTAAAATCTTCCAGGGCTGCAAATCAGGCATTAACCACTTTGATCTTTGTTTTCCAGCAAATATCAGGGTAGTTGAAATTGCCCATGACTACTACATCTCTTCTCTGTGCCTGTTTGGTCAACCGTTGGAAAAAGACTTCATCAAGTTCTTCCTCTTGGCTTGGAGATCTGTAGTAGACGCCTACGACGACATCTTTTTGAGTCCCAGTTCCCTTGATTCTTATCCAGATGCTTTCAAGCTGGTTTCCCGGTTTGCTGTCTTGCATCTCTTCTGCAGCCTAACAGTTTTTGACATATAAGGCTACTCTCCCCTTTGTTCGGTTTCTGTGAAAGAGGTTATAGCCCTCCATGTCTACATTCCAGTGATAGGAATCATCCCACCAGGTTTCAGTTATGCCTATGACATTATATTTGTGGTGTTGTGCTAAAAGTTGGAGTTCATCTTTTCCCATGCTCTGTGCATTAGTGTAAAGACATGTGAGCTCCTGAGATCTTCCCCTGAGCTGTTTATTTGGGATTATTATTATCTTCTAGTGACTCTTACTCACCCCCATGGATATACAGTCAGCTTTCTGCATCCATGATTTTAAACAACCAGCTTGAAAATATTCCAACAAATAATAATAAAGCAAATTTGATCCTTGCCATTTTATATGGCACACCATTTTATGATATTGTATGTAAATTAAGACTCGAGAACCCACAGATTTTTGTATCCACAGTATGTCCTGGTTCTAAATCCCAGCAAATACTGTATATTAAAACCCATTTTCCTCCTCTCCAAAGCATCCCTGCCAAATGCTTAGTTGTGTTTCCCATGCGAGGACATGCTCTTTTCAAAAGAGACAGAACTGTGGAAAATAACTACATTTTTAGATATGTGTTTTATAATGCATGGATGATGCTAACATGTCTTTCCAGAGATAAAAAGGAAAACTAGGTCTCAGTCACCTGCAGAAGAAATTCTGTTTCTAATAACATTCTATCAGAATTGGTTTTCTGCTTTTTTCATAATGTATTCTGTGCTACCTCCTAAATGTTTCATCTTTTTTTCAAACTCCATAGGAAAAATAGGAAAACACACACATACGTAGAATGGGTGGCTATTACAATCTGTGTAAAAGAGATATAGGGTGTGTGTGTATGAGTATGCGCACAGGTGTAGAGATGCATACACACATGTGTGTCTAGCAGGAAAATGATTATAGTACTCATGTTTCTCTGTATACAGGTTTCACGAGTTAGTTATGACATCCAAAAAGGCCTTAAGTCAATAGGTGCACTTGAAATCCATTGAAAGGTGTTAGGAAATGCATGCCACATATCTGCTATACCTCCAGGAAATGGAAAAGTGGGGCACTTGTTCTCAATGTGCTGAATGCCTCCATTAGCACGGTGATAAATCGGCCATTTGGAGATCAGGTGCACATATTTGCCGGATGACATCTGGATATGATTAATTCAATCACCATTTTTGGGGAAGCAAGAAATACAGGCTGGGGAGGCAAGCTGCTTGCGGATTCATAGATGAGATGCATATTAACCTGGCCTTACCCCCTGTTTTTGCTTTTGGCAAATCCTTGTGGGAACTAATTTTTTTTATTTCTCTTTAAAAATTAATATTGGAGAATATTTTTATAGAATCAAAAAGTACAGGTTTTCCCCTGAAACACAACAGGACTTCCTATTCCATGGCTGTAATGCTTGCCATAAGGTTTCTTGCAAAATGGTAATCTTAAATATACATCTCGATCTGAAATGCTTTACTTTTATATTTTTAATCTGAATCTCATGGTGGGACTTATGTGCCTGTTTATAGCCTTATTCATTCTTTGTGGCCAGAAAATATTCACAAGAAAGCAAATACGTTGTCCACAATGAAAAAGTATGACAGTTTGATGCCACTTGAACTGTTCTGGCTCCATTCTACAAAAATCTGGGATTTTTGATTTTGTGATGTATTTATCCTTCACTATCACATAGCAATAGTCTCTCACCAAACTACAAATTCATAGGTTCTATAGCAGTGGTTCTTAACCTGTGGGCTGCGGACAACCAGTGAGCCGCGAGAACAAAAATCTGGTCCGTGAGCTCCTTCTTCTTTATTTTATTTTATTTATTTATTTTATTTCCTCTCCTTTCATGCTGCCTGCCACTCCTTCCCTGTATCTGTCCATGGCATATGTTCTGTATCAGAAACTAGAGCTGATGTGGTCTATCCAATGCAATTTTCTGAATCAGCACCACAAACCAAATCTAAAGTTGACAAAAACCTGATTCGTAACCCTTTGGGTATTAATGTTGGAGAGTGGTTCCTGGTCAAAATGGTCCCTGGTCAAAGTGGTCCCTGGTCAAGTGGTCCCTGGTCAAAAAACGGTTGGCAACCACTGTTCTATAGGATGGAGTCATGGCAATTTAAATGGTGTCCAACTGTTATAATTCTGGAATAAATACTCCAAGGCTCCTTTCACATTACAAAATTATACCACTGTTATTCCACTTTAATTGCTATGATTCCACCCAGTGGAATCCTGGAATTAGACATTTATGGCTAAGTGTCACCAAACCACTAATCACAAGATTCCATAGGATGGAACTATGGCAGTTAATGTTGAATAATAACGAAATGATAATTCTGTCGTGTGAATTGGTTCTAAGTTTGGAACAATGGCAGGTGCAGATTTGCATGTGCATACCCAAGCATGTTCAACACATACCCTGGGTAAGCATGATTATCAGCTTATCAGTTTTTGATTTTTAATTATTATTATTTTATTTATCGCATTTGTACCCCACCCTTCTCACCCCAAAGGAGACTCAGAGCGGCCTTACAACAGGCAACAATTCAATGCCATACATTTACATATTATAAAATAAACAAATACATTAAAATCCAAGCAGTTAAAAAATCCATTATTAAAACATCAATTAAAATCACATGATGCAAATCATAATCCAGGGCTGTTCCATGTGTCAGTCATATTAATTCATAGCCCTTACAGCACTGCTCAAAATACTGATAAAAGGTTTGGTCCCAAAGCCAATTTTTAAGTTTTTCCTGAAGGTCAGGAAGGAAGGGGCTGATCTAATTTCACTGGGGAGGGAGTTCCATAGACAAAGGGCCACCACTGAGAAGACTCTGTCTCTCGTCCCCACCAATCACGCTTGTGAAAGGGATGGGACCGAGAGCTTTTTACTGGTTTAAATTTTGTATTGCTTAAGATTCATTTATTCATTGTATCTTGTGAATTTTAACTACTGCGTTTTGCCAAAAATAAGACATACCCATAAAATAAGCTGTAGAAGAATTCCTCAGCATTTGCACAATATAAGTCATACCCCAAAAATAAAACATAGTGATACAAGCTGAAGCATAGAGGGAGACATAGAAAGTGAAATGCAAGAATTTTCCACAGCGGGCGACGGAGGCGAGTCCAGGGCTCCCTCCCTCTCGCTTCCTGCTTCTTCCACCTCCTTCCCCTCCTTCTTTTCCTCCTTCTCCTTCTGTTCTTTCTTCCTTTAAATGAGAGAGCGAGTGAGTCTCTGGCTCATGGTTGGCAGTGCTCCTTCCTTTCAGCCCATCCTCAGTGAAGGGAGGAGCAGAACACTCTGCTTAAGGTATAGTGTGTCCTCAAGGGGAAGAGGTAAAGCTGTGGCTGCTGTTTTACTCAGCACTATATTTGAATAAATGCAAATTGTTGTACCACACTTAAAATAAGCCATAATGTGCCTTCTAGAGGAAAAATAAATATAAGGCAGTGTCTTATTTATTTTTGGGGGGGGGGGGCTGTATATATGTCTTTATTTAAAATCTGCTTCAGGTCTGGAACTGGGAAGAAGTTTAGATGATACAACAACTTGTTTTTTAAAAAAATTAAAAGGGGGTTATCTCATCCCATCTTACATACTTCCAGAGTGTCATACTTCCAGAGACATCAACTGTGCTGCTAAGAAAAAGATCTATGCCAGTGCAAAAGCTGAGGTCCAAAGAAGGACAAGAGAACTCAAGAACATCTGGTGGACAAAGAAGGCCGAAGAAATCCAACACCTGGCAGATACCCATAATGCTCAGGGATTTTTCAAAGCCACAAAGGTCATCTACGGACCAAGAAACCATGGCATACAGCCTCTACGCTCATCAGATGGAACCAAACTCCTGAAGGACCAAAACTCAATTGCACTACGTTGGAAAGAGCACTACCAAAGCCTCCTGAACCGCAGCTCCAATGTGGCCGAAGAGGTCCTCTCACAAATCCCGCAGCAACAAACCAGGGACGAGCTTGCAGCACTGCCTAGTTTGGAAGAAGTCAGCAATGCCATCAGCCAACAGAAGAATAACAAAGCCAGTGGACCAGATGGGATCCCTGCTGAAATCTTTAAAGAGGGAGGACCTGAGCTGACACACCAACTCCACCAGCTCATAGAAAAAGTGTGGGTGACCGAGAAAATCCCAGCAGATTTCAAGGACGCCACCATCATCACCCTCTTCAAAAAAGGGGAAAGAACAGACTGCGGAAACTATCGAGGTATCTCCCTTCTAACCTCCGCTGGGAAAATCCTCGCAAGAATCCTTGCAAACCGCCTTCTGCCCCTCTCAGAAGACACCCTCCCAGAATCCCAGAATGGCTTCCGCCCCTCCAGAGGAACAGTGGACATGATCTTCACTGCAAGACAGCTCCAAGAAAAATGCAGAGAACAAAACCAACCTCTGTACATGGCATTCATCGACCTTGCAAAGGCATTCGACACAGTGAATCGCAGCGCTCTCTGGACCATCCTCCACAAAATCGGGTGCCCAAACAAATTTGTGAACATCCTGCGGCTCCTCCACGATGACATGATGGCAACAGTCTTGGACAGCAGTGGCTCCCAAAGTGACCCATTTAAGGTGGAATCAGGTGTCAAACAGGGATGTGTTATTGCCCCAACTCTATTCTCCATCTTCATCGCTATGATACTTCACCTTGTTGATGGGAAGCTTCCCACCGGAGTGGAAATCATCTATCGGACAGATGGCAAGCTATTCAACCTCAGCAGACTGAAAGCCAAAACCAAGGTCACAACAACAGCTGTTATAGAACTCCAGTATGCTGATGACAATGTCGTCTGTGCGCATTCAGAAGAAGATGTACAAGCCACTCTAAACACCTTCGCAGAAGCATATGAGAAGCTCGGCCTGTCACTGAACATTGAGAAAACCAAGGTGCTGTTCCAGCAGTCGCCAGCCAATCCCTCTCCAATGCCAGTAATACAGCTTAATGGTGTCACATTAGAAAATGTGGACCATTTCCGCTACTTTGGCAGCCACCTCTCCACCAAAGTCAACATCGACGCCGAAATATAACACCGCCTGAGCTCTGCAAGTGCAGCATTTTCCAGAATGAAGCAGAGAGTGTTTGAGGACCGGGACATCCGTAGGGATACCAAGGTGCTTGTCTATAAAGCTATTGTCCTCCCAACCCTGCTATACACCTGTGAGACATGGACTGTCTATAGACGTCACATGCAGCTCCTGGAACGTTTCCATCAGCGCTGCCTCCGGAAAATCCTGCAAATCTCCTGGGAAGACAAGCGGACAAACGTCAGTGTCCTGGAAGAAGCAAAGACCACCAGCATTGAAGCGATGGTCCTCCAACATCAACTCCGCTGGGCCGGCCACGTTGTCCGGATGCCTGACCACCGTCTCCCAAAGCAGTTGCTCTACTCCGAACTTAAGAACGGAAAACGGAACGTTGGTGGACAGGAAAAGAGATTTAAAGATGGGCTCAAAGCCAACCTTAAAAACTCTGGCATAGACACTGAGAACTGGGAAGCCCTGACCCTTGAGCGCTCCAGCTGGAGGACAGCTGTGACCAGCAGTGCTGCAGAATTTGAGGAGGCACGAGTGGAGGGAGAAAGAGAGAAACGTGCCAGGAGGAAGGCGCGTCAAGCCAACCCCAACCGGGACCGCCTTCCACTTGGAAACCAGTGCCCTCACTGCGGAAGAAGATGCAGAGCAAGAATAGGACTCCACAGCCACATACGGACCCACAAGGAAATCCATAATGGAAGACCATCTTACTCGTCCAACGAGGGATCGCCTAAGTAAGTAAGTAAGTAAGACTTCCAGAGTCAGAAGCATGCATTCCCAAGGCTTGCCAAAGCTTTGGTTTATTTTTTTTCCTTAAACTGCTGCTGATCAACAATGTTCAATTCTGATTGTTATGTAGTGATGTGCCATTTTAGAAAACTTCATTAAAATAAGTTCAGTTGTGATTTAACAGTCCCAGTGGTTTACGGTAAATTTCAAAGTTCCAGCTGGCCACCCAGGGCTCACTTTAGTAAAGTAAAGCACATCGTTGGCTTATTTTTTTTCCCTGATAAAGTCTGCTCTTTGTAATTCAACAATCCTCTCACTCTCCACACAACTGGCATTTTCATTGTTAGGCACCCCAGAGGTACACAAATAAAATGTAGTGCACTTGGATGAAAAGGGAATTCCCAATCATACATGCAGATTACACATTACTCATGCAGTAAAAACACAAAAAGAAACACACATTTAGAAATACACAAATTTAAGTTGGAGAAGCAAAGTGTGCCTTATCAGCAGCTTTAAAAACAATTTGACTCTAGTTGCTGGATTCTGAGGTCCTTCACATCATCCATCATAGAAGAATGTCTCTCGACTACTATAATATAATGTAATATGATCTACTTCTGAAGCCCATTTACTTAAAAGTAAGTTCCATTAAAATCAAATGTTTACTTCCATGAACGACTGAGATGCCAGGTGTGTCTTGGAAAATTATTGCAACCAGAACTCAAGCAATCGGCAAGAACATTGAAGAAATAATGCAAAATTCACAAAACTGTTTTTAAAACAGTGTTATATTAAATTAAGTTTGTCTTTATTTGTGTCTAATTACCATATTTCAATATCAATATCAAGTCAATAAAGATTTTATGGTACAGTATGGAGTAGGTGTATTTTTAATATTATCTCAAGCAACCAAAAACTAAAGGTATCATTTCCCCTCAAATATTGAAAGATAAACTACAACATAAGATGTCAAATAATGGGCGGGAGTCAAAACAATTCAGGATACGGATTAGTAAGTCCCTTCGGGACTGGTTCAACCACTAGGTAGAATCAGGAGTTTGTCTCAAGGTATGCAGAAATGGAGTGTGATGAAAGAGGGTAGATATGAGAGGGTTAACATTAGGCTCATGTTGCAAATTATGATTTTGCCCCCAGTGATATTTTCTTGAATTTCCAAAATTCAAGCAAGACACTGAAAAGTATTCATACCCAGGACTCTTCTATCTGCAATTTTTATTTATTATTCAGATCGGTTCAAGATTGGAAAAGATGTACAGCAGGGCTGTATACTCTCACCCGACCTATTCAACCTGTATGCAGAACACATCATGCGACATGCGGGGCTTGACGAATCCAAGGCTGGGGTTAAAATTGCTGGAAGAAACATTAACAACGTTAGATATTCAGATGATACCACTTTAATGGCTGAAAGCAAAGAAGAGCTGAGGAGCCTTATAACTAAGGTGAAAGAAAGTGCAAAAGCTGGGTTGCAGTTAAACATTTTTTTAAAAACCAAGATTATGGCAACCGGACCGATTGATAACTGGCAAATAGAGGGAGAAAACATGGAGGCAACGACAGGGTTTGTATTTCTAGGTGCGAATATGACTGCAGACGCAGACTGTAACCAGGAAATCAGAAGACGTTTCCTTCTTGGGAGGATAACAATGACCAGGGATGGCCCCAGGTAATTTTCAGGGGTAAGCAAACAGAATCCCCCCCCCCTCCCATACGCGCACACACGTGCCTCAAAGTTTCCCTTCCTTGCCAGGCTGGGCTCCCAAGCCTGGCATCCAGCCTGGCGAGGAAGGCACGGAGCAACTGAGGGGCAAGGAGGAGGGCGCTGCCAAAGACGGCCTCGGCACCTTCCCCCTCGCCCCTCCGCTGCTCTGTGCTCCTTCCTTGCCAGGCTGGGTGCCAGGCTTGGGAGTCCAGCCTGGCAAGGAAGGCATGCTCCCTGCATGAGGCCTCTTTTCCCGAGTGTCCAGCAACGCCGGTGTGCATCCCTCTCCAGGTGGTAGGGTGTGCGCGCCCTGCATGGCCCTCCTTCCCCGTGCACTTCCTAACGCCGGGAGAGGGATGCACACTGGCATTGTCTCCCTTGTCCTTCGAGGAGAAGGAGGAGAGGAAGACAACGAGCGCGCACACGTGCATTTGTGAGGGAAGGAGGGAGGGAGAGCAAGCTGCTTCTGTGTGTTGTTCGGGGCAGGGGTGACTCAAGAGCTCCTCAAGAGTGCCCCCCCCAAGACGCGCGCTCTACGCAAAAGCGTAATTTGTGTACTACCTTGAGCTGCTCCTGGCAATGACCAATCTCGAGAAGCCTCCCACAAGGATGATAAAACATTAAAACATCTGGGCATCCCCTGGGTAGCCTCCTTGCAGACGGGCAATTTTCTCACACCAGAAACAACTTGCAGTTTCTCAAGTCGCTCCTGACTTTTAGGTTTTTTAACAATGAGTAATATTTTAAATTTAAACCATCCAGAATGTCCTGTGTCCTATTTAAAAGGTGAATTGCTTGTACCTCAAAGCTCAGGAAAAAAATTCAAACCTCCTACACAAGCACTTTTTCAAAAAGTACAGGCCAGATAACTGGAGTGTGTAAGTCAGGGACTCCAAAACAGCTTTTGGGGTCATACACTGCCCCAAGGCCATAATATTCCCATCCCTGATTTTAAGAATTTAAATACTAAAAATGTAGGGCAGGTCATGGATAAGACAGAACATGAATAGTTTTATATAACATCATGTGTTCCATCCATAAATGCAATAGTTTTTTTATTTTTTAAGACCTACACAAACACACCTAAAGCGACTGGAAAGTGATTTTAATAAGGAGACGCTAAAGCTTTGTGTTTTTATTGGTTTTGTATGATTTTATATTATATGCTAAATGTTTTTAATTATATTTTATGTTTGTTGGGGCATCAAATAGTTGCCAACTGTAAATTGCCTTGAGACACTTTCGGGCTGAGAATGGTGGTATACAAATATGGTAAATAAATAAATAAATGTTTGTTTGTTCACAAGAGGACAGCCATACCATAAGGCAGCCATTTCAAACCACTGATCTCAGACGTCAGATCTTTTGTTCTTTTGATTTTTAAGAAATGTATTTCCACAGCCAGGAAGCAGGAGAGTGCCAAAAAAAAATCAATCAGCCTTTGGAACTATGAGCACCTTGAAAGAAGACATGGCATTCGAAGGCTTGCCTTGGAAAGATTATCTCTTGGACTAGTCTTGTATGTTATGCAAAAAACTTTCTTTTACACTCAGAAACACTGTCAGCATTGACTTCAAAGCAACAGTCCAAGGTAAGACTAGAAATTGGAGCTAGGAAGGTTAGTTGATCAGTCAAGAGTTCAGCCATTTCTATCTAGAACATAAGCTAACACCTTTGTAGGTCCACAGGTCTGCTCTCCACCCTTTAATACACTTCTAGAAGGGCCTAGAAGCCCATTTCCATTTCAACCACCTGTCATTTCTCTCTTTTAAAAATCAAACTAAGGTAAAATGAAGTTGCACTTCAGTTTAAAGAACAGTCATGCTTCCTGGAGTGATATTTTAATAGTAAGAGATGGTATAAAATAGTATAATAATACTAGACTATAAATGACCCATAGACTACATCATATATATCTTAAGAAGGCCCTTAATGTCATCTACAGGAACTTATTTTTATACTTCAATGTCAGCTATATGCCTAGAGCCATGGTTCCAATAACCCACCAAATGCAGCAGCTGCAAATGGAACCAAAGGCTTCCAGTTTTGGCCCCCAAAACTCCATCTCTGGACAATTTTTACTGTGAATGTTGGATAGTTGGGGTTGCTGACATTCATAAGGAAAAATGTTAAAACAATTAGTATGTTCCTGCCAAAGTTAAACATTTATAGTCATCCATTCCAGATGGAAGTGATTAAGCTTCAATTAATAGGGCTTATATACACCTAACTTTGTGTTGTGCTTAAAGCAAAAGAGAATTAGGTGAAAATTCCAAGCTAATAGTGTGTGTGTAACCTCTTTGCTGTCTCATTTTTCTAAGGAACTAAAATAGCTATATTTCAGTTACTTCTTTAAAAATTGAATACTGCTGTATACGGAACAGGTTGAGTCTCCTATATCTGGAAATTCAAAATCTAAATTGCTTTAAAAACCAAAACTTTATTGCCACCTGTGTTTTTGTGAAAAGAAGGCTAGTTGCTCATTTAGCACCCTCCAAGTTTTTCTTCAAAGAGCTCTGATAGGGGACAGAGGGAACAGGGGAAAGGAGGGGAAGACTGTGTTGCACAAAGTTCATGCAAAAGCAGATGTCCCAGATGCTTCTCTGCTCTCCTTCCACTTGTTGTTCATTCGTTCAGTCGTCTCCGACTCTTCATGACCTCATGGACCAGCCCACGCCAGAGCTCCCTGTCGGCCGTCACCACCCCCAGCCCCTTCAAGGTCAGTCCAGTCACTTCAAGGATGCCATCCATCCATCTTGCCCTTGGTCGGCCCCTCTTCCTTTGTCTTCCACTTTCCCCAGCATAATTGTCTTCTCTAGGCTTGGCTGTCTCCTCATGATGTGGCCAAAGTACTTCAACTTTGTCTCTAGTATCCTTCCCTCCAATAAGCAGCCGGGCTTTATTTCCTGGAGGATGGACTGGTTGGATCTTCTCGCAGTCCAAGGCACTCTCAGAACTTTCCTCCAACACCACAGTTCAAAAGCATCTATCTTCCTTCGCTCAGCCTTCCCTAAGGTCCAGCTCTCACATCCTTAGGTTACTACAGGGAATACCATGACTTTGACTAGGCGGATCTTTGTTGCCAGTCTGATGTCTCTACTCTTTACTATTTTATCGAGACTGCACATTGCTCTCATCCCAAGAAGTAAGCGTCTTCTGATTTCCTGGCCACAGTCTACATCTGCAGTAATCTTAGCACCTAGAAATACAAAGTCTGTCACGGCCTCCACATTTTCTCCCTCTATTTTCCAGTTGTCAATCATTCTTGTTTTTTTGACGTTTAGCTGCAACCCAGCTTTTGCACTTTCTTCTTTCACCTTGATTAGAAGGCTCCTCAGCTCCTCCTTGCTTTCGGCCATCAGAGTAGTGTCATCTGCATATCTGAGGTTGTTAATGTTTCTTCTAGCAATTTTCACCCCAGCTTTGCATTCATCAAGCCCCGCACATCGCATGATGTGTTCTGCATACAAGTTAAAAAGGTTGGGTGAGAGGATGCAGCCTTGCCGTACGCCTTTCCCAATCTTGAACCAGTCTGTTGTTCCGTGGTCAGTTCTTACTGTTGCTACTTGGTCCTTGTACAGATTCCGCTTCCACTATCATTTATTTATTTATTTGCATAATTTCTATCCTGCTCTTCTCACCCTGCAGGAGACTCAGAGTGGCATACAAACTTTTTTCCATCTCTGACATCTGGAGGCTATGCTTGACTCTGGCCATGGGATGGGGGGGGGGGGGGTGCTGTCTTTCTATCTTACATGCCGAGGAACTTTTTTGCTGTCCACATGCCACTCCTGATCAAATTGTCAGTATATCCTTTATGGGCGCCTTTATTATTTCCCTGATTTTAAAGCAGTACCTATTTATCTACTCACATTGCTGTTTTCGATCTGCTAGATGGACAGAAGCTGATCTGGTGGCCAGGAGCTCACACTGGCCTGGACTTGAACTGTTAACCTTTGGATTGGCAAGATTTACTACAGCTGACAGTTAGTCTGCTGTGCTAAAGCCCGGCCCTAGGCTGATAGCAGGACGCAGTAGGGCAGCCACTCTAAAAACGTCAATAAGGATAAGTGTGGAGTGGCTCCACTGGCTGCTGCCTGTATCCAGCCCAGAGAGAATGTAAAAGACTAATGGGAGGTGTGACGAGGCTGCATTACTAGAAAGACAGAAAGTGTACTCAAAGTAATAGAAGCATCCAGGGTATTTGCTTTTATATGGGCCTTGTGTAAGATAATAATAATAATAATAATAATAATAATAATAACAACAACACTTTATTTGTACCCCGCTACCATCTCCCAAGGGACTTGGTGCGGCTTACATGAGGCCGAGCCCAAACACAACAATACAAGCAATAATAACAACAATACAAGCAATTAAAAAACATAGACAATAAAATACGCAACATTATCAATAAGACAACACACAATTAAAAACAGTGGGAAGGCCAAATGTAGAGTTAAAATTGGAAATAATGCTGGGACATGGATGAAAGGTGACATAGGACATGGACGAAAGATTAGGGTCTCTTGCCAAATCTTGTCTTTCCCTGTTAGGACTCATTGAGGAAAACTTGGCAGACAATGAATGCATGACTAGCCCTCTTCCCCTCCATCCCCGAAAGTCCTGGCATTCCGCAATCAATTTTTAAAAGTCTAGACCCAAGCATTTGAGAGGTACACCTATCTGATGCTGCTTCCATCCATCCTGTCATTATGCTAACACCCATAACAGAGTATGAGGGTACAGCAAGAGAATAAGTCTAGGGTTGGATAGGTTTGCTCAGATGTGACATAATTTGGGGGGAAATTGGATGTTCTTGCCTTCTGAAGGGTCTATTGCCACAATTTCATGAGGCAATTGTCCCCTATAGTTTTGACTCACCTTGCACAATTGATTTCAGGGATGCAGAAGTGAATCGGAACTATGATGAAATGTTTTTTGGGGAGGGGAGGGGTTTGCAATATCCGGCAGCCATTGCTGAATATAAACCCAAGCACATGGCTGGAAGGCTCATTGACAGCCAGGGAAGGGAGAGGGGAGGTTGGACTGTTGTTGCTGCTGTTTGGAGCCAGATGAAAGAAGTTTTTGATAATGGAGGAAGGCAGGGCAGAAGGGAAGATTTTGAGAGAGGAAAGATTTGGAGCCAGAAGAAAGGAAAATGGAGGAACGCAAGGGAGAAAGGAAGATTTTGAGAGAGGAAGGGTTTGGAGCCTGAGAAGAGAGAGAAAGAAGAAAAAGTTTGTTTGGAAGGTGGGGAGACGGTGAAATTCATAAAGTCATTTCTGGAGATTGCTTTTTTGTTCATCACTAAAATTTTGCTATTTTTATTGGGATCTCTCCATTTTTTCTGGGGTGTGTTTTGGGGACTTGATGCTATATTTCCCAAGCTTGCTGGGACTCAGCTGCACAAACGGTGACTTCCAATAGTATGAATGTGTCTGAAAGTTGGAGGGAGTGATCCCCTATAACCTTTTGCCATTTCCTTAAAAATTCAAGGAGGCAGCTCTTTTATTTTAATTTTAATAAATTATTTCTAAAATTGTTCTTTAAAATTCTTTAAAATCAATGGATCATCTGAACATGTTGAAATTTGGTATGCTAACAGAGGAAGATGTGTTGTAGCAGTAGCTCAAGTTTCATCAAGATTAGTGTTAAAATGAGGGAGGGAGAAGGCCTTGGAGTTTCCCCAGTACCAGTCCTGTTTTCCGCATGTTGTGCAATTGCATCCATCATTAACGAATCAATTCGGAAGTTTCAGAAAGTTCCAACTTTTTTCAGAAAAATTCCGAAGTGACTTTAGAATTGAACCACCAGCACCCGATCCGAACGAGTTTTGAACCTTTTTTTATCAACCAAGACTACTCACTACTTGAATTATGTGATATTCCTCCTCCACCATTTTGTCAGGCCACACCCCTATAACTCTGAGTAATTAAATAGTTCATGTTACACTGCAAAAGGAGTGATTAGCTCTTGTTATGTTATAATAGTAATGCAAATTAGTTATTGTTGCAAAAAAGGAATAGTTTAGTTGTAACAAGTTAGTGATAGCAACATGCATCCAAACGCCATATCAATTATCCCCATTTCCATATATTCATGAGCATATTGCTCCCATGTTCTGTCCCCAATAGTCACAACATTATCATAATATTTGGGCTAACTTTTCCCAACATAGTTCAGCAATAGATGTGTTTTCTTCCATACATTCCCCTAACCTTTTCCCTGCTCTTATTGACTCTTTCTTTTCTCACCAAGCACTTCAGACACTCATTGTTCTGGAAATGAGCTTAAGAAAAATATATAAATATTAGATGCGTCCATATATTACAGCATATACTATGCTCTATGGAGCACTGTATTATGCTTATTGCCATTCGTGTGATAAATAGACCTACCTTAAGAACAATTTATTCATATATTAATGTGCCTTGTGGGAGACATAATCAGCTTCATTAGAGGACATTATTATGGTAAATCTCTGCAAAAACATCTTGCATAACAAGACAACAAGATCAATAAAAAGCCTCATCATACATGGATAATATTGGTAAAAGACAGTGGGTTTTACAAATGTTAATACCGGGCTCTTTGCAATTGTGCTCAGGGAAGTGCAACATTATCTGACTGCAATTCAGTCCAGTGTTTCCGTTCAATAGGTTCCCTCCATCAGTGCCCTATATCAAGGCATTCACTTCAGACTGAAAATAGATTGTTTTACTCAGATCTTTGACTTTGCAAATTACTCAGGTTTCTACTTGCAATGTTCACACAAGTGGAAATGACCCATTGATGCCTGTGATGCTTTAGGCAATGCCAGAGAATGGCCAAGATCCATTCCCATACAGTTTTGTGCCCACCAAGTGCTATTCCTTAGCTCTTTATACCCCATAAACCCCACACACAGACACACACAACAGTAAGACTTCAAAAGTGCCATGTTCTACAACTTCTTACCAGTGAGGATGGGATAGAGTAGAAGGCAAGTCATACTATTCATCTCAACACAAAGAAGGAAATGATAATATGTTCACAGAGTGTACACTCCTTTCCTTCCCGTTGGGAGACCAGAGCAACTCTATCTTCATCATTTGAATTGTCTCAATTCCCTCCTACCTCCTCCACCAATAAATAGCAGCACCTCTCATGATTTAGAAAAGGAAGACACTTTGGACATTGTGCAACATTTATTTATTTATTTATTTATTTATTTATTTATTTGCTTCATTTATACCCCGCCTTTCTCAGCCCGTAGGGGACTCAAGGTATCTTACAACTTTAACAAGATTCAATGCCGCTTAAAAACATAGCAATAAAAAATCCTATCAACAAGAAACAATTAAAACAGTTGAGCAAATTAAACACATAGAACAATAAACAGATTAAAAACATATAAAGTTCATAATTACATTCATTCATAATCTTTGCTCATAATCCTTATTTAGATTGTGTCGAAATCTGTAATAAATTATTCTTCGAACACTTTTGTACAGACCCAGGTCTTTAGTCTTCTTCTGAAAACCAGAAGAGATGGGGCCTGCCTGATGTCACTCGGGAGGGAGTTCCACAGCCAGCGGGCCACCACTGAGAAGGCCTTGTCTCTCATCCCCACCAATCATGCTTGTGAAGGGGGTGGGACCGAGAGCAGGGCCTCCCCAACCGATATTAAGGCTCTTATTAGCTCATAGGAAGACATGTGTTTGGACAGGTAAGTTGGACCAGAACCGTATAGGGCTTTATAGGCCAAGACCAGCACTTTGAATTCAGCTTGGTAGCAAACCAGCAGCCAGTGGAGCTGACGTAAGAGGAGTAGTGTGCTTCCTATATGCCACTGCTGCCCGTTGGACTAACTGAAGCTTCTGGGCCATCTTCAAAGGCAACCACAGTAGAGTATGTTGCAGTAGTCTATACAAGATGTAACAAGAACATTAGCCACCATGGCCAAGCCTGGCTTTCCAAGGTATGGGCGCAAGCGGTGCACAAAAGCCCCCCTGGCCACCACTGAAACCTGGGGCTCCAGGATCAATTATGAATCCAGGATCATTCCCAAGCTGTGTCTTCAGGGGAAGTGCAACCCCATCCAACACAGGCTGTAACCTTATACCCTATTTGCCTTACAACTGACCAAGAGTACCTACATCTTGTCTGGATTCAATTTCAATTTGTTCACTCTTATCCGGACCAAGCACCAGTTCAGGTCCTGAACATCCTCCTTAGCTGTAGGTGGAAAGGAGTGATGGAGTTGGACGTCCTGTGTGTAAAGATGGCACTGAACTCCAAAACTCTGGATGATCTCCCCAGGAGCTTCATGTATATATTAAACAACATGGGAGACAATACTGAGCCCTGCGGGACCCTGCAAATCAACGGTTGCGGATCCGAGCAGGTGTTCCCCAACACCACCTTCTGAGAACAAATCTTCAAGGACTGAAGCCACTACAAAACAGTGCCTCAAAGCCCCATTCCCATGAGGCTGTCTCAGAAGGATACCATTGTCTTCAGTATCAAATGCCACTGAGCAGTCTAAGAGTATCAACAGGCATACACTGTCCCTGTCAAGTTCCCTACACAGATCATCCACTAAGGAGACTAAGGCTGTTTCAGTTTCGTGTTTCAGCCTAAAACCAGACTGTGATGGAGCTAAAAAAGGTATATATATTCATAAATGAGTACACATACATCACTATAAGTTGCACATCTCTTTTCCTGGAATTTCACATTGCTCCCAAGTCTAAAATGGCTTTCTGATGGCTAAGTCCCATGGGCTGGATGCGGCCCTGCAAGGTCATTTATCCAGCCCCTGGCCTCAACTTTAGACTTAGGGATGCCCTAAGTCTGAAATTTGAAGGCACACAACAACAATTCTAATGTAACTTGACTATCTCATCAGCCAAAAGCAGGCCCACACATCCAATTGAAATACTGGTAACTTTATGTTGATTAAAATTATTCTTCATTTAAAATATTGTATTATTATTTGGTGGGTTTTTTTGTTTTTGTTTTTGTTTGTTTGTTTTGTTTTTTGTTTTTGTTTTTTTGTAATCTGAAGGACTGTGAACCTGTGAAAGGTTTGAGCATCCCTACATTAGTTACTTTATCTGGGAGTGACAGTCATACAACTCTCTGAACATTTCTTTTTTGTAAATTCTAAATTGTGCTGACACAAACAGTTATTTTAAAAGATCAACCTGCCCATTACCATCGCTGGATGTCTAAGCTGAGAACTGTTGCTCTTTAGGTTTGAGTTAAACAGCCACATTCCAGCATTTGAAATCTCAGTTTGTATGACTCTTAGGCACTGTAGCATGCCATTTAACAGCAAAATTCCAAGTAGTTGCTGTTTAAGTGGTTGTGTCTCACTGTTCTCTTAGCAGCCTTTGAATGTAGCTCACGTTAAGTGTGCTCCACATCTAAAAAGTAGTATGTGCATGAAATAACATTTGGTTGCAGCCTTTCTGTGAATGAAAATAGTCTTTCTATGCGCAAAAGGGTTGTTCTGTTTGCAACAGAGGTGCATGCAAAAAGGGCCCTTGCCAAAAATGCAAGGCTTCTGTTCAAAAAATGGGAGAGGGAGATAAAATTTTACTTCTTTCACCTGAAGATTCCTGAATCACCCTAATCCTCTGTTTCAAGATTTTTTGGGATTCAGGGGACTGTAGACAGAAGAAGAAATTAGAGAAACCCAATTTCTCCCTTTCAATGAGCAAGAGTATTTTATTAATGGAATACTATCGATGGAGTTTGAGTCCATGGAAGAACACAATTAATATAAACTTGCAAGCAAATTAGGATAAACTTAGTTGAAATGGATTTTGTTTTGTGAGGTCACAGTAGGAAATTTGGTGAAAAGGTACTGATATATTTACACTAAAAGTACTTAATCAATTGTGTATGCATTGAAAGAGGATGCTCTTTATTCTCTGTTACTTTTTTAAAAATACATGTTTATTTGAGAAAAAATTGCAGTTATATAGATATGTACTATACATTTCCCCCTCTTTTATTAACATTTCCCCCTCTTTTATTTACATTCACCCCTGTGCTCCCCTTCTCCAGAGCCATCTCTTCTTCCAAAGTCCCATCAAAAGTTCAATTCTTCATTTGGACGTAAATTCCCATCTTCTTTTCTTTTTCTAGAAATTTGCTCCAAATACTTTCAAAGTCCTTTTTTTAACATAATTCCTTTTAAGTTTGATGTTAGCTTATCATTCAGTGCCATTTTCAAGACTCCTTTATACCATTCATTAATTTGTATTTTCATTTCCCATATCCAATATTTTGCAATTAATAATCTAGCTGCTAATAGCATGTCTATTATTTTTCTCTCTTATCTTTCCCATCCTCTTTTTCAATTGAAAGTAATATTTCTACTGGATTCCTTCTAATTTTTATATCCATAATATTTTCTATTTCCTTTATAACCAATTCTTTCTTATTCTCTGTTACAAATATTTTAATTGTTATGCTCTTTAGTGTTCCCCAAGGTTCGGCTCCTTTCCTATCACCTTCTTCCTCCAATTATCTCTATTTTCAGGATGTGCTACTCTATTCTTGGACAGAAAAATCTTGTAAAATCCCCATTGAGAGAAGGTGCACCCCATGCTCTGATTATAGAAGGTATCTCACTGCATATGACCAGAATAAAAAAACAACAACTCTTAAGCCCACCTTTAAGTTGTCTTGACTGTTAAAAGCCTAATTTAAAAAAAAAACAGCATGCAAAACACAGTCCAAAATATGTAATCTTGTGACAACTGAAGCCACCACGAAGATTAGACTACATAGTATAGATGGTATTCTTGTATATTTTGTTTTGGGAGTTGGAATGAGTTGGTTAGTTTTGTTCATGCTGAGGGCTGGCTGTTTGCCACATTCAAGTTCAAGAAGAAACCCTCACCCTTCTGACATTCAGGCTCGGTAATGTGCATATTTTGCGTTCTCCTTCAGATGTGGATTGAGCCTCTTGTGTGAGTCATCTGGAACAATTTACTCTCTTGGAATGTTTATGTTTTGCACCTGTCCCTGGATTGCAGCTGTCTGGACTCAAGCCCATTCTGAGTCTTGAACTGGCATCCTCAGGAATTGCGGGCAGGGATCCAACCTCAGCATGCCCATTTGGCTCTGGCGAAATGATAAGGAGAGCAGCCACAACAGCCTGGAAGAAAAAAAGACCAGGGTGTATTCCCTGTGACTGTTATAAAACCCTGTGGGCTAAATTGGTAGTTTGAGCAGTTATGAAAACTGATTAGGCTTCACCATGTTTCCTAGGCTGCCCTGTTCTGCAGAGATGAACCAACATTTTGCTGCCTGGCATGAAGGACAAGATACTCCTACATCCCACTTACTGAAGCTGACTAGACAGACTTCCAGTGTAGTCTTTTTCAGCATTGCCAACAAGACAGCATCCTTTGCCACATGAAAGGGAAGCTGGCCCATTTAGGGGTGTAGGATCTGTGTGAAACAACAGCAGCAAAAGAGTAGGGAAAGAGTTGGAGAACCTACGAAGAACAGTTTAAAAACTGTGCATCTCCCACATGAAATAGTTGTCTTGCTCTCTTTAATAGTTTGGACATTCAGCTAGATTGTGTCAGCATTGCTTAAGATGTGCCAGGATTGCCTTACCAACTATTCCAAGAAATTTCAGGCCCAAAACCTTGTGATGTCACAATGATGTATCCTGTCGATATTATAGATGCAGGCCCTTGTGAAGTCAGTGAAGCAGGGGGAGAAAAGTTGATCCGTTCCAGATCAGATGCTTTGAAGCCAGCTGATTGTGGAAGTGACCTTGTAGGCAGTCTGGTACCAAATTTTGAATAATTAGGGAATATGACAAGCCAGAATTAGAGAGAAATATTTTTTTTCAGTGACAGGGCAGGTGGCAAAATGTATTTTCTGGCTACAATAGTTGTTAATCCTGCTAGGATCTCAGTATTACTTACAACATGTATGGTATGTGGGGGGAGTTTATCCAAGTCCTGGGGTGGGTTTGTGAGAACTTCACTGCCAGCCTTCAGAAATTGTTTTCCCCAGGCTCTGCTCCTCACTTGCTGCTAGAGCTTTTACAATTTAAAGACTCACTCATCACAATGCCAGCTTTCTCCTTCTTGTGGTGCTCCAAATGACAGAGAATGATATCTATCTAATCCAGTCCACTCCCCTCATTCCTGGCAATTTGGTTCATCAGCATTACACAAGTCCAGCATATACACAGAAACCTTTACATGGAACTAAAGAACTCTGGCTCCAGCTAGAAGATGTATACCCAGGCTTTAAAGCCATTTTACTTAGAAAATGTAAACGTTGCCCTCCTTCAGTACTATTCACTGTGACAGTTATCTCCTTGCATGGAAAATCAGATCCAATTCACACTGTACACTTATAGCACAATAATTCTATTTTAATTATTATGACTTCACACTAAGTAATCTGGGTGTAGTTTTGGTGAGAGGCACTAGAGGAGCTCTCTGGTTGAGAATTTGGAATAGTCCTCCCTCAACTGCAAATCTCAGGATGCGATAGCATGAAAACCTGGAAGTTAAACTGGAATCATAATGCTATAACTGTGTCATATGAAAGGGTGACTACACAGAGCAATTTCTTGAGACATAACAACCCTAGACCTGTTGTGAGAAGACCTGTACACAAGGGCTAGCATGTACAGGAATCTTTAGGCTGGATCTATTTCTTGTCCCTTTAGCAATATCCTTTTATCAAAGTCTTTCATTACTGAAAAGGATCTTTTCTCTCTACTGGGTTTTATCCTATGTTGAGATTCCATTCTTTGCATAATAAAGCACCATGGTAGAGCAAAACAGCTGTGACTCCTCTATTATGGCTCACTAAATCCTCTGTTTTTTGAACCCTGATAGATCTGAAATAAGCAAAATAGATGGATAGTCTGGGCATCCCTGTTTCCAAAGTATGAAGGCACCCCTCTGGTTCAATGGCATATGATCTGAATAAGACCTCTGCTTTGTGAACTATTAAACCAGCACCCAGATGGCCCAAATACCAAAGCCACCTGAGCTCTTTACAGTCACAGCTTCAAAGCTGGGATACAACACTTATTATGTGATGAAGGTGTATCAAAACAGATGCTTGTCTGTCCTCCGTTGTAGTCTCATGGTTGGAAGAAGCCCTTCTGTGCAGTAAACGGATTAACACTGATTTCCACATGGTCATTTTTTGCCAACAGGTAAATTAAAGTAGGTCAAATACATTTATTAGCACAAATCTGAATTGTGACAATTTGGAATGGAAAGCCATTTATGAATATAATAAATAAATAAATAAATACAAACCTCAACACATGTTAGTCGTGAAGAATTAACTAGCTCTTAGAAGCACATAAAGTGTTTGGTTTTTTAAAGAACAGTACTGATAACATTGAATTTCTGGACTGAAATAATGAGTTCTTGTTTGTCTGGTAATTTATACAGATTTAAAAATGCAGTCCTGGGCATAGTCATTCACAAACTGGCAACACATTAGAGCCAATGGAATTTATTGAACCATAATTGATAGGTTTGCATGAGAGAAGGTGTTTTCCAACATGAGGTTTAAATGGCCATTTAAGTCTCTGTTCTGCTTTTTATGTGAAGTGTGAGATCTTAGCGAACGCAAAATAGAAAGAAAAAAAGAAAGGCATCTGTCATTTCAATGAGGATTCTGGTTAATATAAGCTTTGTGTTTGCAATACAAAATTATTTAAACCTCATGTGTGAAAATACCCAGAAGAAAATAAAGTTTTCAGGCAGCTATCATCTTACTAAACCCTTTTGTCTTTCATGGTATAGTCAGAGGAGGGCATTGAGAGGACTGAACTGTCCTCTCTAACCATTTTGTATTATACTTTGTCATATTACCATCATAAAATAATTTATCTGAACTCTCTGTATTCTAAACTGGGTATCCATTATCTATTCTAGAGTGTTAGGGCATTACATTCAAGGCTTTTGGTGGGAGAAGGACAATGACAATGGAATTATCACAGGCAATAGAAGAATTATTGAACAGGTATTCCTTCAAAAATCCTTAAGAGGCAGAAGTGATGTTGGGAAAAGGAGATGTTAGGAAGCAGTTAAAAAAGGTAGTACCCTATCAACTATCCATCCATGGTTCTACTTGAAATAGCAAATGAGTTTGCTTTTAAATGTTACCTCAGTTTCAAAAGTAACTGATCAACTGATAAATAAGGATTTTCTGGTTAAGAGAATAGAAAACAAATCTAAAGGCAGTTCAGCTCACTTTTTTTTTCATTATTTAAGTTCATGGCTCAATACAATCCAGGATTTCAGACTTTATTCATATATATATTGGTACATTGGTATCTAGAGTAAAGGTTGATATCAGTTTTGCTCACTCTTCAATGCAAGTTAACACTTTTCCAAAGAATAGGGTGATACTACTTGTGGTTAAACAATGGTGCTGAGATGCATAATTGAAATATTTTAAAACAAATAAGCTATCAGTGTATCTATCCTACAGCACTATTGTGATGTCCTACTCTTTAACTTCCATTGGTCCATCCCATGGAGTCCTTGAATCTGTAATTGAGTACACTATAACCCCCATATTCCAAGACCACAGCCACCACTTGCAAATTCCAGAAACTGTGGATAATAGCAAACCCTATATTTTAACTATACTTGCATTGGAAGCACTGGAGGAAACTAGAAAGATCCACAAACACTTCAGAGTGAGGGGACAAGAAAGATATTTTTTTTTGGAACATGGGTAGGTGAAAATGTGGATAAGGGGGGGGGGGGTGTAATACTATACTTATTCCTATTTGTTGGAGAACTCTAATGCTGTTAAACCAAGTGCACTAGAGGTCCCTAGCAAAGAATAACACTGTAGGTGTTTGTAACACAGAGAGGATTTATATGAACCAGATGATCTAGGGCTCCTTCCACACAGCTGTATAAAAATCCACATTGAACTAGATTATATGGCAGTTGTTGTGACTCAGCTGCAGGGGTGGCTTAACCCATTACGCAAAGTAAGCATTTACAGTATAGTTGCTTTTGCCCAGGGGCGCTCTTGAGGCGCTCTTGGGGGAAAATAGACCTTGACATATGCGAGTTGTAGTTACTGGGATGTATAGTTCTCCTAAAATCAAAGAGCATTCTGAATTCCACCAATGATGGAATTGAACCAAATATGGCACACAGAACTCCCACGATGAACAGAAAATGTATATCAGTGTATATCAGTGATTGGTTGAGGGGACGGGGGACAAAATACTGTTTGCTTACCATTGAAAATTACCTAGGGCCACCTCTGCTCTGCTCAGCTGGAACCACAGAGTGTCTCTGATGAGGATGATGGGACTCAGGTTCACAGCCTGGTTCAAAATGTCCCTGTTATAGACAGAGAAGAAGTGCAGTTTCCTACAGCAAGGAATGAAAGTGTTGATACTGAAAATAGCCAGGTGCAGGTGCAGTTTGACTCAGAGAAGGAGAACAGTTCTCAGCCTGATAATGATAATGAGCAAGCAGGGAAATAGGCTGACACCAACAAACAGACTGACCTTGATGAAATGGGAACCTTAGATCGGGCTGACCGTTTGGAATTCAGAGTCCGAAGGAGTGTGAGAATAGCTAACAGGAAGGAGGCCAGAGACCAGAGAAACGCCTTCATGTTTTGCAAAGGGTATTAAGTAGTGTGTTTGAGACCAAATCTTTGTCAAAGCAACTTTTCGTTTTACCAAGAAGCTTACCTTTGTTTTTTCTGGATTATTCTTGCCGTTCTTGTGTTCATGGTTTCAGGACTTTGTCATGTTCTCTTGGGTTTTTGCTTTGCTGGTGCCTTTTTGGATTAAGCTTCCAAGTGCTATTTTATATTGATCTTTTGGAATATTTACCTTTGCTTTTAAGAACTTTTTACCTTTTGTTTTTAATAAACGATAAAGACTTCTGGCTGTGTGCAGTTTGGTGTTTTTCAGCAAGGTGAATCTACTCCGAGGTGCGACAGCAGTCTGGACTTAAATAGCCCAGTTCAAAGCAGATAGCGTTGATTTTTGGCCTTGATATTCTAGTTTATATGGCTGTGTGGAAGGCCCCTAGGTTGCACTGTAACACAAATGATCTAGCTTGCACCCTGTAGCTCTAAAGATGTGAATCCAAAGAGAAAGAGATAAAGCATTTCACTATCTTTTACGAACTATTTAAACACAGAAAGGAAGAGGCTTATAGGTATCTTCTATTGAAAAAGAGTGTGCTCAGCTATACTTTCCATTCATGAAGCTGTAAGATGACTCCTCTGTTGGCTGCTAGTCCTTTTCCCTTCTGCAATTCAACTGAGCTTTGGGTCTATGCCACAATAGAACCAGCTACTTAACATACTCACAAGATTTATTTATAGCAAAATAAGCCCTCTTGTGCTTTCTGCTAAAGTGAGCCAGGGCAGTTCATCTACGTGATGGAGATCCTATGTGCTACAAGGTAGATTAGGTTTATTATACAATGGTGACTTTGCTACAAGCCTCTGAAATGCCAAGTTAACGGCAGAATAAGGCTGTTGGGGAGTCATATATCTCTTACAATATTAGAATATATATTGAGGAAGAACAAACACTGCACCACTAACAAATCTTTGAATAAACCTCAACTTGTGTTGAACTGTCTGTTTCCATAATCCAGTTAATACATTCCCCTTGGAGAGAGAAAATAGAAAAGAAACCCTTTTAAAAATGCATGTATAAAAACACTAAGTGGAGAGATATTATTCAATCACACTACAGACTTTTTAAAACCTTCCATTGTTTTGGCTGGCATGAAAGGACAATATTCATCTTGCTGTATTCTCATTGTCCATAATCAAGATCTCTTCCCATTAATCAAAATGGAATTGTATAAACATGGTTGTGTTTGGTTGCACCTGTCTTAGATAAGGTTAGATAAGGGGCCCATGGGTACATAGGTAACCTGAAAAAAATGGAATTTATAATTGTCCAAACACGAATCAAGGAACATGAAAGGCACTGCAGACTACTTCAACCTGAGAAGTCAGCCATAGCAGAGCACCTGATGAACCAACCTGGACACAGCATATTACTTGAGAACACAGAAATGCTGGACCACTCTAACAACCACCATGTCAGACTACACAGAGAAGCCATTGAAACCCACAAGCATGTGGACAATTTCAACAGAAAGGAGGAAACCATGAAAATGAACAAAATCTGGCTACTAGTATTTTTTTTTTAAAAAAAAACCCTCTAAAATCAAAACAGTAAATAAGGAACAACACTCAAAAGCAAGTAAATTCCAGACAAGAAATAATCAGGGCCAGCTAATTACCTCCCAATAAAGGATTCCCCCTAGGCAGTAAGCAGCCAAGCTTTGAAGCTACAAGGCCATTATATGCCAATTGCAACATTCATGCCTGCCTCAAACAGACAACAGGGTTTTTTTCCTCCCACTTTGGACATTCCACAGATATATAAACCTCACTTGCCTAGTTTCCAAAAGACCACACAACTTCTGAGAATGCCTGCCGCAGATGCAGGTGAAATGTCAGGAGAGAATGCTTCTGAAACATGGCCATACAGCCCGGAAAACTCACAGGAACCTAGTGATTCCGGCCAACAATATATTGTATGCCTATCAATGTAAAATGTATGTTCTTCCCTATACCAGAGCTTTAAAAATTGTCGTTATGTGCCTTCAAATAATGGCACATAACAACTCTAAGTCTTATCATGGTGTTTTCATAACAAGATTTGTTTAGAGGAAGATTGCCTTTGCCTTCCTCTGAGGCTGAGAGAATGTGAGTTCTCCAAGGTCACCCAGTGGGTCTCCATGGCTGAGCGGGGATTCGGACATTAGTCTTCAGAACTGTAGTCCAATGCCTGAACCACTACACCACACTGACTTCCATTTGGAAAAGTTACAATTCCCATAATGTTATTGGTCATATGGTCAAAGGATATTTAGCTGCTTGTACGCCTTCTATTTTTATCAGTTTTATACTAATTTATGCAATGCTTTTGATACAAAAGAAATAAATAAAATTGGTCACATTGCTTGAAGGATTCTGAAAACTGTAATCAAAAGTAACTTTTCTAAGCTGTTTCTGACACAATATGTTTGACACAGTCTGTCACCATGACAAGTCTACTATGACTGAGTAGCAACTGTTGTGATTTTGGATCTGAAGGTGTAACATTCTTTAAGCCTCACTCAGTGGTTTAAAAATAGTAAACATTCTTGCTCTGAGCTATTAACTAAAAGAGGAAAGGAAAATAAGCATTGTATTAGACAGTCAGCAAGGAGCTGATACTTATCCCTTTGGTCATCTCTTGTATATATGGTTCCCATTTTTCCAGTTATGCTCACCAGTTCATATGGCCTTTGCCACTCCAATAGGGTACTTAAAACTCCACAGATGTTTCCATTTAGGTAACTTTCTAAATCTATTTTGGAAAACTTACAAAAGTCTAGCCAGTAGGTGGCAGGCCTACAAAGCCTGATGTGATCATCCAAAATCCATTTTCCTTTAGTTGAAGAGGCAGAACAATAATTTCATTCAGCATTTTCTCATTTTAAAAGTTAATAAACATTTCTAGATTTTAACTACTGCAACAGGAACAATTTAGAATGCTGAGGATGTTTTTAAAGCATGATTAGATCTGAAAGAGTCCAAGTCAGGCAATTCCACTTTTGCCAAAATGTTCTCTTTTTTTGCAGAAGTGAATAAAACAGGACATAATAAAGTGCAGATAATTTCCTTTATAATAATATTCTGCTTGTCTAATAATATTCAGCTTAGCCAAGTCACATAAGTCATTATTATTACTACCAGTATATTCTTTATAAGGTTGAAAAAAGAGGCCAGCAGGAAAAACATGTATTAATATATTGTGTTCTGTCTAACCCACTCTCTGATTATTCTTCCAGGGGTTATATATACTGCATGTGGAAGTGTAATGCACCATGTTTACAATAGTGAACATGTCTGACACAACTATGTCATAATGCTTAACAACTCAGGAAGTGGTTTAGAAGTAGTTCCAAATATAGTTCTTTTGTTTCTATAAATCTATAATATAATTTTAAATATCAGATCCTGCAGTGAGCACATCCAAGATTCTTACAATGGTTTCAAATATTAATTTGAGTGGTTTATTTGTTTTTTGTGGGGACGGACTTATTATTTGAATGCTATGTCTTGGCAAGAACTTGTCATTATACCACAGTTCATGACCTGCTAGATTTTTATATTCTGTTGGATGAGTTAGCATGCCCTCACCCCTTTCTCCAGTACCTTCCCAACTACTAGGAAAGAGTAACATCAAACCATAGAAAAGTAACATTTTGGACTACAACTTTTAAAATTACCCATCTAGCATGAGCAGATACAGTTTCTGGGAACACTCCAAAAATAACATTACCAAGCTCTAGGTTAATTGTGAGAAGACCTGTAACCAGATAGCAGTAGAATAAGGGGAAAATATTTATTCCCTATCAATATGATTTCTAGGCACTCCAGCTGTAAGAAGAGAGACCTCAGACTTCATAAACAGGCTAATGCTGGACAGCTCTTACACTGTAAATAAAACACACAATCCATCTCTGTGAAATTGATCCATGTGTTGTGAAATCCACAGCTTAACAGTATGCTCAGCCATGAAGTCAGTAGATAAATAGAGATGGAGCATGCCAACATTTGTTTACTAGCAACCATCCAACTCATGCTAGTCTGCAATGGGTAGTTAATAATGACTTCCTTTACAAAGTAACTGCAATACTAACAAAGACCGTGACATATGCTAAATAAACACACAAGGGTTTGGGTGCATCTTTCACCAGATACAATCTGTTACCAGCCTAGGTCAGAGAGAGATGACAGATCCAATATAATCAGGATTCCATAGTTTAGAGAGCTTTGAAAGCTTGAACTACAATTCCCATGTATGTTTTGTGGATATGACTACTGAAAATGTATTATAGAAGCTGTAGGACAAGGCTCAAATACAATCAGGAGTCCTATGTAGAATAGACCTATTGAATAAATTATATCTACACAAGTGTTGACTTACCATTCTCCAGTTGATACATTTGATCTCTTCTAGAGTACACTATTGATTGGATATCCCCATTATCCCAAAAATATTTCCAAACTCTGGTTGGCAGCAGTGCACTGCTTTCAATGGCTTGAATGACCAGCTGCAGAAGAACATGGGCAAAAACTATTTATCAGACATCTCCTAATTTTGGCAGTCATAGCTTGCTCTCTGAGATTATGAAGGTTGCACTTCCATTGATATACATGTTTGTTTGTTTTTTTTTTAAAAAAAAAAGAATAACACTGAAAATCCATTTTCCTTTGCTTCTGCTTATCCTAGAAGTGACTGAAGAAACATTCAAGAGAGCCGCATGTGCAGCTGAACTTGAGTGCTTTGGTGGAGACTGTGGCAAAAGTCAGTTTGACCCTTGGGTCACTGGCAAAGTGTAAAGTCACCCTCAGACCAATTGTGTGGGAAATTTGAGGGTTTCTTTGCAGTAGATTCTTACTAGAACAATTGAAAAACAGTATTGGGTTTTCTTTCTCACGCTGTATAAAGGTCATATTTCATAGCTTATGGCCTCACAACCATGAAATTACATCCTTCTCATTATGGCTTCAAGGAATTCCAGCTACAATGGCTACCTATCAATCTGTGGTTTGGGATACAAAAGAAACACAGCAGTACAGGCAAAACCATTATTAGCTGGAGTGCTCCTTGCAAGTGACACATCTCCCCAAAATCTGTTGATCATCCACTGATAGCAATATCCAGACACCCAATCCATAAAGTGCTTTTACCAGAATAAGCTCTATTCATTCCAGCAAGACTTGTACCCAGGGACCAGTTGAATATTGGACTGGTAGTTAAGATGTATTAATCTCTTCCATTCACCAGTGAGAGTTCTGTTATTGGCATATCATGCCCTTTCGAAGCCAAACATTAAATGTGAATTTAAGCAGCCCATATATTTTGGAGGCTCAAGGAGAAAACTAATAATAATCAAGTAGGTGTTAGATACTGTTACATCAACAGATGTGTAACTAAGACAAAGCTTATTTTTTCTGTGACAATAAATAGCAATGAACATATATTAATAAATGTTTACTGACAAGCCAACCAAGTTTGGACAGAATTAATTAATTTTTTTACATGAACAAGGTATCCTGATTTCTCCATAGTGACAATTATTATATTATTTTGTCTGTTTGCTTATAAACATGTTATACCAAAAAAATTTGTTTTAAAAAAAAAGAAACATCAATTTACAGTGGAAAGAGATACAATAAAGCTGATCATTTCACATCCTGAAATGAAGATGTCAACCAAAATTATGTTAGTTAGTCCCAACTAGAGTAGATCCATTGAATCAATTGTTGGATGGCAAGATAATGTGTAGTTACATCCAATTGATTCAATGAATCTACTCTAGTCAGGGTTAATAGTAGGGTTTAGAGCAATAAATACAGCAATCCACCGGGGGGGGGGGGGTGTACCTACTCTAGTTGGCATTAACCATTAGATGTAACCCTGAGGCTGCACCCCATTACATAGGCCTTTGAAACCAGTTTGACTGACATTTGGTTTGGTTATTTGGGATGCTGATTCAGAAAAGTGCATTGGATAGACCACATCAGCCCCCTTTGGTGCAGTGGGTTAAACCACTGAGCTGCTGAACTTGTTGACCGAAAGGTTGCAGATTTAAATCTAGGGAGAGGGGTGAGCTCCCACTGTTAGTCCCAGCTTCTGCCAACCTAGCAGTTCAAAAACATGCAAATGTGAGTTACCTCCGGTGGGAAGGTAAAAGTGCTCCATGCAGTCATATCGGCCACATGACCTTGAAGGTGTCTACAGATATTGGCTTAGAAATGGAGATGAGCATCAACCCCCAGAGTCAGAAACAACTGGACTTAATGTCAGGGGAAAACCTTTACCTTACTTTAGACCACATTAGCTCTAGTTTCTGATACAGAACATAAGCCACCCAGTAGTCACCATCTGCTCACCCACAGAAAACCATATTTAATAAGCCTTGGCACTATAAGAGGGTTTTGCGAGAATACTCGCTCTCATTACAATGGTGTAGTAGCGGTGAGGCCGTGTACCATATTTTAATTCTTGCAGACTGCTAGTGGTCCATGGACCACAGGTTGGGAACTATTGGGATAAACAATGCATTTTCTATATTTGAAGTATTTCTTTGACATTTTAATTTCTCATTAAGTGTTTAGATAAATTTAAATTCAATACCTGACTTTAAAAAAAAGACTGCCATCATCTCATCTGTTCTCAATAGCAAACTATGAGGCTCTGTTAAATAAAACATATATACACATGTGTGCCTTAAAAATCCATTTTAAATTGCTATTAATTTTTAGAAGTAGCAACTATCTTAAAGTTTCAAAGCAAAGTTTTCTTGATATGTCAATTTCATTGGATTGCTCAGATAATCTTGTCAGCAGCATGTTCCATTGGTAATATTTAAATTCAATACGTGCCATATTCTTTTTAATTTTCTTTCATCATCTCAGCTGTCTCTAGGAGCCGACCATGAGCCTTTCCCACTAGCAAACAAGCCTGGGGCAAACATTTACTGTAGCTTCCACACTCATTTTAATTTTTGATGCACAAAGAGAACCAATCTTTATTTTCTGTTATGCCTGACAGAGCTCTATGACTGCCCGTGAAGTTTCTGTGTATGTGTGCGTGTGTGAGTTTTGGCTTGTTCCTTCCCTGGTGAGCATTGCTGCCACATTTTAACTCAAACTTGTGGTCACCTGATACATGACTTCTCACCCCGTGACCCCATTTCCAATAGGGCTTCAAGCTGGGGGAATTCAAGAGTGTGGCACAAAGACAGTTACTTCGGGAAAGCAGGCCACTGTCTCAGTCAATGCCCTCTTATATCCCTGACACTTTTCACTAAAATATTTAACCTTCAACACTAGAAGAGATGACATTACTTTTCTTTTTCATGGTTCTGAGAGTATGACCTTTTCTATCATGATCCTTTGCCTGCTTCGTACTTGCCATGAGGAAGGAGTGCTGTAAAATGTATATAAATATGACTATAAGAAACAGTGATAAATACAAACCAATTGCTATTTTTTAAATGGAGAAACATAGGATGCTTGTTCCAGTGTAAATTATCAAGTACCTAAAAAAGAACTAATTTGTATCTTCTCTGCGCTTCCTCATCTTTGTTAGATTATAATCCTACACTGAGGTTTTTTTCTCTCTCCCATTTTTCCATCTGTAGTCTTCATGTGGTATTTAAAATAATGAGAATTATTATTAAAGTCATACGTTAATATATCTAGATTTGACTTTAAGAATGGCATGTCAACTGGCTGTTTGCTGAAAGTGAATGAAATACCTATCCTTATTATAAATTAAACACTACCAAGACTAAAGAAAACATTTTCCAAGAAAAGGCAGTACCCAGTGAATATGGAGAGCTATTCTTCACCCTGTTGATTCCTTAACTGAATATCTTTGTACCTTTACAGTCTGCCTACCCTGAAAAAAGAGTGGCAAATGTCTGCACTCTCACAAGGAAGACCCCAATTTGGGAGCAGACAAGTTGCTTCAGGGCTGGTAGAGGAGTGAAAACTGCAAAGGTAAGATGCAAAGTGCCAGGGGGAAACTCAACCGCTCACTTCTGTAGCCTCCCTGCAGAGTTGGAGTGTGCAGTTTCAGCACTGAATGAAGCCGTCCTGACACACTGCAAGGTAGAAGCAAGAATAAGATGAAAGCACAAAAGACAGAAAAGTGCTGATAGAGGGTGAGGCACCAGAAAGCAATAGAAAAAGAAATGGACAGATAACCCCATTGGCTTCTCTGAGTCTGGCAGTATTTGCTGTTTAGACAGAAATGCTAACCCATGCACGTTTTGCCTGATGGGGTTACATCTGTAACATGGGGTGCGTGAAGGCTGGAGATCACTTGGAGGGAGAGCTCTCTGTGTGAATATATATATATATATATATATATATATATATATAACAGATGTCTGAATTCAGGCCATTTGGGCTAGAAACTCTTCCCAACAACCTGCAAGTGTGGAGTGCAAATTATCCTATTGAGAAAGAGAAGGAAAACACCTTGCACATGCTCCAGAGTACACTTAGCCTCTATGTGTAGAGAACATTTTTTGAACTAAAAAGTGGATGAGGTTCATTTCTGGTTTTCACACACAACCAGACATTGCCCCTTAATTGAAGTATTTTCAAAAGATTCCCTCTAGGTTGGAATGTGGATTTTTGAATAATTTCCATCTAAGATGGGCAATAAAGGAAAGTTAGTCTTCACAGTGTGACTATTTTGTGTGATTTAGGGATAGTAGACATAGAGTCTTCCACTGTTCCTCATCATTTAAGCATCCTATCAGAAGTAACTTTGGATACTAAACAATAAATGTAATGATTCAGCATTGAGAAGTATATGGCCAGACTGTGCATCCTAGTAAAGATACAACAAGTGGAAACTGATTACATAGGAAGGGGACAACAGAATTGGTACCTGCTAGCATTCTCCTGGTATAGGCACTGAGAGGTGTTCTCCATTATCACCAATGTGATAATCTTCTACAATAATGAAAGATGAGATGCGTATCAGACCCATCATTCTCAGACCATGAAATCTAAAAACACCCAAAACTATTTTCAAATGCAGTAATTAATTTAAATTTCCTGTGTTCAAAGTCTCCAGTACTGACATCTGTAATTATGTGGCATACTCTCCCAATGAAATCAGTGAAGACAGGAAAAAATAATCCAAAGAAATTTCTTCCTTCCAATTGATGGCTGAATAGTGACATAGATTTTTTTTTTATCTCTGATTGAACTTTGAGGAAATCTGCAGGAGCATGTTTCTTTCTGTTAGGAGGGTTGCAATGAACACACACACACACACATACATACAAGGACCAAGAATAACAAAAATGGCCATGATATCTTTCAGTTCTTGTATTGGTTGCCTACACAGTGGCTTTGTTTTTTTCAGAGACTTTAGTCAAGTCATTGTCCCTTCTATTGATTTAGTCAAGCTATTTCCCCTTATTATCTAGATTCTAGATTCACCTAGATTCCCCTATTGATTTTTCTAGGAAACTGTTTGCAACTAGACAATTCTTTTGAACTTGCACATCACCATCTATTTTGTAATTCATTGCCTCTTTACACGGGAGAGAGGGAGGAAGCAAATGTCTAATAATGTGAAAGCAATAAATAAGAAACAAAAGTATATGATATGCAGAATTACCAAAGTATATAGAGGCCTTCCAAAAACTATCTTGACAATATATTGAACACTATCTTTACAACAGATAGAACTTTACACTGTATAGGCATTCTGTTTTATAGTAGCAAAAAACCAAGGTATTTCTGAAACAAAAGTAGTTATGGAAACATTTTTGATAGATGACCACGTATCATCTCATGTTGACCTCATGCTGTACAAGAGCATCACAAGTGAGTTCACATATTTAATAGAACTTGCAGTTTCCTATTTAAGACATACAATCTACTTGTTCATTTTCTGGAACTGTTGGGATCTCTGTTGGGCATATATATATAAACAAAGATTGTGATATGGATCATAAAACTAATCCAGGAGAATCCCATTAGATAGTGGTTTCCAGGGGAAGAGACAAGAAGAATAGCAGTGAGGCTTTCAGGTCACTCTCTAACTTTGCAGCAAGACTGTCTTCCTTCACTGTAGATGATGATTAAATAGGGCTGCAGTTAGAATTGTAGAATCATAGAATCATAGATTTGGAAGAGACCACATGGGCCATCCAGTCCAACCTGGACATACAGGAAAAGCACAATCAAAGTATGTCCAACAGATGGCCATCCAGCCTCTGTTTAAAAGAATCCAAACAGTTAGATACGACACATTGAAGATACTTTCTCCTAGTATCTTCAATGTGCCACTTTATCCTCTGGAATTGCAGAAAGAGTCACTATGCTTTCTTATGGTGGAATGATAACCAGGTAAAATGACAAAGATAGCTAGAGACAACTGATTTTTTTCATTAGGGCATCTCAATTTATTTGACCAAATAATGCAGATGCCTCAACAAAGTCTTGTAAAAGTGTGTGACAGCACTGGATACTTCCCAGGGTCAGAAACATTCAGGACAATACTCTACTCAAAAGAATGGAGATGAGACAGAGGGAAAGGCAGAAGGAAAGCAATAGCTCAGGAGCAGAGAACATGTTTTTTATACAAAAAGGTCCTGGGTTCAGTCACTCATACTTCCAGCTGAGGATTTGAAATACCTTGGTCTGAAAGTAAGCACTTTAAGCAGACTGTGAAGTTAATGTTCAGCTAAATGGACAAGTGGTTAACCTATATTTCTAGGCAAGTGGTTACCCTATATTTCTATCGGACTTCTATATATTGTTAAGATCACGAAACAGTGTTACCATTTCATGATCTTGACACTACTGTCATTTGCTCCTCTTCCTCTGGGAAGGGGAATGAAGGCAGTAGAATTCGAGCCACTCTTTTCTCTCTATATCTGCTATGGAAATGTTCCTTTACAGTCTCATTATTGACCCTCATGATATGTGTAACCTCCTTCTTGATCTTTTGGCATCTACCCTTAAGACTCACTACTCTTTCCTAAATATATTTTGCTTACCTCATTTATTTTGCAACTCTTCAAACCATATCATTTGCTTCTACCTCACAGGCCTTCACACTTTTTGTGTCTTCTCTTTGAAGTTCATATACTCACTACCCCATGTTTCTGTGATCTTTGCAGTATCTGTCTTCTTTCCCCTTACGTTCACCTAACCCTGAGATTCTCATCTTTTCCATACCCCGCCCCTCTCTGTCTCTATCTCTGTCTCTTTCCTTTTTTCACCTTAAAACTTTCTATTGTTGGAATGCACTTATGTCCAACTCTCTTCCTTTGTGTTTACATTCAAGCTTCCCTCTTGTCACAAATTGGTCTTGATGCTAAGATCTTCAGAAGAGGACCTTTTGAGAATACCATTGCCAAAAGAAGCACACTTGACAGGTAGGCAGAAGAAGGCTTTCTCTTGTGTTTCTCTTAGATTGTGGATTGTACTCTTCTCAGAGCTGTGATCAGTTCCCACTCTCCACTATTAAGACAGGTATCAAGATATATTTCTTCAAACTGGCCTTTTGAAATGTTCTAGTGTTTGTTGACTATTAGTTTTGGTGGCTTTGTTGTTTTAAACTTTTTCTAGTCAAGATTGTAATGTCTTTGTTGTTCTGTTTATTTTCAGTTAAATTGTCAGCTACATTGAACACTGCTTCTGTTTATCTCTCAGAAAAAGGCATAAGAGGAAGGAGATAACTGCATCTTGGTTTAGTCTGATGCAGTACAACTTATTTAGTTACATTTAGGTCATAAACCTATCGTCAGGCTGTTTTAATTAATGGAACAAATTTTAGGTGCATATGTTACCTCAGAGTATGGTAGAGTCACCTTCTCTGGAGGTTTTTAAGCAGAGGATTACTGGCCATCTGTTGGGATTACTCTGATTGTCAAGGCAGGGGGTTGGATTGGATGGCCCTTGAGGTACCTTTCCAGCTCTCTGATTTTATGTGTAATATTGTTGAATTGTGAAGAACAAGGTAATTGGAACAAGATGCTATCAGATTGTTCTTTGGGAGCATGCCATATTTGTTCCATATCTTTCATTATGAGAAAAAGAAGGGAAGCTTATATAAGGTCTTCTCTCACTATGGGAAACAGTGCATCTTGCTCTGAAACATGCTGTCTCTGTGGCTTATGTAATTGCCATGATCATTTTTTTAAAAAGCCTCAGAGGTTTGATCATGTCAGCCTTGATTCCACTATACCTCTAGCAACAATGAGACAGATCCAGGAAGTTGTGGGCCGGTACATATAATCAACCCAATATTTTCAGCTACTGTTTACTGGCCTTCAACATGCCTTGTTTGGACAACTGCATACTGTGTAGTCTATACTACTGATATATACCAGATACAAAATGAAAGTTGTCTCAGGGAAAATTATATCCCAAAACAATAGTCATTGAAACAATGAAAGAATTCATTAAATCCCAGAGTTGGTAACTATGGCCAGTGAGGATTCCTGAAGTCATGTCTAATATAGTGTCCAGTTAGGTATGTTTTATTAACTAGTTAAAGATATGCATGTCTACTCAAAAGTAAATCCCCTTGTACACAATGGAAGATGTCATACCTGCCTATAGTGATCCCTGGTTTACTAAAATCCAGCTAGGCTCCCTTTAATGTACTAGTCTGCATAGGGCTGTGTTTGCAATATGTTTTGCAACTTCATCTGGAAGCCATGATCAAATTACTAATCAGAGATGGTTCCTGTGAGTGAATCGCTTCTTTCTTTTCATTGAAGTTTGTTTTTATGTGGATTTTATTGTCTGTTAGTTTCTTGACATTTAATATATATGTGAATCAATGGAGGCCTGTATCATAACAATATGAATTAGCTTAGTGAACTTCAATTGTGTTTAAGTCTATCACCTCCCTACTATTATCACCCCCAAATTGTTATAATAGTTAAAACCAATACACAGTGAACCCTTGGTATCCCCACTTGGGTTTGGTTCCAAGGCCCCTGTGGATACAAAAATCCATGGTTGCTCAGTTCCCATTATATAATATGGCATGTTTATTTATTTACGACATTTATATGCCGCCCTTCTCACCCTGAAGGGGACTCAGAGTGGTTTACAAGATATGCATACATACAATATATTATATTATATGCATAGTACAATACCATGTACTATGCTAATTAGTATTATACCATTAGTATTATTACTAATAATAATACCATTATTATACCATTAGTATTATTAGTAATATTATATGTAATATAAAAAATATAATTATAATATTGTATTATTATTAGTATTATATTGTATTACATTATAATATGATAAATATTATATACATTATATTATATTATATTACATTGTATTATATTATTAGTAAGGCACAGGACACAAGATGGAACTGTCTTCTGCCCCCTTCTCTCTTCACTTTGGCCCAGAGCACCAGTTGGTGGTGGTGGTGGTGGTGGGGGGGGGGGTCCCAACTGACGACATGGGTAGGAGACAAGATGGAACTGTTTTCTCCCTCCCCCCCTTCAGTCTGGCCCAGAGCAGCAGTTGGTGGGGGGTCCCGACTGATGACATAGGCAGGAGACAAGATGGAACTGTCTTCTACCCCCCCCCCTCCTTCACTCTGGCCCAGAGCAGCAGTTGGTGGTGGTGGTGGTGGTGGTGGGGGTCCCCAACTGATGACATAGGCAAGAGACAAGATGGAGCTGTCTTCTGCCCCCCTCCCCCTTCACTCTGGCCCAGAGCAGCAGTTGGTGGGGGGGGGGGGAGTGGGGTTCCCAACTGATGACATAGGCAGGAGACAAGATGGAACTGTCTTCTCCCCCCCCCCTTCACTCTGGCCCAGAGCAGCAGTTGATGGGAGGTCCCGACTGATGACATAGCAGGAGACAAGATGGAACTGTCTTCAACCCCCCCCCCCTTCACTCTGCCCCAGAGCAGCAGTTGGTGTGTGTGTGGGGGGGGGGGTGTCCCAACTGATGACATAGGCAGGAAACAAGATGGAACTGTCTTCTGCCCCCCTCTCTCTTCACTCTGGCCCAGAGCAGCAGTTTGGGGGGGGGGGGTAAATGTGTAAAATTGTGCTTCTTAAATATGTGTGTGTGTGTGTGTGTGTGTGTTTTCATGCTGTGGATGGTTGAATCCATGGGTACAAAATCCATAGATATGGGAGTGCTAACCATAGACTTTTACTAATAATGTATTCCTAAATATGCCTACTCTAAGTTCTATTGAATTCACCAATGCTTACACTGAAGGAAGCCGGTATGGCACTGCAACCTACTAAAGGGCTCCTTAGCCTACATCAACTTACTTGAGAATATGTCTCATAAAACCCATGGGACTTACTCTTGAAACATGTCTAAGAATTTGAAAAAAGCAGGTTTTTACTACCCCGGTTGTGGTTTTGTTCTTGGCGCAGAAAAATAGATTTTGATTTATGCACTGATTACAGTGTTAATAAAACGCCAGGTTTCTTATTCCTGGAGTAATTGCTCATATTCTATCTACCCTTCATATCTTGTGTGACAGAGAGGAATATCTACACCCAACTTCCCTTTTGGGGCTTGTGTAGCACTGCTTCCTTTTCCCCGAGAGACGACTGCGACCTTGTACTCTCTAAACTCTTCACCTCCTCCAACCATAAAAATCGATTGGCACCCAGAGTCCACAGCCCAGAAAGCAAAACTGCAGCCAGATCCGTCTCTCCTCTCCTTTCTGAAGGAAGGGAGGAAGGGAGGGGTGCATTGCATACCCACCTAGAGTTGTTTTTCTCTTTAAAACACAAAGAATTAACATAATTTATTCAGAAATAGCTTTTTTTAATGGTGATGCCTCGTTTTTAAATTCCCTTGTACGAGTGTGCCTTCAAATTGCCAGTAGGCTCAAGGCGACCTTATCAGTTTCCATAGGGTTTTCTTAGGCCACTCCCTTCTTCTAAAATCTAGCCTCCAGCCTTCCTTTGCGGCCTCCCATCCAATTACGAAGAGGGCCGACCCTGCTTAGCTTCCAAAAGCCCACCGGTTGAAGTGCCTTTGGCAATGGTGTCAAAGTAAAACTCTATCCGTCTCCCACAAACCGCTCAAACCGATGCGATTAAACCGAATTTATTCCAAAAATATTTTTCAGTATCACCCTTTCTTTCACATTTTCCAAAAAGACAAACGAAACTAATACGGCTTAAATCCGCAAATTGCAAAAAGATGCGTTCTAAATATATGCTACACTTTGGGCTTTTTACAAGTTCGTTCTCAAGTTTAGTTCTGGGGAGGATTATTATGTCTCCTCCTCCTCCTCTTCGTCTCCTTCTCCTAATTTCTCTCCCCCTTCTCCTTCATCTTCCTTTTTGTTCTCCTTCTTCTTGGTTCTTTTCCTCCTTCCCTTCATCTTCTTCTTCTGCTACTCCTCTTCTTCCTTTTTCATCTTTTTCCTCCTCCTTCTTCTCGTCCTCTTTCTCCTCCTTCTTTTTGTTCTTCTTTTCCTCCTCCTTCCTCTTCCTTCATATTGTTCTTCTTCTCCCCTCCTTCCTCTCCTTTTTGTTCTCCTCCTCTTCCTCCTCTTTCTTCCTCCTCCTCCTCCATCTATTTTTGTTCTCCTTTTACCTCTCCTTCGTCTTCTTGTTCTTCTTCTCCTTCTCCCCCTGCATCTCCTCCGTCTCCTTCTTCCTCCTCTTCTTCCTTCTTCATCTTATTTTTGTTCTACTCCTTCGTCTTCTTGCTTTCCTCCTCCTCTTCATCTTTTTGTTCTCCTTTGTCTTCTTCTCCTCCCTCTCCCCCTCCTCGGTCTCCTTCCTCCTCTTCTTCCTCCTACTTCATCTTCTTGTTCTTCTCCTTCTCCCTCTTTCCTCCTTCGTCTCATTCTTCTACCACCTTCCTTCTCCTCCTCCGTCATCTTCTTCCTCCTACTTCATCTTCTTGTTCTTCTTCTCCTTCTCCCCTCTTTCCTCCTTCTCCTTCGCCTCATTCTTCATCTCCCTCCTTCTTCTCCTCCGTCTCCTTCTGCCTCCTACTTCATCTTCTTGTTCTTCTTCTCCTCCCCTCTTTCCTCCTTCTCCGTCTCATTCTTTCACCTCCTTCCTTCTTCTCCTCCGTCTCCTTCTTCCTCCTGCTTAATCTTTTTGTTCTTCTCCTTCTCCTCTCTTTCCTCCTTCTCCTTCATCTCATTCTTCCACCTCCTTCCTTCTTCTCCTCCGTCTCCTTCCTCCACCTTCTTTTCCTCCTCTTCCTTCATCTTCTTGTTCTTCTCCTTCTCCCCTCCTTCCTCTTTCTCCTCCTCCTCCTTCTTCCTCTTTTTATTCTCCTTTTCCTTCTCCTTCGTCTTCTTGTTCTTCTCCTTCTCCCCTCCTTCTCCTCAGTCTCCTTCTTCCTCTCCTTCATCTTCTTGTCCTTCCCCTTCTTCTCTTTCTTTACCCAGGGAGAATCCCATCTCAGCGCGTTCAAGATTGCCGCGTTAATGAAATAAAAGGCAACAAGAGCCACAGGAGCGCTCTGCTTTCCCCGAGCCAGCCGCGCTTGTACAACTGGCGGCAGCCCCTCGAGCCAGCCACGCCGTGAGCGCCGCTTCCTCGAGCCCGCTTTTCCTCGGAAGCCATTTCCCGCGGGTTCGCTTTGGGCTTCCTTCCAAGGAGAGACCAGGGCCGCCGTCGAGGCAAAGCCCATCTGGGCCAGAGGCACCTCAGGAGAGACCGCTTCCCTGCGCCACGCCGCTCTCTTCTCAAGCGGGTTTTGAGGAAGGCTTGCAAAGTACTAAATCATACATAAAGTGTATTTGTGTGTGTGTAGGGGTCTATGTGGGTGTGCAGCATTCAATATCCAAGTTTGTCACATACTCACAAACCCACAAGGCAAGCAAGACCGTTTCTCTTTTGACACAAACTCGGCGAAATCGGGAAATCTCGAACCAGGAGAACAAGCTACTCCATTTCCTCTTTCTTTTCCTCACAATATCCCCAAAAGAATGAGGGAAAACGTCCCATCGTCCCACTTCCTATTCCGAGAAGTAAGCGACACGACTTTTAAGTTGCTTCCGTCCGTCCGAACAAAGCTCCTTGACATATTTATTCCCAGCTGGGTTGCCTTTGCCTTCCCCTTTGAGGCTGAGAGAGTGCCACTTGGAATATTGTGCCCTATTCTGGGCACCACAATTGAAGGGAGATATTGACAAGCTGGAATGTGTCCAGAGGAGGGCAACTAAAATGATCAAGGGTCTGGAGAACAAGCCCTATGAGGAGTGGCTTAAAGAGCTGGACATGTTTAGCCTGAAGAAGAGAAGGTTGAGAGGAGATATATGATAGCCATGTGAGGGGAAGTCATAGGGAGGAGGGAGCAAGCTTGTTTTCTCCTGGCATGGAGACTAGGAAGCGGAACAATGGCTTCAAACTACAAGAAAGGAGATTCCACTTGAACTTCCTGAATGTGAGAGTCGTTCAGCAGTGGAACTCTCTGCTCCGGAGTGTGGTGGAGGCTCCTTCTTTGGAAGCTTTTAAACAGAGGCTGGATGGCCATCTGTCGGGGTGTTTTGAATACGATTTTCCTGCTTCTTGGCAGAATGGGGTTGGACTGGATGGCCCATGAGGTCTCTTCCAACTCTATGATTCTATGACTTGCCCAAGGCCACCCAATGGGGCTTCATGGCTGAGTGGGAGTCTGGTCCCTGGCCTCCAGACTTGTTTGTGGTCCAAGGCACAAACCACGGCCTCACTTTGCCTCTCTTGGTCGCCATTTCCACTGAGAGAAGCTCTTTCAAGGCACTTGTTTCATGATTCAGAATGGCGCCTTCGAAGAACCTGGGGCTCCTTCTGCTCCACTTGAAAAAAGGCGCCAAAATCAGGCCTCATTTCCCTCACTGGCCACAATTAACTCCCTTCAGCGTCCTTTGGATCCCCTAGAAACGCTTCCCATGCCTCTGTGATTTGGGTTTGTTTCACGTTTGCTTCACACCCCTTCCACACAGCTGTATAAAATCCGCATTGAACTGGATTATATGGCAGTGTAGACTCTCATAATCCAGTTCAAAGCAGATATTATGGATTATTTGCCTTGATATTCTGGGTTATATCAGGGCCCTCAGAAACTGGGTCGAAGGGAGTGCTAGAAGGTGGTGTAAATGAGGGAGCTGGACACATACGACCTTTGAGCCACTTCCTTCGAAGGGATAAAACTGTGCTTAGAATCATGGAAGCCTGGAATTGGATGAGACCCCAAGGGCCATCCAGTCTAACCCCATTCTGCCACGAAATATTCATAGAATTATAGAGTTGGAAGAGACCACATAGGCTATCTAGTCCAACCCCCTGCCATGCAGGAAAGGCACAATAAAGGTATCCCAAAGAAGGCCATATAGCCTCTGTTTAAAAGTTTCCATGGAAGGAGCTTCCACCACACTCCAGGGCAGAGAGTGCCACTGTTGAACAGCTCATACGTGATTCCTGGCAGATAGCTATGCTTCAAAACGTCTGAGAAGGAGACCCCACCATACTCAGAGGGCCCTACCACACAACCCTATATCCCAGAATATTAAGGCAGGAAATCCCATTTTATCTGAGTGTGGGCTCAGATAACCCAGTTTAAAGAAGATATTGTGTGATTTTCTGCCTTGATATTCTGGGATATAGGGCTGTGAGGAAGGGCCTTGGGTTATCTGAATCCACACTCAGATATTGTGGGATTTTCTGCCTTGATATTCTGGGATATATGGCTGTGTGGAAGGGCCCTGAGGCAACTCTAAAGTTTAGGGGAAATCTCTTCACCTACAATTTGCATCCTTTTAAACATAGCAGTCATCGTGTCACCTCTCAGCTTCCTTTGCTCCAAAGGTCCTTCCATACAGCCATATAACCTAGAATATCAAAGCAGAAAATCCCACAATATATCATTTGAACTGGGTCATCTGAGTCCACACTGCCATATATTTCAGTTCAAAGCAGATACTGTGAGATGTTATTCAGCTGTGTGGAAGGGGACCAAGTTAAACATGACCTCAGCAGTTCCTTGGACCTTGGAAAGGTGTGGAGTCAAGTTGAAGTGGGAGCCCTGGCTGACCTTCTCTGAGTTGCCACCGTTTCTCAACCAAAGCAGCAAAGAGAGCCCTCAGGGCCTCAGGCCCCTTCCACACAGCTGAATAAAATCCCACATTTTCTGGGTTGTTGTAGATTTTTCTGGCTATATGGCCATATTCTAGAACATTTTCTCCTGACGTTTCGCCTGCATCTATGGGAAGCATCCTTAGAGGTTGTGAGGATGCTTGCCATATATGCAGGCAAAATGTCAGAAGAGAATGCTTCTAGAACATGGCCATACAGCCCAAAAAACCCTACAACAACCCAGTGACTCCAGCCATGAATGTATACAGTGTGGAATTAGGGCCCTTCCACACAACCATATAACCCAGAATATCAAGGCAGAAAATCTCACAATATCTGCTTTGAAGTGGGTTATCTGGTATTGTGAGATATTCTGCCTTGATATTCTGTGTTATATGGCTGTGTGGAAGGGCCCTAAATCCTCACTGCCATATATTCCAATTCAAAGCAGATATTGTGGGATTTTCTGCCTTGATATTCCAGGTTATATAGCTGTGTGGAAGGACCCTCAGTCCACACTTCCATATATTCCAGTTCAAAGCAGATACTGTGGGATTTTCTGCCTTGATATTCTGGGTCATATGGCTGTGTGGAAGGGCCCTCAGTCCACATTCCATTATATTCCAATTCAAAGCAGATATTGTGGGATATTCTGCCTTGATATTCCAGGTTATATAGCTGTGTGGAAGGACCCTCAGTCCACACTTCCATATATTCCAGTTCAAAGCAGATACTGTGGGATTTTCTGCCTTGATATTCTGGGTTATATGGCTGTGTGGAAGGGCCCTCAGTCCACATTCCATTATATTCCAATTCAAAGCAGGTACTGTGGGATATTCTGCCTTGATATTCTGGGTTATATAGTTGTGTGGAAGGGCCCTAAATCCACACTGTTATATATTTCAGTTCAAAGCAGATATTGTGGAATTTTCTGCCTTGATATTCTGGGTTATACGATTATATGGAAAGGGCCTTAGTCGCCCCGTCGGTCTTGGCTCTCTTTCAACGTGGCTTTGCAATAGTCCGCTGTCCTGGTGCTGATCTGGTGCCGTCTCGATTTGGGCGCCAAACTTTCTTCCCTTCACATCCCCTCCCTCTCTCTCTCCCTTTCCCCCCTCCCTCCGCGCGCGCTCCCTTTCCCTCCTCCTCCCTTCGCTTCCCGCTCCTTTCGACGGGAGGGGCGCGCGTGCGCACTGCTGCCCTTGCCTCCCTCCCTCCCTCTTTCCCTCCCTTCCTCTTTGCCCCATGGAGTTTCCCTCAGATTTGTTGCCGGGTAAGTAATGTGTGAAAGAGTCCACATCACACACAGCACCGCCTCAGCTTGGGCTACTATTTTAATACTGCGACTCCTACTAGTGTTATTATTATTATTATTTTCCTTTCTCCTGCCTGGTTGCCTAATAGCCGCAGAAGGTAAGCGAAAGGGGTTTGGAAAGGTCCCGGAATGCCACCGCCTTCTCTCTTTTGCTTTGCTTGGCTTTGCGTGGATTCTTTCTTTCTCTTTCTTCAGTACCGTGTGGGAAGAGGCAGGGTCAAAGTGGGCGCGTGGCTTTGAGGGGGAAAAAGAAAAGGGAGGATAGGAGAGGGGAACTAAATTATTATTATTATTATTATTATTATTATTATTATTATTATTATTATTATTATTATAGCGCGCCCCAAACTCCTGCTTATGTGACTCCAGGTCGGCTAGACTCAGGCTGGGCTTCTCTTTCTCCTCCTCTGTCTTGGGTGGGTCCTCATTTTGGGGAAAGTCAAGGCCAGAAGTGTGGCCTCTTGCTTCTCTTCTCTTTCTCCAAAGTCGCCAGATGTTGCTACTGCCTTCACTTTGGCGCCATCCTCAATGAAATAGGTCCAAGTTGGGCTTTCTCCCCTCCGTTCAGCAGGGGAACTCTCTGCCTCGGAGTGTGGTGGAGGCTCCTTCTTTGGAAGCTTTTAAACAGAGGCTGGATGGCCATCTGTGGGTGGTGCTTTGAATGCAACTTTCCTGCTTCTTGGCAGGGGATTGGACTGGATGGCCCATGAGGTCTCTTCCAACTCTCCAAGTTGGGCTTTCTTCTCTCCGTTCAGCAGTGGAACTCTCTGCCTCGGAGTGTGGTGGAGACTCCTTTTTTGGAAGCTTTTAAACAAAGGCTGGATGGCCATCTATCGGGGGTGCTTTGAATGCAACTTTCCTGCTTTTTGGGAGGGGGTTGGACTGGATGACCCATGAGGTCTCTTCCAACTCTCCAAGTTGGGCTTTTTTCTCTCTGTTCAGCAGTGGAACTCTCTGCCACGGAGTGTGATGGAGGCTACTTCTTTGGAAGCTTTTAAACTGAGGCCGAATGACCATCTGTCAGGGATGCTTTGAATGCAATTTTCCTGCTTCTTGGCAGGGGGTTGGACTGGATGGCCCATGAGGTCTCTTCCAACTCTATGATTCTATCCTGTGCGGCTTCCTCTCGGGAACTCTTTTTGCGCGTGGGGGAATTAGAGGGGGGCTATGAAACGTGACTGCGCCTGCGCGTCAGAAGAGGGTCCCAGAGTTGCCTTGGAACTCGTTTTGGATGGGTTTCACAACACCCAAAACAAGGGAAATGGAGCCTAGTGGAAGGAAATAGTTTGACCCGAAGTTAAGACTTTTTTGTTTTGCACCCCGTCCCTAAAAAGTCCCGACTTTTGGGAAGCCACTGCCCACACACCTGAGGGCTTCTTGGGAAACCAATGGAAGCAATTAAAACTCCTCCTTTCGGATTAAGAGCACCCCCCAATTGATCGATCTGTCAGGAATACTGTTGATTTATGAAAGGTGCTTATTTCCCGGGTAGGGAGAATTTTTATGTTCTCTAGGTGAAACGGAGTTCAAGCCAGCTCCCGAGCAGATTGATGTTTTAATAAAAATAAATAAAGAGAGAGAGAAAGGCCGGCTGGCTCTTTGGGGACATCAACTCCTCAAGTTAGATTAACAAATCAAAGGGTGGTGTTATCTTTGCATCTCGTTCCCTTGCCATCGAAAAGTGGCGGCGTCGCTTTTCTTGGGTGGTGTTGTTATTGTTGTTTGGGAAAGAGTCGCTTTGTGTGCTTTTGATTCTCCCACGTTTTCCTTTCCTGTTTTAAATCCACCGCGTCCGAAAGTTCAAATCAGAAAAGCAATCAATGTTTCGTAAGCAAAACGGCAAGGGTAATTTTGTTTTTGAGAAGTGGCTTAAAACGGCAGCCGAAGAGCTAAAGGGGAAAAGCTCGCGTGGCCTGTAGGTGGCAGGCTTTCCACGCGGTTGAGCCTTTGCTTCTGTCTTCCTTCCCAGCCCAAAGGGGAAGAAGAGGAGGAGGAGGAGGAAGAAAAAAAGAAGGGGGGAAATAGGCAGGGAAGGACCCCAGCACTTGTTGTTTACCTCGGTTCGCCTTCTGAGGTCTATTCGGATTAAACTTCCCAAAGTTTATTCTAAAAGGAAAGGCCGTGTTTTGGATGCATCCACATTATAGCATTGTATGTGTTGTTGAATGCTTTAATGGCCGGAATTATTGGGTTGCTGGGAGTTTTCTGAGCTGTGTTTTCATGTCCTAGAAGCATTCTCTCCTGACGTTTCGCCTACGTCTATAGCAGGCATCCTCAGTGATGTTTATATATCTGTGGAATATCCAGGGTGTTTATATATCTGTGAAATATCCAGGGTGGGAGAAAGAACTCTTGTCTACTAGTGTTGCAATTGACCACCTTGATTAGCATTTAATGGCTTTATAGCTTCAAAGCCTGGCTGCTCCCTGCCTGTGGATCCTTTGTTGGGAGGTGTTAGCTAGCCCTGATTGATTCCTGTCTGGAATTCCCCTGCTTTTTGAGTATTGCTCTTTATTTACTGCCCTGATTTTAGAGTTTTTTAAAATACTACTAGCCTGATTTTGCTAATTGTCATTGTTCCTTCCATTCTGTTGAAATTGTCCCACATGCTTGTGGATTTCAATGGCTTCCCTGTGTAGTCTGACATGGTAGTTGTTAGAGTGGTCCAGTATTTAAAAACTCTAAAATCAGGACAATTAAAAAAAACACTCAAAAAGCAGGGGAATTCTATACAAGAATCAATTAGGGCCAGCTAGTACCTCCCAACAAAGGATTCCCCCAGGCAGAAAGTAGCCAGGCCTTGAAGCTGCAAGGCTTCAGTGCTAATCAAGGTCGTCAACTGCAACATTCACATCAGGGAAATTCTAGTCAAGAATCAAGCAGGGCCAGCTAACACCTCCCAACAAAGGATTCCCCCAGGCAGGAAGTAGCCAGATCTTGAAACTGCAAGGCTATTCAGTGCTAATCAACGTCAGTTGCAACATTCACGCTTGCCTAGAACCGACAAGAGTTATTTCTCTCACCCTGGATATTCCACAGATATATAAACCTCCTGGTGGCCCAGTGGGTTAAACTGCTGAGCTGCTGAACTTGCTGACCAAAAGTTTGGTAGTTCAAATCTGGGAAGTGGCGTGAGCTCCCATTGTTAGGCCCAGCTTCTGCCAATCTAGCAGTTCGGAAACACGCAAATGAGAGTAGATCAATAGGTACCGCTTGGAAGGGAAGTAACTGCGCTCCATGCAGTCATGCTGGCCACATGACCTTGGAGGTGTCTACGGACAAGGCTTAGAAATGGAGATGAGTACCACCCCCCACTAGATAAAGTCAGGGGAAACCTTTACCTTTACCTATAAACCCCACTTGCCTAGTTTCCAACAGATCCCTCAACCTCTGAGGATGCCTGCCTTAGATGCAGGCGAAACGTCAGGAGAGAATGCTTCTGGAACATGGCAATACGGCCCGGAAAACTAACAACAACCCATCCACACTTTAGTTTGACAGCCCTTCTCTGCCAAAGACTGTTGGTGCTTCTGCGAACTACAACTCCCAGGCTTCCATGGTAATTAAAGTAGAGCCCCCCCAAAAAAGCAATTTAAGGTGAATATAAACTTCTTAAAGGAACCCATCTTATTTAGTGGGTGCTGGGTGGGAGCGTCCCACTTCCAAGGGCAGAGGTGGGCTTCCGGGCGTGAAAGGGAAAGGTTGCCAAACGTGGTTGTTGTGAGTTTTCCAGACTGTATGATGTTCCAGAAGCATTATCTCCTGACGTTTCGCCCGCATCAATGGCAGGCATCCTCAGAAGTGTCGAACTTGTTTAGAAAGGAGGGAAGTTTGACTAGCTACTGGGGAGTGGATCCTTCCTTTCATCCTCCCACCCACCCGTGTTGGACAGCGCTGGTTCAGCTGGAAGCGGATGGCCAGGGCATCCCTCCCCCGCTTGCCTTTCCTCCTCCTCCTCCCCCGGCCCACTTTGCAATGTAAATTTCAGCGGGACAAATTGCTTATTAATAGTCTCGGAAAAGGAGCCCCGTTTCTTTCTTTTCTTCTTTTCTCCCTCTGTTTTTTTTTTTTTTTTGTATTATTATTATTTCTGCATGGCCCCCAGCTACGCTCTGGGCAGCCCAACCGCCCAGCAGTTCTCGCTTCATTTAAATATACCAAAGGAAAATGCAAATCAGCCGGGGGTCCACACACACACACACACACTCACAAGCGCACGCACAGTCACACCCATCCTTTTATTCTTCATATTCCTTCCAACTTTAAACCCGTTTGAAATGAGATGTGTGTCACTGTCTATAGGGTCTGGGCACTCCACGCAGGATCCGTTTCTTGCATGGGCCGAACCACCCGAGCCAACCAACACATGCCATTATTCCGGATCGTTTCTCTCGTCCCACAAAGTCCGCCTTATAACTTATCCGGTGATAGAATCGGTTTTAATTATTGAAAAGACCGAGAGCGTTGTTGAAGGTTTTCATGGCCGGAATCACTGAGTTGCTGTGAGTTTTCCGGGCTGTATGGTCATGCTCCAGAAGCATTCTCTTCTGACGTTTCGCCTGCATCTACGACAGGCATCCTTTGAGGTTGTGAGGTCCTCTGCAGACTTTCCACAGATATATAAACCCAATTTTCCTAGTTTCCAACAGACCTCACAACCTCTGAGGATGCCTGCCATAGGTGCAGGCGAAACGTCAGGAGAAAATGCTTCTGGAACATGGCCATACAGTCCAAAAAACTCACAACAACCCAGTAATTCCGGTCATGAAAGCCTTCGACAATACAGGAGAAAGAAGGTTTGGAAGCTGCGAGGCCATTCAATGCTAATCAAGCTGGCCAATTGCAACATTCACACTTGCCTCAAGCAGACAAGAATTCTTGCTCCCACGCTGGACATTATTCCACAGATACTAGTTGGTGGGTTGTTGTGACTTTTCCGGGCTGTATGGCCATGTCCAAGAAGCATTGTCTCCTGACGTTTCGCCTGCATCCGTGGCAGGCATCCTCAGAGGTTGTGAGGTCTCATTAGTTGTGAGTTTTCCGGTTGTTGTGGGTTGTTGTGAGTTTTCCGGGCTGTATGGCTATGCCCAAGAAGCATTCTCTCCTGACGTTCCGCCTGCATCCATGGCAGGCATCCTCAAAGGTTGTGAGGTCTCATTGGTTGTGAGTTTTCCGTGCTGTATGGCCACGTCCAAGAAGCATCCTCTCCTGACGTTTCGCCTCCATCTATGCCAGGCATCCTCAGATGTTGTGGGGTCTGTTGGAAACTAGGAAAGAGGGGTTTACATATCTATGGAAAGTCCAAGGTGGGAGAAAGAGAAAGCTTTGAAGCTGCCTGCCGTGGATGCAGGCGAAACGTCAGGAGGGAATGCTTCTAGAACATGGCCATACAGCCCGGAAAACTCACAGCAACCCACAACAACCGGAAAACACATAACCAATGAGACCTCACAACCTCTGAGGATGCCTGTCATAGATGCAGGCGAAACGTCAGGAGAGAATGCTTCTGGAACAGCCCGAAAAACTCACAGCAAACCAAGCCTTTTGCAAGAGCTAAGGAAAAGCTTTCAAAGGCTGGCTCTAACCGTCAAATAATAGTTTGAACTGCATTATATGGTTCTTATAATGCAGTTCAAGTTGCATTATTTGACAGCGTAGATCCATTCGAAGTGTATTGGGGTAAAAGAGGAATGTTTTCTCATTTTGTCCCTTGGCTTCCAACCTCTCTGTGTCTCTCTATGTCCACCCAAAGAGGTTCGACTTCCTGTGCGTTTGAGCAGGACAGGAAATGGCCCTAAATGAAGTCTAATCTTTAGAAAACTCAGAAATCTATATATTTTTCACGCCTCGAGGGGGATCCCCGCATTCCCAAACGGCGACCCGTCCCTCCCACGCGTGGATTCTCCACGGTCACAAACCTGCGTGGCTTGAGCTTTTTTTCCCCGCGTGTCTTCCGGGGAGGAAAGAGTTAAGTCCCTTCTCCTACAGGCGAGGTCTTGTTAGGCTGTAATCTGCATTTTTCTAACTACGGCGTAATAAAAAAGAGAGAGAAGTTTGGAGACACCTTTCTTGATTATACCTTTGGCGATACTTGGGATTTTTCTTTTTTTTACATTTAATTTGCATTTTGTTCTCCGCGAGTGTGGAAGTCTTGAGTGGAGGATTGAATTTTATTAGGACATCTGGACTGACAATATCAAACCAGACACCCGCGTCCCAAAGCATGCTAAAATTTCAGAGTTAATTAGAACGAAGTGTGTTTAATTAAAGCCAATTATAATATCTGAAATGATCGGATCGATCCTTGTTTGTTCAGACCTGAGTCGGGGAAGGTGTGGGTGGTGGGCTCACAAGGAAGAGCCCCAAAACTTTCACGTGGGGGTGCTGGGAAATAAATAAAACGGGGCGCGGAGGAGGAAGCAACAAAGGAAAGAAGGGGAGGTTTTGGGGGGGGCGGCTTTTACAACGGCTCAAGCAGTTTGGAAAGCGAGCTTGATCCGGATCTTATTCCGATCTAGCGTTGCCTCTCTTGAAGACTTCCCTCCTCCCCAACAGGAAGCCTAAGGGGCCAAATTTCCAATTTTCGTCCTGGTCGTAGTTGAGTTTCCACCACCCACCCTCTCGATTTCTCCGCCTCTCTTTCCTAACAATCCCTTCGCCCTAAACCCGGCGGAGACCTTTCCATCCCCCGTTATAACAGGACGCCTTTTCTCATCCCGCTTTTCCCAGTTTGGGAGGCCCAATTGACACCGCTTTGACTCCGGAGCCCAGCTTCCCCCGAGCCAGAGCTCTCCTTCCTCTTAAAAGGGCCTTTCCAATCCAAGCTTCCTTTCGGAAAGGATGTTTTCCCCCTCTTTGCATCCATTGATCTCTTTGGTGAGAGGCTAACCACCCAGCAAGGCAAAATTTGGCAGCCTGGGTTGGTATGTTGTTTCAAAGCTGCAGATCTGGGAACTCAAGACTGGAGGCCGACTTCGCCTTTACAAAGTGGAGAGACAGATTCTCTGAATTTCCCAGCTTCCTTTTAATATCCTACCAATTCCAGTGATAACAAAGGCCTAAGAAAACCGCTTTTCTGTTTTATATGTGTTTACGTCACAAGTAAAATAATCCCCACTCAGACAACGAGATGGAAAGAGAGAGAGACAGAGAGGTGCTACTTTTTGTCGCCCAGCCCTCTCCATCTCAATCCTGTTTGCCTTGAAAATCTCTTTTCCCCACCCAAGGAGGCGCTGTTTGTCAAACTTCACCACCGCCGTGAGGCTTGGAAGGGCTAGAACTTCCTTACTTAGGAAACTAAATCTTTTTCTTCGAGGAAGGAATGGTGCGGGTTTCACAAAATGAGATGCCTTTCCTCCGGTTTTCCCTCAATCCTTCCATTTCCCTTGCAAACCGAGCTTTCACATAACGTAAAGGTAAAGGTTTTCCCCTGACATTAAGTCCAGTCGTGTCCGACTCTGGGGTGTGGTGCTCATCTCCATTTCAAAGCCGAAGAGCCAGCGTTGTCCTTAGACACCTCCAACCAAGGTCATGTGGCCGGCATGACTGCATGGCGCGCCGATATAAATATAAATATAAATATAAATAAAATAATAATAATAATAATAAGAAGATATATATGTATATACGTGTGTATATATAATAATAATAAAATAAAAAATAAAAATAAATAAAATATAAATATAAATATAAAATATAAATAAATATAAATATAAGATATACGTGTGTGTGTGTGTGTGTATAATCTAGTGGCTACAAAACTTTGTTTCAGTGCCCCAACGTGGATCTGCCCCCCCCCCCCTAAATATCAGGGAGAAGGGGCGAAATGGGTCGGGTTTCCCAGAAGTGTATGATTCGTCTCCTCACAAACCCAGATACAATTAGTTTGGGTAGTTGTGAGTTTTCGGGTTGTATGGCCATGTTCCAGAAGCATTCTCTCCTGATGTTTCGCCTGCATCAATGGCAGGCATCCTCAGAGGTTATGAGGTGTGTTGGAAACTAGGCAAGTGAAGTTTACATATCTGTGGAATGCCCAGGGTGGGAGAAAGAATGCTTATCTGCTTGTGGCAAGTGTGAATGGCCTTGCAGTTTCAAAGCCTGGCTGCTTCCTGCCTGGGGGAATCCTAAGTTAAGATGCCTTATTGTACCAGGATTGCTGGCAAGCGAACAGCAGAAATGCAATTCAGATTCACAATCTTCATGCTTCAAGTTCCATGGCATAGCTACTCTTAGTTTGGAATCCATTAGTGTGATATCACAACCTCTGAGGATGCCTGCCATAGATGCAGTCGAAACGTCAGTAGAGAATGCTTCTGGAACAGGGTCAGACAGCCCGGAAAACTCACAACAACCCAGTGATTCTGACCATGGACGCCTTCGACAATACCTTTAATTTGTTTTTGTCGGTGCTGCCTGGTAAGAATGCCCAACCCGGGTTTGCACCTAGAGACATGTGAACGGGATGGGTGTATAGGCAAAACCTCCTGTTTTAATAGGAAAGATCACGCCAAATCGGATCTTTGGCGGCGTCCCGTTCCCATCCCAGTTCTGATCCCTCTTTGGTGGCTTGATGAAGATAAAAGAGGGAGGGAAAGAGATTGAGAGAGAGAGAGAAGCAAGGACCTTTTCATTAGAATGTGGTTGTAGTTCAGGGTCCCCCTCCTTCTCTCCCTCCCTCCCTCCCTCCTCTTGTGCCCTTTGCCCTCCGGGTTGACGCCACTGGGACTTCTGTTTTGGGGAAAGGAAAAGGGTGACGGATGGGATCCGGACGCAGAGGAGGGGGAGGCGACCCCAAGCCGAGCTTCCTGAGTCGCCTGTGGCCACAGGCACGCAGGAGGGCGGCCAACTTCGCCTCAGTAGTAGCTCTTCCTGCTACTACAGTAGCCGCAAAGTGTTGGCGATGGAGTGGAATTGCTTTCCCTCCCCCCTAAACCCCTTTGCTTTGACCCTCAAGGCTCGGTTTTGGCAAGAAAAAGAGTTTTCTTTTTTTTTTTTACACACTCAAAATACAAAACACCCACCCCAGGCTGCCCAGTGAAGCGCACCAGACTGGCGTTGACACGAGTGGGGTTTGTCCACTGGGGTCCCAGAAGTGGGAGGTCCCTTTTGGGTCGGTGGGATCGCCCAGAGCCCCCTTCCCACCCACCTCGCCTGAGGATGCCATGTTTCAACAAACTCGCTGGCACAACCAATTTGCGGCTCCTCCAGAAGTCAGGAAACAAGAGTTTTCCTGAGATTTCCCTCTGTGGGACTGGGCATAAATGACTCGGAAAGGAACTAAAGGCGTCCTCTCAATCAAAAAAAGATTGAAAGGGGGGATAGTTGGCTTCTCTCCCCACCCCGAATAACAATACTAGTTAGCGGGTTGTTGTGAGTTTTCCGGGCTGTATGGCCATGCTCCAGAAGCATTCTCTCCTGACGTTTCTCCTGCATCCATGGCAGGCATCCTCAGAGGTTGTGAGGTCTCATTGGTTGTGAGTTTTCCGGTTGTTGTGGGTTGCTGTGAATTTTTCGGGCTGTATGGCCATGTTGTAGAAGTTTCGCCTACATCCATGGCAGGCATTCTCAGAGGTTGTGAGGACTGATTGGTTGTGAGCTTTCCGGTTGTTGTGGGTTGTTGTGAGTTTTCCGGGCTTTATGGCCATGTTCCAGAAGCATTCTCTGCTGACGTTTCGCCTACATCTATGGCAGGCATCCTCAGAGGGTGTGAGGAGTTATTGGTTGTGAGTTTTCCGGTTGTTGTGGATTGTTGTGAGTTTTTCGGGCTCTATGGCCATATTCAAGAAGCATTCTCTCCTGACGTTTCCTTAGGATGCCTGCCATAGATGCAGGCGAAACGTCAGAAGAGAATGCTTCTGGAAATGGCCATACAGCCCTGAAAACTCACAGCAACCCAGTGATTCCGGTCGTGAAAGCCTTCGACAATATTAGTAGTGTTACTAGTCAAGACCGGGTGTAAATGAGGAAGAGAGAGAGACAAAGAGCAGAAGGAGGGAAAGTTCTGAACTTTTCCTCTCCTGTCCTCCAAAAAAGTTTCCACAGCCAAAGAAGAAACTTGCACAGCTTTCCCCCAAAGTGTGCCGTGGGGAAGGGAGGGGTGATCGTGGGGGAGGGAAGACGAACAGCGTGAAACGGAGCACCGGGCAAAATCCTCCCCTGAATCCACGTGGGGAAAGTTGGAGGGTTTGAACCGCTGAGGTGGAACCGCTCTTTCTTCTCCTTCAGGTTGGTGGCAGGGCGGTAATAAGTGGAGTGTTTGCTGTAATAGTCCCGGGAGGACCATCCCGAAAAAAAGTCTCTCTCTCTCTCACACACACACTCAGAGAGACACAAACACACACCAACGCGATGCTCTTCTAAGCTGGTGAAATTAGCCTCTCAATGGGCATCTGTGGGATTCAGGTCCAGAGTGTGGCCAGGGGTAAAGGAATAGGGGGCTGGAAGTGGGGGGGGGGGGAGAGAGAGAGACCTTAAGCGTGATTTATGGTAGAAGGGGGGGGGGCTGCGATGGAGTTGGTGGAAAGGGCAGCTCGGACGCTTCTCTGGGGCAGAAAGAAGGGGCCTGGGGCGTGGGTTGCTTGCTGCAGCCCCTGGGAGGGCTCTGTCCCTTTAAGGTCACGGCATGCTCTGGTATGATGTGGCGAAGGACAGCTGGGCAATGGCCATCTGACTGACTCCGGCTTGACATCTGGGAGCCCACTGGTGTGTGGCACGCGAATCGCTTGATGTCGCTATTTAAATGCAAATTTCGGGGGGGGGGGAGAGATCATTGAAGCCTCACCCCGTAAATTCACACAAAAGGAACACTTCACGCAAAAGGGGGGGGAAAGAAAGGGAGGGCGCCGTTACTTCGGGAGGTCTTGGCTGCCTCATGCAAATCGCATTCAAATCCGCGGGCCCTTCTGCCTGGCTAACTTTGCTAAGGTCAAGACTTTGTTTTGGGAGAGAGGGGAGTGGGCGAGGGGAGTGGGCGAGGGGGGGGGAGGGCAGGGTTGGCCTTGGGAGCAGCGCCTTCTTCCCCCGAGGAGGAGGTTGGGTCCCCCTTGTCTCTCTCTCTCTAAGGAGCGGGAAAACAACCTTTAAATCTATTTATATTTATATATATAGGCAGTGGGGATTCCCACGCTCCCTGTCCATCTTCGCCAGGCCCTCCTGAAGTTGTAAAAGTTTTCAAAAGGCAGGGGATATGGGCTTTTCAGGCCTCTCTTGGGACATCAAAGTCTCCTGAACTTCACCGCTAAGAGCTGGCCTTGGTCATCCCCAGACGGCTGGCCTCTTTAGGTCAGGTTTTGTTCCTAAAGCCTCGACTTCCACCACGAATTAGGCGGGTGAGGATTTAACACCAAGCTCAGCCTCCTCTCCTTTTTCTTTTCTCAACTCATCCCTTGGGTCCAAGGGAAAAGGTTTGCGCCTTGTCCTTCACCAGGACTGTAAACTTGAGTTTGATGGATTGCTGTGAGTTTTTCGGTCTGTATGACCCTGTTCAAGAAGCATTCTCTCCTGACGTTTCGCCCACATCTATGGCAGGCATCCTCAGAGATTGGGAGGGATACTGGAAACTACAACTCACAACAACTCACAACGACCAATGAGACCTCACAACCTCTGAGGATGCCTGCCATAAATGCAGGCGAATCATCAGGAGAGAATGCTTCTGGAAACTAGGCAAGAGGGGTTTATATATCTGTGGAAGGTCTTGTGTCGGAGAAAGAACTCTTGTATGTTGGAGGCAGGTCTGAATGTTGCAATTGGCCACCTTGATTAGTATTGAATAGCATTTCAGCTTCAAGGTCTAGCTGTTTACTGCTTTTGTTAGGAAGTGTTAGCTGGCCCTGGTTGATTCATTTCTAGAATTCCTCTGTTTTCTGAGTGTTCTTTATCTATTGTCCTGACTTCAGAGTTCTTTTTAAAATACTGGTAGCCAGATTTGAGAAGTGTTAGCTGGCCCTGATTGATTAATTTCTAGAATTCCTCTGTTTTCTGAATGATGTTCTTTATTTATTGTCCTGACTTCAGAGATTTTTTAAAATACTGGTATCCAGATTTTATTCAATTCCACCCAGACCTTGAAGACTATTCAATGCTAATGAAGGGGGCCAATTGCAACATTCACACTTGCCTCAAACAGACAAGAGTTCTTTCTCCCACCCTACAGACATATAAACCTCACTTGCCTAGTTTCCAACAGACATCACAACCTCTGAGGATGCCTGCCATAGATGTGGGCGAAATGTCAGGAGAGAATGCTTCTGGAAGATGACTGTACAGCCCGGAAAACTCACAGCAACCTAATGATTCCGGCCTTGAAAACCTTAGACAACACATTGATGAAGGGTTGTTTGTAAACATAAAGAGGGGCCCAGAGCGCCTTTCCTCTGATCCAAACCCTGGGTGTCATTTGTCCTTTCCTTTCCTTCCTTCTTTCCTTCTTTCTTTCCTTCCTTCCTTCCCGTTTCTCCTTGTATGTCTGTGGCATTGAGCCAGAGGAGAAAAAAAAAAGGGGGGGGGGGGTAAAAGACAAGAAAGAGAAAGTTGGTGAATGATAAAGACCGCATTTTCCACGCTTTGGGTACAGGACCAGATGATCTAGAAAATGAGCTGAAATAGATTCAGCCTCAGAGTCTGATGTGAAGAGCAGCTGACTCCCCGATTCCTGGCCAGATGGCTTCTGAACACAGATTTGCATTCATTTTCGCTTAATATCGTCCAAAATAGCGGGGCAGCTGCATTTGTTGTCAAAAAGGTTTAAAAACTCCCCTTTTTCTTTCTGGGGCAGGATCGTTACCTTCTGTGACGGGGGGCTTAGGCAACTTTCACCCCTCTCGCCCCCCCTCCCCTCCCTCCCTCCCCTCCCTTCGCCTTTTAGTCAACAGTATCAGATTTAAAAGGATTTGTTTTAAAACCTTCTAATTTGGTAATCAGATTTAAATCGCCTTGGCGCGTGTAATCTGAATTAAAGATACTGTCAATGGTGGGGAGAAGGGTGCTTTTGTCAGCTCGGGCAAGGAGGAGAAACTTTATATTTTATGACCAGATCAGGGAAGAAAGTATATTTTAAGGAACAGTGAGGAAAAATAAGATTTTCTTGACTGGAAGGAGCTTTATCGGCTCAGGATGCGGTACAAAATCTCAAGTGCCAAATAGAAAGAAGCAGAGATACCTTTTTCCTTCCATCCCATCAACCTGTTTGTTGTAGGTTGTTCGGGCTGTGTTCCAGAAGCATTCTCTCCTGACGTTTCGCCTACATCTATGGCAGAGGTTGTGAGGTCTGTTGGAAACTAGGAAAATTGGGTTTACATATCTGTGGAAAGAGAAAGCTTTGAAGCTGACTGCCAACAGACCTCACAACCTCTGAGGATGCCTGCCATAGATGGAGGCAAAACGTCAGGAAAGAATGCTTCTCCCCGAAAAAAACTCACCACAACCCAGTGATTCCGGCCATGAAAGCCTTCGAGAACCTGTTTGTAACTTGAGTTGTTTTCCCAAGCTTTGCCCAGTTACAAATGTAACGCTTAAAGAGACAGGTTTTGTCCCCCCCCCCCCTCCTCCTCCCTTTAATTTATCATGAAGAGTTTCTATACACTTTGATTTAAGGTTATTAACATTCTATAGACAGTGGCATCTTTAATATGTGGCGATCGCTTCTAAAGACTAATCTCATTACCCTCAAATAGTCATAAAATATGATTTTATTATACTTACGTATTTAATTAGACGGCCAGCAATGTAATGGATTTTGAGATCGGGTAGAGAGAGCAACAGCTTTGATAATTCACTTATCTTTAGCAATAGTCATTAACCCTCCACACCAGCAAAATAGATGGCTTTCCAACCCTTCCAGGAGGGGATAGGGGGGTCCCCCCTCTTATTGGACTTCGATTTTCGCCGATTAATTAAAAATCGGGAGGCACCAGCCCTGCCAATTCGCATAAAAGGAAGCCCTAAACCCACCCAAGATGGGGAGACGCTTGGCGATTCAGGAGCTTCTCTGAATCAAAGCAAAGGAGAGTTGGCTGAGGAAAGGGTCTGCTGTGCCCTTTCCCCAAAGAGACACCCTCTGAGTCTTTCCCCCTCTGTTAAAACAAATGCGCATTAAAGAGTCCCTCCGTCTGTCTCTCTATCTCTCATCTTCTCCTTAGCCTTTCCTCCTAAACTTCTCCCGGCTTAGACAGGGATTTACTCCCAAGTAAGGGCCCCCTTCCCTCCCAAAGACTTTGGGAAAGGAGCTCGGTCTCTTCTCTCCTTCTCTCTCTTTCTCTCTCGAAGCTTTTCCTCGAAACCGGAGTTTCCAAGATGCGCCTTGGCTGGAGAAAGCCGTTCCCGGAAAAGAAAAAAGAGGGGGGGGGGGTTAGGAATAGGAATCACTCGCCAAGCATCGATTGGGATCTTTCTAAAAGACGTCTTGCTCTTCTTAGCCCAACTTCATTCATTGCCCGGTTGAAAATAGACAGGGATGGGAATGAAACACAACTGGCAGGGAAAAGGAGAAGGGGGGGTGTTGGCTATTGTTCCCCCTTCCTGGCCGAGATTGCTAGAAAGTTTGTGCTCTCCGGCTCCGCACCCACACACGCATACACCCCTACAATTCCGGGATGCCCTGCACCCCCCGAAGTATCTTTATTTCCCCCAAGGCAGGCCTTCCCTGCAGGTCTGGGACCACCTGTAATAGCCACGGGGCTGAAACCTGAGCCTGGAGCCAGGTTTTCCCACGGAACACTATGCGAGCAGCACTTCTTGCATCCACACACACACCGGACCCCTTAGTCGAAAGTGACCTTTCCTTTCTACGATTTTAACCCAAATATTGTGGCAAAGGGGAGGGGGAAAGGAGAGCTAGGTAAGTGTGCAAGCATGGGGAGATACCCAAGCCTATTTCCTATACCCACACGCTTTCCTCCACCGCTTCTCTTTCCCTACTGCTTATACCAAGGCTGGCTTTTGCAATGACTCTTTGGCAAAGGCGCTCCAGAGAAAGAGAGAGAGAGAGAGAGAGAGAGAAAGGGAGAGATAGAAAGAGAAAGAGAGAAACAGAGAGAGAGAGAGAAAGAGAGAGAGAGAGAGAAAGGGAGAGACAGAAAGAGAGAGAGAGAGAAAGAGAGAGAGAGAAAGGGAGAGACAGAAAGAGAGAGGGAGAGAGAAAGAGAGAGATAGAAAGAAAGAAAGAGAGAGAGAGAGACAGAGAGGCAGACTCTCCATTTAATATTCTAACTTCATTGGTTGTTGTGGCGCGTGCATGTTGCATGCCTAGATATTTTATATGTGTGTGTGTGTGTTAGTGTGTGTGTGTATATGTGTGTGTATTATATGTTATTGTAGAATATATATATTCTACACACACACATATATATATGGGTTTGATTTGGGGTTTTTTTACTCCCATACACACACATATATGATATAGTAGAATATATATATATATATATATATTCATATATGTCTCCTACTATAAGATATGTGTGTGGGGTATATATATATTCTACTATAATATATATATTCTACTATATCATATATATGTGTGTGTGTGTGTGTGTGTGTATGCATCCTACTATAAGATATATATGTGTGTGGAATATATATATTCTCTACTATTATATACATATATATATATGCTACTATATCATATATATGTGTGTATATATGTCTCCAACAAGATATTTGTGTATGTGTGTGGAATATATATATATATATATATTCAACACACACACACACACACACACACACACACATATATATATATAATATGTGTGTGTGTGTATGTAGGTCTTCTACTATAAGATATATATGTTTGTATGTGTGGAATATTTGTGTGTGTGTATATATATATGTATATTCAACTATATCATATCTATGTGTGTGTGGCAGTAAAAAGACCCCAAATCCAACCCACCGCCACCCGGCTTGCTGTGTTACAAGGGCGGGGGGGGGGGGGATGTGTGTATGGAAGGAGGCGTCTCGGCGGCTGCAGCAAGCAAGCCGGCAAGCCAGTAAGCCATCCAGCCATCCAGCCAGCCACCGAGCCCGCCATCCATCCGGCCAGCCAGCCAGTCAGTCAGGACTAAACAAGCTGCGGCGCTGGGGGCGAGGGAGGGGGCGGGCTGAGGGCCCTGCCCATATATGGCGTTGGCTCCGCCCCTCGCGCGTCAGAATCTGACAGCGCCGTTCCCGGGGGTCTAGAGTTTTGGCTCCCGGGAAAGGTTCCATTCCTCGGGGATGGAGGGCTGAGTTTTGTACGCTTCCCCTCCATCCTGCCAAAGACGCGTCGGGCCCCTGGTCGAGCTCTCTCCTGTGCCCAGGCACACCTCCATGGTAATCATTTTTTCGTTTATTTGTCTTTGGGAGCAGAGCAGCCTCCTTGCCAGAAGTGGTCGATCCAGCCGTGTCCTGAAGCGGGCTCCGCGTTTTTTATTATGCTTTTTTGGCGCGGGGGGAGAAAAAAAAGGGATGCTGCTCTTTGCCTAGGATGACACCACGTTGAGAAGACTTCTCGGAAAGGCAAACAAACAAGCCCCGTTATTTATTTCTGAGAGAGAAAGAGGAAAAAAAGAAAGAGAGAGAGAGAGACGGAATTGCGAAGACAACGACTTTGGCAAAACAACAACAACCCAAACTTATTTTTCCCCTCTCTTCCCCCGTCTTCGCCACCCCCCTTTTCCAACTCCTCCGGGTTTTGTTTTGTGTGGTGTGGTGGTGTGTGTAGTTTTTTCTCTCTCTCTCCCCCTTTCTCAAACCTCCAAACTGGAACGCCATCCAAGTAGAACTGCTCAGTATATTGTTTATGCCGTGCCAATCCAGGACAGATTGAAGGCGGAAAGACGACTTGAAGTGGGCTTTTCTCCGACTCGTCGCGGGGAGTAAAGTCATCTCTCGCCTATCCCGGTCGCCAAGGAGAGCGGGGGACCGAGAGAGAGAGAGAGAGAGAAGAAGGGAAGGAAGCGAGGAAGAAAAGCGAGGAAGCCAAGGGGGGCTCCAACCGAGACAGAAGCCGCCATCCACCCCTTCCTACCGCCACCCCCCACTCCCTCGAGCTGACATTTCTCATCATTTCTGAACCCCATTTGGTGAGGAGCTGGTTTCGCCCCCAAAATTGTTTTAATGTTTGGGATTCAGGAAAATATACCACGAGGTGGGACGACCATGAAAGAAGAACCGCTGGGTAGTGGAATGAACCCAGTCCGGTCGTGGATGCATACGGCGGGGGTCGTGGATGCGAACACAGCCGCCCAAAGGTACGCGCGCCTGCCAAATGGGGAGCCCCCCCCCCGCTCCCTCCCTTCCTTCTCATGCCTTCCCCCCATTTCTCTTGCCCCCTTCCCGCGCTTGGGCTTCTCGTCCCGGCCGTAAATCGCCCTCCGTCCTCCGGATCAATTGCAATCTCCCTCAACTCCGCTTCCTTGTCTCTCTCCCGCCCCCTGCTCGGCGCTCTCCTCCTCCGCTTCTCTTTCTCCTTCTTTCTCTCCCTCTCTCTCGGGTTTGCTCCCTTTGCATTGCATCAGATTACGGGTAGGGTCAACAATGGGGAAGTCTCCCTTTCTCCCCCAGATGTCCATCCCAGATGTCACTCCTAATGTGGTTGTCCTTCCTTCTTTCTCTTCTTCCTTCTTTCTTTCCTTACTTCTCTCCTTCCTTCATTCCGTCCTTCTTTTCTCCCTTCTCTTCTTCTTTCCTTCCTTCCTTCTCTCCTTCCTTCTCTTCTTCTTTCCTTCGTTCTCTTCTTCCTTCTTCCTTTCCTTCCTTTCTTACTTCTCTCCTTCCTTCCGTCCTTCCTTCTCTCCTTCCTTCTTTCCTTTCTTCTCTTCTTCTTTCTTCCTTCACTCCTTCCTTTCTTCCGTCCTTCCTTTCTTCCTTCTTTTCTTCCTTCTTTCCTTCCTTCTCTTCTTCCTTCCTTCACTCCTTTCTTACTTCTCTCCTTACTTCCGTCCTTCCTTTCTTCCTTCTCTCCTCCCTTCTCTTCTGTCTTCCTTCCCTCCTTCTTTCAAATCATAACAATCGGCCCTTGCAGCCCTCTCTGTTTCTCCGCCACCTTCTCCTCCTCTTTTTCTTCCTTCCTTCCTATCATAACAACCGCCTCCATCTTCGCCCCTGCAGCCCTCTCTCTTTCTCCGCCGGCTTCTCCACTTCTCCTTCTCCTCCTCTGTCTCATTCTTCGTTCCTTCCTTCTTTTCTTCTTTCAATTCATAACAACTGCCTCCATCCTAGTCCCCAAAACCCTGTTTCTCCGCCGCCTTCTCCACTTCTCCTTATCCTCCTCTTTTTCCTTCCTTCCTTCCTTCTTTCTTTCAAATCATAACAATCGCCCCCACGTCCCTGCAGCCCTCTCTGTTTCTACCTTCTCCACTTCCCCTTCTCCTCTTTCTCCATCTTTCCTTCCTTCTTTCCTTCTTTCAAATCATAATAACCGCCTCCATCCCCTTCCCCAAAGTCCAGAGTATCTCCGCCGCCTTCTCCACTTCTCCTTATCCTCCTCTTTCTCTTCCTTCCTTCCTTCCTTCCTTCCTTCCCTCCCTCCCTCCCTCATTCTATCCTTCTCTCCTTCCTTCCTTCCCTCCTTCCTTCCTTCTTTCAAATCATAACAATCGCCCCCGAGTCCCTACAGCCCTCTATTTCTCCGCTGCCTTCTCCACTTCTCCTTCTCCTCCTCTTTCCCTTCCTTCCTTCCTTCTTTCAATTCACAACAACCGCCTCCATCCTGGCCCCCAAAGCCCTCTTCTCTGTATCTCCGCCGCCTTCTCCCCTTCTCCTCCTCTTTCTCTTCCTCTTTCTCCTCCTTCTCACCGAGTCCCTTCTCTTCTTTTTCTCCCCGCAGCGGTGTGGGGTTGGCTCGGGCCCATTTCGAGAAACAGCCGCCTTCCAATCTCAGGAAATCCAATTTTTTCCACTTCGTCTTAGCTCTCTACGACAGGCAGGGCCAGCCCGTGGAGATCGAAAGGACAACTTTTGTCGACTTTGTGGAAAAAGAGAAAGTAAGTCTTTTAAAAAAAAAACTCTTCCCAAATATTAAAGTAAGTCTCCCCATTTTTAAAAAATGTGATTTAAGCCTGATCCTGTTCCCCTTGACTTAGACACTGGCAGCCTCTAACGGGACTCCAGAGGCGTCCTAAACCACGTGCAGTTTCTCCAAGTTTTGTATGCCAGCGATTGGCTTCTCAGGCTAGTTTGGAAAGTCGCCTTTTGCTTGAGCAGTTAACGCCACATTTTGGATCCCAAGCCAAGCTTGCCCGTTCCAACAAAACACAGATATGGGAGGGAAAAATGCTAAACCTCATTCCCAACCATCCAAACAGAGACTGGATGGCCATCTGTCGGGAGTGCTTTGAATGCTATTAGGGGGTTAGAGTGGATGGCCCACGAGGTCTCTTCTAACCTTACGATTCTATCCTCTCCTTCTTAAAAGCCATCTATTCAATGCCATTCTTTGTCATCACTTGCAGGAGCCCAACAATGAAAAAACTAACAATGGGATTCACTACAAACTCCAGTTATTGTACAGTAATGGTAAGTTTTAATCGTCACCCCCTCCTTTGTTGTTTGTGTTGTGTTTTGTGTGTGGTAGGAAACCCAAAGTATTGTTATTGTTGTTGAAACTTCAAATATGATGTCATATGACAGGTTTATTACTTTATATACACAATAGAGAGGAACAACATGAATAAATGTCCATATTCATGTAGATTAACATAATAGGAAACAACCAGCGACTTCTCCCTCTCCAAAAAAAAAGTAAACAAATGGATAAAATAAGCCAAGGGTATAAAGATTTCGAGATTAAAATTACATGACTGCGAACACGGCTCTTCTGGTGGCAGAGAAGGAAAACAAAACATAAACGATCAATAAGTCAATGGTACTTTACATGATTAACCGGCTGGTCTTGAAGTGGAAAGGAACAACATCTCCTCTTCTCTCTCTCCCCCCCCCCCATCCCGCCCCCCAACCCGGGATCAATACCTGCTCCAGCACAACATCACTTTTAAGAGCCCACCCCCCACTTCCACGTTTGGCAAATTAATGTTAATTATTGTGATTGCTTAGCTTGGTAAAAGATCCCCACGCCTAGGCAATCCTGAACGGAAGGAGGAAATATTGACCAGGGATATTAGATATGCCCAAACACAGGCATGCTTAGGTCTGGTTTAACTTACTCTTTCGTGAATTCCCTGATGGGTCAAACATCTTAAGACCTTGCAGGTTATTTGTGTCTGAATACCCCACGCCCGGTGTGTTGCTTTTATTAAAAACATAAGTTTCGGTAGAGACAGCACACTGGCTGTTTCCTTTCCATGCATCCTTTGTTGCATCCTTGTGATCCACATCCTTTCACTGATAAGACATGCTCTTTCTCTCTCTCTTTTCCCCCCATTTGCAGGAGTTAGAACGGAACAGGATTTGTACGTTCGGTTAATAGACTCAATGACCAAACAGGTGAGGAAAAGTTTAAGATATTTCTTTCTGAGAGTGAGTTGAATGAGTTGTTGGAGTGTGTCATCCTCCTCCTCCACCACCTTCTCCACCTCCTCCTCTTCCTCCACCACCACCACCACCTCCTCCTCCTCTTCTTCCTCCTCTTCCTCCTCCTCCTCCTCCTCCTCCTCCTCTTCTTCTTCTTCCTCCTCCTCCTCCTCCTCTGGCTGCTTCATGTTCTTCTCTAAGGCCCCTTGAATTAACACCCCCATCCTATAGACCAATCTTTAATGTTTTTTTTAATTGTCTTGTCGAAGGCTTTCATATCAGGAATCACTGAGTTGTTGTGAATTTTCCGGGCTGTATGGCTATATTCCAGAAGCATTCTCTCCTGACCTTTCGCCTGCATCTATGGCAGACATCCTCAGAGGTTGTGAGTTTTCCCGGACTGTATAGCTTCCAATATACCCCACATAGTTGTGGGCTAAATGTCAGGAGAGAATGCTTCCTGACCATGGTCATACAGCCTGGGGGAAAAAAAACCCTCACAACCCAATGGTTTTATTGTTTTCTATCACGAACCTGTTAGCAATAGGCTGCCATCTGGACTCAGATTCTCCTCTGATGGATATTAGGAGAAGGAAAAGTGACAGGGGATGGAGAGAGAGGGAGAGGGAGAAAGAAAAAGAGAGAGAGCTCCAGTCTCAGTTCCACATTCATTTTAGAATAATTTGCAGGATTAACTTTATAACACCGGTGAAAAGACAAGAAGCGTTTCTTAACCCCAGAATCGAAGGTGGCTTGCTTGCTTCCTTCTCTCTCTCTTTCTCTCTCTCTCTCCAACTCCCTCCTTGTTCTTCCCTTTCCCCCCTTTAAAAGGGAATGATTTAGTCTCGCGAGACGTTTATTTGGGATGTAAAAGTTAAATGTGTCGAGGTGAAAAGTCATCTTGTTCTCCCCTCGTCCGGATTCACCTCCGAGTCCCCCATCTCCATAATTCAAGCTCTGTGCTCCAGGGGTCACCCAAACCCGTCCATTTCCCCCTGGTATCAGCTCCTGTTTCTTCCCCAGGCCTCTGTCATCCCTTGTAAATAACATAATTACAAGCAGGTCCTGATTAAATTATTTAACCTGCCTTTTGGTCCACTTTCGGGAGGATAACTAACTAACGAGGGCCCTCCAAGAGCATCCCGAGTCGAAAAGGGAGCAAAACAAAAACACCTCTCAGCCATAAATTGGCCTCTTAGGACTGAATGGCTTCTACTTTCAAACGTTTGCAGGTTTGAGTTTCCTCCTTTTGGAAAATACCATATTTTCACATACATTTAAACCAAGGGAGCTGTCGCCTTTCAGGAAAGATAACATTCCCGTGGTGTGACTCCTGTCCACTCTGGTTTTTGCCCTCTTTACTGAATTTGGGTGTTTACTTCTTTTTGGTACGGTTTGGGAAAATATATATTTCAAACACATGATGCAAAAAGAAAAGACAGGCTTTTCAAAGCGCCGCCTGGGACACCTTTGCCAGCTTCTTTAAGCTTCCAAGGCTTGTGTTGTCGAATCACTGGGTTACTGTATGGTTATGTTCCAGAAGTATTCTCTCCTGACGTTTCGCCTGCATCGATGGCAGGAACCCTCAAAGGTTGTGCGTTTTCCGGACTGTATAGTTTCCAATATAACCTCTGAAGATGCCTGACATAGTTGTGGGCGAAACGTCAGGAGAGAATGCTTCCTGAATATGATCATACAACCCGAAAAACTCACAACAACCCAATGGTTTTATTTTCTATCACGAACCTGTTGGCAGGCATCCTCAGAGGTTGAGGAGTCTGTTGGAAGCTAGGCAAGTGGGGTTTATATATGTCTGTGGACTAATGTCCAGGGTGGGAGAAAGAACTCTTGCCTGCCTGAGGCAAGTGTGAAGGTTGCAATTGGCCAGCTTGATTAGCCTTGCAGCGTCCAAAGCTTCTTTCTCCTGTATTGTCGAAGGCTTTCATGGGTTTCACTGGGTTGTTGTGAGTTTTGCGGACTGTATGTCCATGCTGCAGAAGTATTTTCTCCTGACGTTTCGCCTGCATCTATGGCAGGCATCCTCAGAGCCCGGAAAACTCACAACAACCCACTTCTTTCTCCTGTTTCTCTTTTAGACCAGAAAGTTTTATTTTCTTCTGCGGATCATGACTAAAATAAGGCAGGGTTTAAATGCGGGGTGTTGTTGCCGAGCAAACCCGCAAAGCTCCAGCCCCCTTGACAAAGGCGGAGGCGTTTCTTATTGCCCCCCAATAAGGCTTTCAATGGCTTACAGACAAAAGCCCCCTTTGAAACCCTGGAGCGCTCTCCAGTTGACAATGTCTTTTGTACAGAGCAGCTAAATGTTTTCGGAAATCGCTGTAGGCTAATGAAGAGGGGGCTGGCTATAGGCAGCTCTCTAAGTTGGCTTAAAGAGAGAGGAGGGAAGAGGAAGGAAACCTTTCCAAGCACGCTTTCCTTGGGGCCCTTCTATCCCAGAATATCAAGGCAGAAAACCCCACAATATCTGCTTTGAACTGGGATACATGGCAGTGTGGACTCAACCCAGGTCAAAGCAGATTTTGTGGGATTTTCTGCCTTGATATTCTGGGATATAGGGCTGTGTGGAAGCACGCTGAGATAACTCAGTTCAAAACAGATATTGTGGGATTTTTCTGCCTTGATATTCTGGGATATAGGGCTGTGTGGTCATCACTGGAGCTTCTGCAGGGCCAAGAGAGAGAGAGAGAAAAGAAATAGCGGGCTTTTAATCTCCCTTGGCTGACGGGGAAGGAAGGAAGGAAGGCAAGAGGGGGCCAATGGCCCAGTAACTGATCAAAGAGTCAATGGCGCTGAACCGACAGTTTATGGATTTCTGTTGGTGCTACAAAATAAAAAATAAATCACATCTAAATACGCGGATTCATCAGAGGCGAAGTAACAATCACCAGAAGTTATAGGGCGTGCTGCAACAACAAGCCGACGCTTTGCTTTGCTTTGGCTGCGGGGGTTATATATGACTTTCAGGAAAAAGGGAAAGCAGACCTGGCTTCCTTACCAGGACAACTAGGCCTTGTTGGCAGGCGAGGGGAAGGGATGCTGCTAGGAGAAGAGCCTCCCAAGAAAAGGGAGAAGGAGAGAGTCCTGCCTTCCTTCACACTTGTGGCGGAGGAAGGTGCGAAAGGTGGAGAGGAAGACTTGGGGATGGGGAAAAAAAAACCCCTCTCCCTTCTCTTTTCCCAATCGCCTGGCTGTAATGGGAAAGGGAAGCCAATGACCTCATGGAGCACAGACGGCGGCTGGAGGAGGCCCAGGCGGCGTGTCTGTGTGTGAGAGGGAGAAGGGGGAAGGGAGAGAAGCCCAGGCAGGAGAGAAGGAAGGAGGGAGGGATGGAGAGAGAGAGAGAGAGAGAGAAGGGGAAACGACCCTTCTGGGCAAGGGGAAGACTGGAACCGAAGAAGAAGAGGAGGAGGAAGAGTTGGAAGCAAAGGAAGAGATTGAGGAGGTTTCCAAGACCGGAAAGTGGGAAAATCCCTCGCGCGTGGACGTCTCCTTCGGCCTCTCTCTGTCTCTGCTTTCCCTTTTTTCATTCTCCAAGGGAGGGAGCAGAGAGAGATTGAGAGAGAGAGAAATGGACATAGAGAGGGAAAGAAGGGGAAACGACCCTTCTGGGAAGGGAAAGTACAAGGCAGAGGCAAAGGGAAGACTGGAACCGAGGTCTTCTGGAAGAAGAAGAAGAGGAGGAGGAAGAGTTGGAGGAGGAGGAAGAGTTGGAGGAAAAGAAAGAGGAGAAGGAATAGTTGGAGGAGGAGGAGGAAGATTTGGAGGCAAAGGAAAAGATTGAGGAGGTTTCCAAGACCGGAAAGTGGGGAAATCCCCCGCGCGTGGACGTCTCCTTAGGCATCTCTCTCTCTCGTTTCCTCCTCTTTCATTTTCCAAGGGAGGGAGCAGAGATTGAGAGAGAGATTGAGAGAGAGAGAGGGGAAAAGCTTTTGCCGAGTGGAGCCAGGCGGCTTTTGCTCCTGCTGCTGCTCCTGCTCACAGTCCGGTCAGGCACGAAGTCTGGAGAGAGAGGGGAAGGAGAAGGAGGGAGGGAGGAAAGAGAGAGAGAGAGAGAGAGAGACTGAGCAAGGCGCACCTATAGCTTCCCCACCATCTGTTAGAGCCTCTGCTCAAAACCCACTCAACCGTGTGCCCAGACACACTTGCCTTTCTCTCTCTCTTCTTCTCCCTCTCTCCTCCTTTCCTTTCTGTGCGGGTGAACCCAAGAAAAATCATTGTTAGCAGTTTCAAAATAAACACCAGATTGCCCATTAGCACTTTCTTTCCTCCTCCTCTTTCCCCCTCCTCCAAATATCAGGCCGAGGAGAAGCAGATTGCGGGGCGCGCACGCTTCTGGGATTCCTCAAGGCTTGTTTTGATCGAGAAAGGGAAACACTGTTTTGAGAAGGAATGCCCATTCAAATGCCTAGGACCCAAAGCCCTCCTCCTGCCTCTACAGAAAGGCCCACTCTTTTGATTGCATCCTCTAAGGCGCTGCTTTTTAGTTCAGGATCTTTGGCAAACCCAGAAGGGTGGCTTCCCGGTTTGCAAACATACACAGTGTTGTCCTGACCGGAATCACTGCGTTGCTGTGAGTTTTCCAGACTTCCAATATCCCTCCCAACCTCTGAGGATGCCTGCCATAGATGTGGGCGAAACGTCAGGAGAGAATGCTTCTGGAAGATGGCCACACAGCCCGGAAAACTCTCAGCAAAGTGTTGGTCATGTCTAAGTTCCTCTGCCTAATTCATCCAAGCGGTGGAGAGAAAGAGCAGCCTTGGATCTTGCTCTCTGCGTGAGCCCTCAAAGCGCTCCTAATGAGCCAGTCACAAGCTCCAAACTTCACAAAAATACCATAAAACAAATCCGCCAGGCTGTATTCTTTCACCCTTGGAAGGCTTGAGAGTTTAATCACGGGGTAACAGAAACTTTTTTGGGGGAGGGAAGAAAAAGCCTATGCTTTTCCCAAGGAGTCCTCAAAACTCCAAAGCTTATGGGTTGCTGTGAGTTTTCCGGGCCATGTTCCAGAAGCATTCTCTCCTGACGTTTCGCCCACGTCTGTGGCAGGCATCCTCAGAGGTTGTGGGATCTGTTGGAAACTAAGGAAGTGGGGTTTATGATATACTTTTAGGTCAGAGCCTAGGGTTTTCTGGACTCCAGAACCCCAGGGGTGCGTGTTGAAAGCATAGCGCTAATGCTTCTAATTGAAATAACATGTCATCACAACAGTTGTGTGTTGTGTGTATGTGTGTGTGTGTATGCTTCTAATTGAAATAACATGTCATCACGACAATTGTGTGTTGTGTGTATATGTGTGTGTGTATGCTTCTAATTGAAATAACATGTTACCATGACAATTGTGTGTTGTGTGTATGTGCATGTATGTGGATTTGGGCTTATTCTCAGTCTGCTTTCATACAAACACACCTTGTACAATGTGTTGTCGGTTTCCCTTACATTTTGAGGGAATATATATATATATATATATATTCCCTCAAATGTATGTATATATGTAGAGCCAAACTCTACACACATACATACATACATACATACATATTTAGATAGATAGATAGATGCTTCTAATTGAAATAACATGTTACCATG